>NC_142441.1:133082500-133682500 GCF_059453495.1 Arachis ipaensis
GAAGAATAAAGATTTGAAACCATTCCTATAATATAACATTATTATATGTATATAACTTTACTTTAGTATATCCAAACATGCAACTTTTCAACTTTTCAACTCATTGAGAGCTACGATCACGTTATTTTATAGTGTTTAATTTGTTCGAGTAAATCACGTACAAAATAATATGTAACAAGGACAAAGTGTCCATGATCTTCATACTTTTCTTCTAATGATTTTCTATATCACTTTTTTTTCTATAAAATGTATTTATAGTTTTGTGTATATTAGATAGATAATTTCTTAGATATAATAAAATACAATTAACTTACATTTAAAATGTAATTATTGTATTGTATTACGAAGAAAAACCAATAAAATTTTATTTCAAATTTAATTATCTTATTTAAATTATGATTAAGGATTCGATCACATACACTGATAGTGTAAAAAAAATAATATAAAATAAAAATATTTAACTTAATCACAATTTTGATGGGAGTTACATATTTAATTTAATCCCGAATAAGCTCTGAATTAAAGAATTAATATATTTTATATTTTCAAACATTATATTTTCTTACAACTTAATAAAAAAATAAAAAATAAAAGAACATTAATTTAATTGCTATATCAAAATAAAACCATTTAAAAAGTTTATACAATTTTTTGTATCAAAATAAAACTATTTATAAAAAAAATCATTGTCCTACTTTCATGGAATTTTTTTATATTTTACTATTTTATTTTTATTATTAAATTTATATTTAACATTGTGTGTAATATGAAAATTAAGTTTTAATTCTAATTTTTTACGTGTGGTTTTATTTTTATATAGTTTACTATTTTGTAGAGTACAACAAGTTCTAGACCCCAATCAAAGAGGAGTGAGTTCTAACATATAGGAGTAGCAAAAATAAAAAACAGCAACAAAATATACATGACATACATTTTATATTTATTTTCTATTTTCACCTACCATATCATACACAATAAAACACCAAATACTAACTATACAATAATTTTTTTGGTATTACCATCAAGATTATTGTGAATTAAAATTTTATTGGAAGGTATTTATTATCATCATTATTTAAATATCTATTTTTTTATGTAAAAAAATATATTTTTTGAATTATTTATCTATGTAGACAATCCCCTATGCATAAACCACTACTGTGTGCCACGGTTTATGCAAGGCATTCTTCCTTCAGAAACTGCTATACTCACTCGCGTTTCTGATCAGCAAAATTTCTTCAGAAACCACTGCATTTGGTAGCGGTTTTTATCCAGCACAAAATTTTACGTAAATCGCTACACTCTGTAGCGGATTACGTTCAATTGAAAACCATTATACCTTAGAGCGATTTTTAGGAATATAGAAAAATTGTAATTTCATCTGCTATATTAAAAAATCATAATTTCTAATAATATCTCTCTCTCATTTTCTCTTTCAGTTATAATTTTTTACTTTTTTATTTTGTTTATCTTCATTTAGCTAATTTTTTTTCACAATTTCGTTATATATATATATATATATATATATATATATATATATATTTATGTATTTTGATTAATAATTTTTAAGGGTATTATTATTTTGTTTATTAACGTTTCAAATTTTTATAATATTTTTATAAAACTTGATAAATAGATTTTTCTTTATAATATTTTTTTTAATTTTTAATAAAAATATATCTTAGTTTTTATCTTGTCTTTTATATTCATTGTTGATTATAATAAAATAATTTTACAAGGCATTTTTTTTATCAACTAGGTCTTTTATTCCTTCTTCTACTTCTTTTAATTTTTTTCTTTACATTTCTTTTAATTAAGTAAAAAATCAAATTCGTTCTTAAAATATCACCCGTTTTTTAAGTTGGTCTCAAAATTTTTTTTAATTAAATTTGTCTTTTAAAGATTTTAAGTTAGTCACATTAATTCTCCTGTCACTTTCGTTACTAACGACGTCAAAATTTGCTGATATAGCACATTAAATGACACCACACTTACCACAGCACACACCTGACAATACTAATTACCCGTTAAAATAATAAGTTTATGAAACTAGATCAAATAAACTCCAAATTGAGGAGGACTTTGAGACATTGAAATTTTTTAATTTAAGATTGATTTGATCTAATTTCATAAACTTATTATATTAGCAGCCAATTAGAACTGTCAGGTATAAAATGTGGTGTTGTTTAACATATCATATCAGTAAACTTTGATGCCATTAACAATGTAAGTAATGAAAAAATTAATGTAACCAACTTAAAATGTTTGAAGTACTAATTTAATTATAAAAATATTTTGAGGACTAATAAAAATCTCCCTATAGCCATCATTCTTTATACAAAAAAAAATTATAAATCTTTATAAAATAAAATAAAAAATATATAAATAAATAATATATATGTAGTTACAAAGTTATTAGTTATAAATTATAGATAAATTTCTAAAAAAATCTTATAATCATATAATTTTTTAATATTTTTAAATTTTTTTAAAAGTTTGTCTAGACTTGTTAACATTTACGATGTCTATACATTATTTTTTAAAATATTTTGATTTTACAGTTGTTATTATTATGAAAAATGTGACTCATTTAGTATTTAACCATTTATCTTTTATTAATATTATTATAACAAAGATACATGTAACTTTATGAAAACGATATAGTTTGGACTTTGATTTTCTGTGCATGGTTGGAGTAGCTCCATGTCACAAATAAACAAATGCTAGTTATAGGGATGATGAAACAACAAGTTAAAATGGATATTTGCAGAAATTACTCATGATTTAGGACTAGATGGGGACTCATAAAATTTCACGGCTGGAGATCCGTCTACGCGGATAAATAGACGGGGATGGGGATATAAGTACCTATCCCAAGGGATTCGTTATATATATATATATATATATATATATATATATATATATATATATATATATATATCTTAAAGTTAGTAACCCTAATTTCTACCTCCAATTCAAATATTTTTCGTTCTTTCAGACTCATTCTCATCTTCGATTTTACATTTCTCTCTCTCTCTCTCTCTCTCTCTATATATATATATATATATATATATCTTAAAGTTAGTAACCCTAATTTCTACCTCCAATTCAAATATTTTTCGTTCTTTCAGACTCATTCTCATCTTCGATTTTACATTTCTCTCTTTTTTAACTCACTTTTTTTACCTCTCAAGTCTATCACTATGTCACACAGTCTCACCCAAAAAAATTATGTTATGTTATTATGTTAGAATATGTTATTAACTGTGTTGGATTATATTGACTTGATTACTTTATGATTATTATATTATGTATTTTTTTTTCAAAAAATTTCAAAGAATATCCATAGATATCTGGGAGTATCTACGTTTTCTATTGGGAAAATTAAATGGGACTTGCGACTAAGGATGGAAATAGGCCAGACGGCCTGTCACGAGCCTGCAGTCTGGTTTGTATTTGGCATGGCCTAGTCTAACCTGTTATAAAATAGACACAGGCTCAAGTTTTTGTAAAAGCCTTAATATATTAATAGGTCAGATCCAAACTCACTAATTAGCCTTATCGACCTGTCAGACCTGCTTAGCCTGTTAAAACATAATTAAATATATAAATAGTTTTTTATTTTTAACAAAATTATTAGATATTTTAAATTTATTATAAATTCTTTTGTATGTTTTAAATATTTTAAAAGTTTAAAATTTTATAAATATTAAATATAATATATTACATATAAATATTTTTATTAAAAAAATATTTAAATAATATTTTTAAATAATTTTATTTTTGTAAAAAAAAATTGTCAAGCCTCTTAAAAGGCTTCAGACCAAGCTAGACTGAGTAACATGTCATACTTAGTACTTTTAAAAAAAAAATTATAGCAGAATGCAGACCAGATTCAAGCCAATTAACTACATAACAAGTCTGGCTTATTAAGAGTAAAGATTGATCTGACCTAACCGGTTTTCACCCCTACTCGCGACAGATAGAAAAGAGACAAAAGACATTATTTTTTAAACAGTAGTGAGAGACAGGAAAAGAATCTGTTATGCCCCGCAAGTATCTATTAACATCCCTAATTAACAAAAGAGACATTATAAAAGATATTATTTATATAGTGGTAATTTCTATATATATTTTTGTTTAATTTTTTTAGTAAAAAACTTCATATATTTTTATATATTATTTCATACAAAACACGAGAACATACACTAACATAAATAAAAACACCCTCAAAAACTAACTTGAGTTACCTAATTAACTCAAAAGCTGACTAGCTATTTTAAAAAACAAGGAAAAAAATCTTAAATATCTTCTGACAATTATCTCAAAAGACAACAAGGCCTTTAACAAAAAAAAAAAAAAAATTCAATCCAACTCCTGATAATTATCTCGAAAGGACAATGAGACTCTTGTACAAAAAAAAGTCAATGTTAGTTTTTTTTTTTTTTATACAGGAATTAATCAATCCTAAAAAAAAATCAGAAGTCGGATTAGATGTTTTTTTTGTAGAGACCTCATCCTTTTAAAGTAATTGTCAGAAATCGAGTGGGATATTCACTCTAAAAACAATATCGCTTACCTCAAAAACACGAGTGTTCTATCTCCACTTACGTAACCATTAAAAGTAAGAAATCACTTACCTTAATAAGAAACATTCCTACTTCTAACATTTAAATTTAAAACGTACTCAAAAAGTTAAAGCTGTTTGGAGAGGTTGTTTCTCTCAACTTAATCATAGTATTATACAAAGCTATTATTTTAGGAAAAGTATATTGACACATGCTAAAATTAATTTGACTTTTATCACCTCTTCAGAAATGTGAAGACAGAGATAGAGATAGAGTCAGAGACAGAAGAAAGATTTTTAACAAGTCTTTAATGTTCTCTTTCAATATATATATATAAAAGTTGAACCCTTGAAGACGAGGATGAACAATCATAGAGAATAAAGTGTTACTCTTTTCATATCTCATTTGTCCTAATTTATTCATTTCTTCATTCTTCTATCTTAGATGAAATTTCAGTTTTCACGATGTAATCTAAGCAGATTATTATTTCATATTTTAGATCAAATTACATTATTATAATTTTGTTTGTATTCTTTTGTATTATCTTTGTACAATCTCAAAGAATTAGGAAAGAATTTGTCAATACAATTGTAGAAGTTAAGAACATCTTTTTTATTAGTTCATATATTATGAATCTTTGAAGTCACCAAAAAATATTATGAGTCTTTGAATTATATATTTTTTATTGTAATTTAATCCAGTAGTGATCTTTAGTAGTCTTGATAAAGTTTAAAGAAAGAATATCTAAAATTCTTAGGTCAGATTTTGATTTGATCTTAATCTCGCCTAAGAAGATCAAGAGATTATCTAAAGTTTTTGGTTGGTGGATATACAATTAATTTACTTCTTAGCTTGAGAAGGGTTAAAAAAATAATATCTAACATTTTTAAGTTAGTAGAGTATCTAATGTGAGTCTTACTAATTAAAAATGTTAGTTAAACATCTAAAATTATTGGATGGTGCCATGGTGGGATACCGAATTGAATTACTTTGTAGTCTTAAAAAATTGTGAAAATCATATAAAAAATTTCTTACATTGAGAATGCTTTATAAGAATAGTATCTTTTATACATTTCATCTATTCGTGAAACTCTCAAGTTACTTAAATACTAGAGATAGATATTTTAAGTCGAACAAATATATATTACATGTGCACTTTCTCTCTAAACTCCTGCCCCTTATGTTTACAATTCATTTAGCGTTCATTTATCTATCTTGTGTTCAGAAGTTACTGTTTTATTTGACAAACCTAAAATAATTCAAAAAATATTTTAAAACAGATATGAATTCTGCTAAAAATTTCCAAAGATATTTTTAAAAAAATTAATATCTTTAACTCTATTTGAATAAACTTAAAACTAGCTTGGAAATTGAACACACTAATTTATATTTTCACTACTCATCATAAGTCAAAGACTTGAGAAGCATTATAAATTCATTTTTAGATTAAAAAGAACTTAAGCACGATATAACTTTCCCTTCTTGTGCATATTTTGAAACTTCAGACAATTCATATTTAACCTGATTGAACTAATCGATTTAGTCCAATTTTCATAGCCATAATTAAATTCCAAGTAAAAAATGTTAAATTTTGAATCAAAATTATTAAAAAAAATTGTAACAATTAGGTTCCTAACGACCTTTGTAAATAGTTAATCAGTGATAAAATTTAAGTACTAAATATTCCTAAAGATTAGCATAAGGTAGGGGTAAACACAAATTATATTGGATTAGGTTTCGCTCTTAATAAGTTAGTCTTGAATTGATATATATATTGGTTTGAGTTTGTTTTACATTTTGTTATATAAGCTATAAATTTAGTTTTACGGTTAACAAGATTCTAAAGTTCTTAAACTTATTTTGCTTAATCTTGATCTTAGAAGTTGTCTGTTGGATATTTTTGGTTTTCTTGATCCCAAAACCATCCATGTTAAATTGTTAAAAAAAATATTTAAATGTGAAATTGTATCTAAATTCGTAAATATAATTAAAAGTATTTAGTTTTTTGATCTTTTTCAACCAAAACCTTCTATATTTTTAATAGGGGATGAATCGCAACTCCTCTAATAGAAAAGGAACGGTGGAGGCGGCTTTGATATGTTGGAGACCAAAACCCTGAAATTACTATTTATATTTGAGTGTGTCACTCATTAAACCCTAAATACCAAATAAAATAGTATATATAGTTTTATTCTCATTTAATTTTAAATAAAAAATAATAATGACTTATTTAATTCAGTATTTATGACAATAAATGATATTACCGTTATATAAGTCATTTAATGTAAAATAACTTAATTTGTGATTATAATTAATAATGTATTGGCTATAAATAGATTTCCTAACAATCTTCAACTTGGGTTATACATATATATTTTCTCCTGGAATAATCACATCTTAATCTTATAAACTTTATGCGAACATCTGAATGCAATTTCCTTGATTACTTTAACAATCTGGTCCGTCTCATATATCAGTTATGAAATTATCGCAGTTTTTATTACATTAGTGTCACGACGAAATCACAATGATCACCATACTAATATATTCAACGACATAGATCAAATTTGGATGAGAAAATTCAAAAATTACATGCGAAAATGATCTCATGCATGCCTATTTCTAATTGGTCTAACTTTAATAAACTTTATGAAATCATGAGTCAGAGTGAAAACAAAACTAAATACTTTATTTCTGTGAAAATATCTATATTCGTAAATTTGTTTAAACCATATGAACATCTAAATACACACTCCTACTTAAACAATAATGACATGACACTAATATGAATAGTATCTACACGAAAGACTTTGGGTGTTTGTTTCTTATAAACCAAATATGCATGTATTTATGGAGTTTGTGCTAATTTGCTCATTAGATACTTAAACACTCTGACCTCTTATTTAATAACAATTTAAAATATTAGATTACTAACACATTATCACAAAATAACTTAAGTGGTCTTTCAATATATATCTATAATTTGTGACAGGTGTTTGTAATCACCTAAATAGATGTCTTTAAAAGGTATTTTATATTCAAGTGTTTTAGTAGAAAGAGTAATAATTATCTTCTCAACACTTTGTCTAAAGAACTATTCCAATGAGCATATGAATATATCTGCAATGGATAAAAATTACCTTAACATCCAACAAAGTCAGAATATGAATATCAAATAATCTCTAACTTTAGTTTTCGACTTCATATGAATGAATATATAATATTTTGTTATAACAAAATTTGTTTGTCTATTATTTAGTGATTCATTCTTAACTAACTCAAATATCTACCAATGATACCAATAAAGTACACAATAAATGTAAGTTTACAAATTCGTTATCCATCACACTACTATTAAAGCATAATAAATCTTATATATTTTTGAGCTTTATAACTTTTTGAGGCACCTAATGAGAATATACTTGTCTTCCTTAGAGTTGAGTATATAACTTTATTTACAATTCTATATGCCACTGGTATACAAGAATAGTAAAAATATATTTACTCCTACTGAACTGATATAAGTCATCAATTACATTTATCTCAAAAGGTCACATGAGCTAATAATTTGATGAAATAGAAGTTACTAATGCTAGAAAGTCTCCTTTTTTAATTCTAAAAAATATCTATTTAAAAATAAATTAAGATGGATAGATATAACTTTAAAATAAAATATATTCATAAGCTACATATCATTTTAATAAAATTCATATAATGACAGATCCATCACAAATACCTATCACAATATTAATATTTAATTTTTAGATAGAAATATTAATTTGTATATGCTAGTTTTAATCAAATATTAATATTTGATTAATATTTAATCAAATATTGATAATAAATTCTAATTGAGTAAAGTATCGTTTTTGTCTTCAACGTTTGGGGTAAATTTTGAAGTTGTTCCTAACGTTTCAATCGTCCTATTTAAGTCCCTAACGTTTCAAAATTGACTCAATGTTATCCTGCTGTTAGGAATCCGTTAACAGAATTGACAGCGGAACAAAATTGAGACGATTTTGAAATGTTAGGGACTTAAATAAGACGAAAACGTTGGGGACAAAAATGATACATAAAAATAAATTTTAGTTTTATCCTTCAATAATATTAATTTTTACTGTACATAGTATTCAATTATTTTTTAATCACATCTAAGTAAATTACACTTAATCACATTACTTTCATTCTAAATAAATTTATTTTTTTATAATTTTACACTTAAAGTTATAAGTTAATATAAAAATATAAAAAAAATTATTTAGAATGAAAGTAGTGTGATTAAGTATAATTTACTTAGATGTGGTTAAAAAATAGTTGAATATTATATACAGTAAAAAATTAATATCATTAAAGGATAAAATTAAAGTTTATTTCTATGTATCATTTTTGTCCCTAATGCTTTCGTTTTATTTAAGTCCCTAACGTTTCAAAATCGTCTCAATTTTATCCCGCCGTCAATTCTGTTAACGGATCCCTAACGGTAGGACAATATTGAGCCAATTTTGAAACATTAGGGACTTAAATAGGACGATTGAAACGTTAGGCACAACTTTAAGACTTACCCCAAATGTTAGGGACAAAAACAATAAATCTATCTTTTGGACAAATTTTTTGTTCACATGGAATCAGATAAGTATCACATATTTATGACTACAATACACATGTAATTTGACTAAGTACATAACTTTCTTTGGGCCGATTCATACTCGCATAAATTACGTATATATAAAAATTATATAGTGTGGCTTATCAAATATTATCAACAAAATTCTGTCAAACAATAAGTCTATCTTTAGATTGGCTCATTGTTCACATGAAAATTCAAGAATTATATCTATTTTTTTGTGCATATATTTTCTATCAATTGGCCAAACACCAACTTTCTTTTGGGCCGATTATTAATTGCATAATTAAATAGAAAAAATGAACACAAGGTTCAATATTTTTTATTTGGCCAAACAATAAGAATCGATTATTGTATGTATAAATAATAAGCAATGATTTAAGTTTAACTAGTTATCCAAGCATATAGTTACTATCAATATGCGCATGTAATTTGATTAAATATAGACCTTTTTTTGGACTGACTAATTATATTTGTATAAATTACATATCACTATATTCTTAATATTTTAAAATAAATCTATTTTTTCAAAAGATGCTACTTTAATAGCATAATATTCAACTAATTTATTCTAAAACTAAATTTTCTAAAATAAATGAATACAATAATTTAAATTATTACTTATTTTCTTATGTAACAAATCCAAGACACTTAGATAACATAAAAATTAATAAGTAAACAATAAGTCATAATATATAAGAACCACCTAATATCAAGTATTCTTATTAATCAGTTGTTCATTTCTTTATTTAACACAAAATTAAATTCACGACAAAAATGATTCAAATAACAAAGAAGATAAACAATTTTTTATATAATAAAATTTTCATGCTATGTCTCTAATAAAAAAAATAATTATATTAATTTTTTTTAACAAATTAAATCCAAATAAGAGAAAAAATTTCTCTTCACCAGAAAATAAATTTACAGTGAATTTTCAAAGAAAAATTAAAAAAATAAAGGTGCACTATATATTAATAATAGCACATATAAGATAACTGCACAAAAAGTCAAAAAAGAAATAATCATTTTAATCAAAAGAACAATTTAATAATCAAATTGATCTTTTTAACTATTCAAGTATGGAAGATTTGATATTACATGTTGGATATTTTTTGTTTTCTTAATTCCAAGACTATCCATGTTAAATTTTTAAAAAAAAAATAATTGAATGTGAAAGTATACCTAAATTTGTGAACATGATTGAAAGTATTTGATTCTTCGATCTTTCTCAATCAAAATTTTCTGTATCTCTAATACGACTAAATCGCAACTCTTCTGGTGAGAAAAAAACTAGGAAGGCGGTTTTTATATGTGTTGGGGACCAAAATCACAATCTATATTTGAGTGCAATACCTATTAAATCTTAAAATCTAAATAAAATAGTATTTCTAACTTTATTTTTATTTAATTTTCAATCAAAAATAATAATAATTTATTTAATTTAATATTTATGATAATAAATAAGATTATCGTTTGAAATAGCTTAATTTACTATTATAATTAATATATATATATATATTGTTTATAAATAAATTAAGAAATAATAATTTCGTAAGCGTGGTCACCTTCATTACTTGCATTTTAATTTTTATAATAAGTAAAAAATTTAAATGTATAACGTAATTAATTCTTTCTATGAAATTTGCTTTTCTTTTCATGAAATTTAGTATTTTTTTCAATTATCACTACGTCGTCAATACTTGAAATTTATTTGTGTCACTCATCAAATATTTTGTTATATATAAAATATGTTTTGTCATACATTAAATATGTTGGTCATTCATCAAAATAAACAACCATATAATTTCCAAAAAATTATTTTTTACCTTCAACTAGAATTACACAATATCTAAGATCTCAAAAAATAATATTTACTGTACACTTATTAAAAGTGAAATTCTCAAAATTTTATGAGGATTAAATGTATACATTATTTAGTGGAATCAATATACTTTTTGTATGTACCTTCTGAACCCCATCTTTTTTACTTCAAGTCTTTTATTTTTCCTCTTGAGAAACTATTTAAAAATGTTTTTAAAGGTTAATTCATTACCAAATACATCAAATGATATGAGATTTGTTTAGACCTCAAAAGTTGTTTTATTAAAAATAGTGACCTTAAAAACAACTTTTAAAGTTAATCTTTGAAATTCATTGTTTTTTTTTTTTAAAAATTTAAGCATAATTCAAACCTCTTCTCATGCCATCTTTATCCATTTCAACATCATAACCATTGCATTTGTCATTCAACATTTAAATTAATCTTATTTTGATAGCAAAAATTATTTATTATCATCGGATATACTCTGTAATAAATTGTACTGGTTGTAGATAAATGTTCATCTCTAAAATTTCATGTTATTTACTTTTTCTCTAATAGTTCTACGAAAAAATGGAATGAAATAATTGAATCTTTAAACAATATAGTTAAAGTTAAAATGTTATAATTATTTATTATATCTATCTAACTTTACGATAATTTGAATAATTTTTATTATTAATATCCCTAATAAAAAATTACACATATTTACGTATAAGAGAGAGTATCGCATACAAACATATACACACAAACCAAGGTCCTCAGCTTTGGTTCTATCTAAATTAAAACTAACAAGATAAAAAAGTAATTGCTCAATCTAAAATGAAAAAAATATTAAAAAAAACTATTGCATAAATACTACAAAAAAGGTGTTGAATACTGTCGGAAATACTGATAGATTTATCGTCGGATTAAATTTGACGGTATAAATGACGCCAGAAAATTTTTATTGACAGATTATTTTGTCCGACACTAATTATCGGCAGATTTTGCATTGGTTTTTTCAATTAATACGACGAAACTAAGTGGTTACCGTCAAATTCTTCCGATGATAACTTTGACGCCATATTATGTTTTGTAGTGTCCAATTACCGTCGAATTTTTCCGCCAGTAAATCCTAAGATAGTTTTTTTTTTGCACAATTAATCCACAATTAGTTGTCAAATTTAAAATATTTGTTTACAAAATTAGGGTAGAAATTTAAAATTACCAGAAATTAACTAATGATTTTATTAAATATCAATGGTCTGAATATAATAAAAAGCTAAAGAAGTAGAATACAATAAAATAGACATAAAGTAAATTAAATCCCTAAAGCCTACGAATCCCGGTAATCGTTGTCGTCGTCATCATCGTCATCTTCCCCCTGCTGAGGTGGCAGAGTAGGTGTTAATGTCGGTGCCCTACTAGCAGTGCTACCATTGGTACCAGCAGTGTCGCTGCCTCCAACACGCATCTGCTCGTTGTACACCTCCATCTGCTCTCGTAAAAGCTCTAGCCACTCCAGCTTCTCTGTCAAGTCCGAGCTATAGGCAACAATGTCTCCCACGCATGCAAGAAGCTTGTTGTACCTCTTCTCAGACTGCTGAGCTTGTTGGTGAAGCTCCTGTGTGAGTTTCTACACCTCCTCCCTCAAGTTGACAACTTCCTCGAGATCGGTAAGGCTGGTGACAGAAGTAGAGGCAGATGAAGCCGTCAATGTGGAGGTGTGGAGGCCGCTGGTGAAGAACGACCCCAACCCGAAGACATGATTCTTGTAGAGCTCATAGGCGGTCTCGCGCCAAACCCTATCAGGATCTACCACCAAGGCATCGGAGTCCGGGTCGTCTCACTAGGCGACTGAGATTGTGGGTCGCGGCCTTTAATCTCTGCGTGTAGTCCTCCTGTGTAACAACGTTATGATTAGGATGATAGTTAATTTACTTTAAACCGAATAAATTTTAAAATTAGAATTAATTGAAACTCACATAATGAGCCGCAGATCGCTCATTAGCAATTCTCTCCTTATTGGCCTTCAACGTATGGGTATACTTGAAGATCTTCGTCAATGTCACCTCACAATCCAATGACTTAGACTACACATATTAAAACCAACTAATATAATAAATCAAGTAATAATTAACAAAGATTAGAAAATAAATTACACCAGCCTGCTCTTTGTCATTATGAAAATCTTTGACCCACTAGTATACTTCAACAATCTCGGCGAAACCCTGTTAGCTCTGTTCGTCAGATGGTGGCGCTTGAACCTCTCATTAGTACTAAAATGGACGTCCAATTCCTTCTTAAGATCTGGACGGAGCCAAATTGTGAGGTGGTCGTGCCCCCGGCGATTGTTCTACATCATCTGCTGAAATCGCTTAGCTACCCGGTGGTCGTAGATCTTCCTGATCAAGATATCATGTTCCTTATCCCAGATAAATTTCACTTGCACAAAGTAATTCAACATTAGTTAGTCAAAATAAAATACAGTTAAAATACAGTTAATTCAACAACATTGGGTTCTTACCGCCCACTTTTGAAACCATTGCTCTCTGGTCTCAGCAGGGATCTTCGTATAGCTTGGCCATAGGTTGTCGTACATGGACTTAATCATATTGGGGATCTCTTGTGTATATGCATTGTTGTTTGCTTTAAACATATCAATGAAAATCTTAAGATTAGCAATCACTTAAAAACACATAAAACTTAACAATTTCAAAATAGTTTGTGGATAAAAGACATTAAAATAGTATGTACTCACACCTGCATGCCATCAGGCCAAAGTCTCATTCGTATGACGAGTGGTGGTGGAGGGGCATCTGGTTAGGACGCATAAGAGGAATCACCCACTGCGGGCTCTGCCGTTGGAGCTGTAGGAGGCGTAGTAGAGGAAACTATGTAGTTCGGGTTCGGGACCATGATGAACTGTTGGTCCGATGAACCTGCCTGTGATGTCACAGGGGTCGATGGGGTAGTCGGGACAGAGGACAATGATTGAGCAGTCCTTAGAGATTTGGCAGAAACCCTCCTCTGCTATGACCACAAGACCCACTTATTCTATCTCTGCTATCTGTTGTCATGTCTGCAAAGAGAATATATTATTAACACTAATCAATATATATAAAACACAAATCCTTTAACATTTATATTATTTCAAAAAAAAAATTGACATAACCTCACATAAAATAAGACATATATCTATCTTTACGGTTTTGACAAATTTAACTAACATCAATGCACAGCATCAGTCAAAATTCAATTAAATTCACAATATTTTTAGCAGAATATATTAACTTGTTTATATATTAAAAAGGCAATATTTTTGTTTGAGTTATGCTCAGAAATTTCAACAAATAATTGTTATACATGTGTAACAGCCCAGACCACCCGCTAGCACGATATTGTTTGCTTTGGCATACAAGACCTCCCAGTTTTGTCTTTGACGATAGGGATAATAATCGAAGGCCTCCACACTCACTCGTCAAAACGCGTCATGCTAGGGAGAGGTATCCACACTCTTATAAGGCATGCTTCGTTCCCCTCTCCAACCGATGTGGGACCTTACAATCCACCCCCCTAAGGGAGCCCAGCGCCCTCGCTACCACAGGGATCCTGGCTCCGGCTCTGATACCATCTGTAACAGCCCAGACCACCTGCTAGCACGATATTGTCCGTTTTGGCACACAAGACCTCACGGTTTTGCCTTTGACGATAGGGATGATAGCCGGAGCCCCCCACACTTACTCGTCAAAATGCAGCATTCCACTAATTGGGTTTACCGCCGGTAAATTTCACGCTATATTTTGCACTTATTTTCTCTGTTTTCTCGCCAGTGAACACTGGCAAAATTACCATCGAAAATAAAAATCCGCTAATAGTAATTTGACATGACAAATTTCACACCAAAACCGTCAATAAATCGGTCGTTAAAGCCAACACTAATTTCGATGGTAAATCCGACGGTATTCAGTGTATTACTTGTAGTAAAAATATAAAATCGAAAAAAAGAAGGTTCTTAAATTTATATACTCTAAAATTCTAGTGATGAAGAGATAAAAAAGACAGTATAGTTATGAGAGTCAACAAGAGTCATCGAATTCGATGGTTACGATTTGGGATTCATAAAGAAGACTTGGGATACTATAGGAGAAGAGTTCACACAGATGGTCAGAAATTTTTTCATAGAGAGGAGGATGTCAAAAGAGGTAAATACCACATGTGTGGCATTGACAGTAAAATCGGGAGGTGGGAGAAAAATAAAAGATCTGAGTCCGATTAACATAGTGAGCAGTGTATATAAGATAATAACAAAAGGTGTTGGTGGCTAAGATGAGACCATTTATGGGGGACTAGTGGGAGAAGCGTAGACAGCTTTTGTTCAGCAATGACAGATTTTGGATAGTGGTCTAATAGCTTATTTTTGCGTGGCTAAAAAAGACAAAGGAAGCAAATGGTGGTTGTAAAGCTTAATTTTCAAAAAGGTATATGAGTCAGTAAGATGGAAGTTCCTTAATCATGTACTGGATATAATGGGTTTTGGGGTAGTATGGAAGCGGTGGATACTTGTTTGTAATGGCGACGATGTCAGTTTTGATATATGGATCCTCTACCAAACCATTTAATATGGAGAGGGGCTTATTCGATATATCCATTCCTATTTATTTTAGTTGTGGAAGTCTTAAATAAGCTTATTGACTGTGCGTATGAAGCATGAATGGTAAAAAGGACTTGAGGTGAGAAAAAGAAAAGTGTCGTTAACTCATCTATAATCTGTGAACAACATGATTCTATTTTGTCCACCAAATCCAAAGTTGATACAAAGTTATAAGAGGATTTTAAAATATTTTGGCATGATGTTTAGATTAAAGATAAATTTCAACAAATCACTTTATCATCCCAGTGAATTGTGAGGAACAAACAATTTTGAGAATGAAGGAAGCAATAAGGTGCAAGGTGGGAAATCTACCTATTTCCTACCTTGGTATTCCGCGTTGGGCAAACCCAAGAAGGATAAGCACATGGGAGCCATTGCTAGATAAGATTGAAAGAAAGTTGAGCAGTTGGAAAGCAAGTCTCCTATCAAAGACAGGGAGGATATTTGTAATTAAGTCTGTGATTAATAGCCTACCCATGTACTTCTTGGATTTGTTTAAGATGTCGAAGGAAGTGGAGAAGAAGATAATATCAATACAATCTAAATGTTTTTTGGGAAGCAAGGGTGATAAGAAACTAGTGTCGACAATCAAATGGAGTACGATATAAAAGCCAAGAGAGCATGATGGCTTGAGCGTTGGAGATATAGCAATGAGAAATGCAGCAATATTGTTTAAATGGTGGTGAAGATTCTATGACGAGAATGAGCTCTTGTGGCAAAAGGTGGTGGATTCATGTTATGATGTTGAGATGAATTCACATGTGGTTGAGCTTGAATGTAAAAGTGCGACATGACCATGGAATGATATTGTTAACATTGCAAATAAAAGTAATTTTTTTCGTGAATAAATAGAGAAGGATGGAATATGTGTGTGGGTGATAGTAAGAGGGTCAAATTCTAGAAGGATATACGGGTAGAAGATAAATTATTACAAGCAAGATACCTAGATTGTTTATTGTGTCAAACCCTAGACTATTTAGTATGTCAAATCTAAAAAAATCATTGAATCTATGATTGTGGTGTGTGGATGGAACATCTTAGGTTTAGAACCTCCAATGACAGAAGAAATTTTTTGAGAGAGAAAAAATATAACTAATAGAGTTATAATATTTGTTGGAAAGTGTGTGTCTCTATGCAAGTTATAGATATAGCTTGGCGCGGACATTTGGAGAGGATAAAAAGTACACAACAAAGAATTTCAAGACCATTGCCATGAAAAGGACATATGGAGAGCCAACAATGAAAATAGTTTTGATAATGTTTGGTAAGGTGTTGTTCGACCAAGAGTAGAAATGCTAGCATGGTTTATGATCTTGGGATCACTAAACACCAAAGATGTGCTCATGAGAAGGAGAATCATAAAACAAGGCGAAGAAATTTGTGGACTATAAAAGAATAGTGAATTGAATTAATGGTAAAGGAAGAAACAAATTGGGAGAAAAGGTTCCTAAAGAACAAGACAAAGTACATAGAATATTTATTTTATAATATTGAAGTTGTTTACAGGGTGAACAAAAGTTTCAAACACAAAAAAAAAAAAGAACAATTGGCATTAAATAGGAATGATTATTAGGTTTTATAGAATTTTGAATAATTATATTTGTAGCTGAATTGTAAGGAGTTATTTATGTTTATGTAGAATAGGTGTCTTATATACGTTGTTAGATGTAGCTGAATTTGTTGGCCTTCTTATATAGTCACAGATTTTGTTTGAGGTTGTCTTTCAGATGATCGATATCCTTGACGGCAATGTCGAAGGAGAATATCAATTGTAAATAAGCTTCTTCAAGAACTTTTTCTCCCCATTTAGATCGAGCTTGTAACACAACTGATCGAAAAAAAGTGCTTTCATTACTCAAAACGGATGTCAACTACCCATTAAATTAGAGTTACTACATATTTCACCATTTATACCAACATCTTCATTCGCAATTTCATCACCATTAGATTCAACAATTGTGTAATATTTCAAATTCTCTTCTTTACTTTCTCACAACTTTCTTCCGAATTTGTATTTGTCTCAAGTCCTACCTCAACTCAACATATAAATCAATAACTAATATAGTTCTAACAATTTGTCAATGAATCTAAAATACTTTTGGTATACTATTATTATCATTTATTAGTTAAAATCCGTAAAAAAGTATACGAGAATAGAGAGTTGGATTATGCTTAGATATTTTTTTGAAACTTATAAAGTATAAATACTTATCAAGTCTTTGGATTTATATGTAGTGAAATATATTAGCAAATAATTTAAAAGATTCGTTATTTGTAGGTTAAAACAACTTCTAATATTATTGAGTAAAACAAAATTTTCTGAGGTATAAGAGTTATTTTAATGAACAACTAATGATAACTTTAAAAAATTTTTCTGAGATACCCAAATTTACGTGAAAGATTTTTGAGGTCTTAATAGGCTTCATATTAACTTGAAAGTATTTCTGAGGTATCTACAAAATTTGAATGAAAATCTCTTAATAAAAAATAAAAATATTGCTCAAGATAAAGAGATAAGGGAGCTCAAATGCCCACATCCATTTCTCAAGTAAAATTCGTCAGATTAGTTAAGTACATTACCGTTGGATTTTTCACAATCAAACAAAGAAGTATAACTCTAAGTTTTTTTTTTCGCTTCCTATTCATTCATTCCAAGTCCCAGCAGTCACATCCTCATTCTTTCATCACTCTTTTTTAATATCTAATCCCCCCTCTCTACCTCTTCCCTCAATCTCTTTCTCTCTCTCTCCCCCCTTCTCTTTCACTGCCTCTCTCTCTCTCCCCCGCTTAACCCTCAAAGCTTCAATCTCATACTCTCACAGGCTCTCTCCATCTATCTTCGTTAAAGCGAGCAATAGCCTCCACTATCAACCATAGTTCTCATGCCTTAGTATTCAAAGCAGTATGAATTTTCTTCAGGTTCATAGTTGTCGCAACTCCTTTAGTCATCAACCTCAATCCTTGTTGTAACTCCTTTGCTTATTTGTACATGTTTTTTTGTTATGTATTCTATGTGAGTGTATGTATATTTTTCTGTATTTGTCTTCTGTATGATGTTTTTTGTACTTTTTATTTGTCTATTGTTTTCTGTACTTTATTGTTTTCCGTATTCTTTACTTATATACTGTTTGTATGATAAATGACAAAGCCATAATGAACTTAACTACCAACCCCAACCTTATTAAGAACTCCCAAGTTCTTACCCCTTTATTCTTCCTTTCAAATGGAGACGAGAGTCTCTTTTATGAGCTGGAGTATCCGTACGTTTTTGAGGACCCGACTTTTGGAAGTTATTATGTTTTTGGCGGAAAACCTCGTGTTCGATTATACGTACTACATGACAGAACTTTCTCACACCCACTGGATAGTCCGGACTTTGACCAGGACATGCCTTGTGATTTTCTCTTTCTTGGCTACATCCCAACGGGAACGATAATCTTTTTCCTAGTCCATTGATCCATGCTTAGACTCTACATCAGGTGGCTCTTAAGCCTGACGCAAGCAAGGGTTACATCCCAAATCCAACTCCAAATGTCATCATACCTCCGGTGCCTTAGGCACCTCCTTCTCCAACCGAGCAATTGTAGGCATAGTTCAGGCCACTAGGCGAAGCGTTAGCTCTGGTGTACGCCAATAGTCCTATACTAGGTGGGAGTAGCAGTTCTTCTGATGGAGCATCTATACTGGAGGAGTCAGAAGAGGAGGACCCAAAGGATGATCTAAAGGAAGAGGAATTACCATCTTCCGGGAGTGGTTCATCTATAGACAGGCCACACGAGGATCTACTGAATGTCAATATTTGAGTTCAGTTAGGGGAACATCAGCTGATATTTTAGTGGCATCTTAGTTTAGTACCTTTCAATTTAGCCTCTCCCTTTTGTTAGTGTACATAGAGAATAGGAGAGTCTAGAAGTGTTAGGCTATCACAGGCACCATCTTAGTGACTTTTTGTGTGAGCCACAGTCTGAGGATGTCATATGTTCATATATGTATATAGTTACCTTATGGGATATATACTGATGGGTCTATAAATGTTGTACTAACGTATGATGATATATGAATGTTCTGTTAATATTTCATGCTTATGATGTTAACTATTCCTGTATGCTTGCAATAATAAATCGGTAAATGTTTTCAAAATTTTTACCCCATAAAAACAACGTTTTAACAACGAATTAGGATCATATAATAAATATTAGTTAATAAATATGAAGTTAAGTTAGTAATGCTTAACTTCTAGTGTGATCATGACATACTAGGAGTTGGGTCGTTACAGTCGTCCTTGTAACTCCTTCGACAGTAGTGTAGTGTCTTTTGTCGTTGCCGGTCAGCAACGCATTTGCCTTCATTGTCCCTTGCAAACTTGCTCATTGGGTTGTTAATCTCCCCAAAAGTAGGGCGACGTAGTATTTTCATACCATTTATTTTGGTGAGGCAATCCAACCCGTCCCATTTTTGTGACAGGCTTTGGAGGGTCATCACGAACATGCTCATTTGCCACCCTTATTGACATGGTTTGAAACTGTATAAAATCATTTCTATTATAACTCCTATAACCTATCTCCATTTTTCCTTCTTTTAATTAGAACTATCAGTGTATTATTTTATTATTTTCACTCAAAAACTTAGATATGGTGCGAAAAGTATTAATATATATTTAAAAACCATTGACACAGATTTAATAAGTTGAAATTCAAGATTTTTAGCCCAAAAAATAGTTAATAGAAGTGTTCATGCCTAGATCCATAAAGCCAAGTCTAACATTAAGAGCTCAACAACAAAATAGGTCTTCCTTGACCTAGGAAGCAAAATTTGACATGGTCCATTAAACAGGGTAAAATTCAGCTAGTGGGTCGAGATACCCAATCAACATTAGACTCGGTCCCCAAAACTCATGTCCAACTCGACATGAAAAGCAAGTAAGAGCTCCCTTCCCACTACTTTGGTTGCACAAACTATAGTAACATAATCACCCACTCAGTAGTAACCTTCCACATAATGGAGGATAACTTTTCACTTTGATAAGATAAAAATCACACTACTGATGACCTAATCTATCATCCTGTTCTATAAATATCTTCCAACACTTTAGATATAAATCATCCAATTTATATTAAATCTGTTTAAATTCTTGCTGAAAAATATTGGAGTCCTTTTTAAGTACTTTCAACTTTCATTCCAGATATAAAGACACTTCCAATTTATTTACTATCACCTCTGACCTCGTTTTACCAGCCCGTTTACGCACAACTCATTTTATGACAGAGTAAGCTAAGAGAGTTAGTTAGCCAGCTCAGCATAGTTAGCTTAATATGGTTTAGCTAACCCAAATAGTTAGATCAGTTAGAGTTTTGTTAGTGCAGTTAATTTAGCATGTGTAGGATTCACAATGTATGATGACAGCTGTGCTATAAGTGTTGTAACTGAACACAAGTGCCTCAACTTTACCTTTCTAATAATTCAGCAAATACAGAATACTCTTCTCTTTCTCTCTTCATTCAGTCTTCAATCTTCAAATCCCTTTTCTGTTCTTACTCTTCTACTCTTCTTCTTTAAGTCTGATACCTTTACATGGTATCAGAGCTTGATTTCAATGGTAGATAGCTCATCAACATTAGAAGTCACAATGAATCAAACGATTGCAGCTCCAAGCTTCACCTCTTCCCCAATCTCCATGAAGCTTGATGATGATAACTTCCTATAGTGAAAAGATCAAGCTGAGTCCACAATTGAAGGTCACAATCTGCTTCACCACATCACAGGAGAAAGAATCCCTCAATGCTTTGATGAATCTGGATGAATCACACCAGAGTTTGCAATTTGGAAAAGACAAGACGCATTGTTGAAATCTTGGCTTCTTGCTTCGATGACCAAGCCCTTCACAACTCGAATGGTAGGTTGTGTTTACTCACATGAGATCTGGAAAAGGTTAGATGATCATTTTTCTTCACAAATTAGAGCAAGAATAATTCAGCTAAAGAACAAACTGAGCACAATCAAAATAGGAAATTCAGTAAGTGAACATGTGTTAGCTTTAAAAGGGACAATTGATGCATTAGCTTCTGTAGGAGAACCAATGAGGGAGAGTGACCATGTCAATGCAATCTTGAATGGCTTGACTGAGGAATATGGCATGGTAATTACCTCTGTGGTTGCAAGACCAGTAAGTATCACTGTTGGAAAACTGGAATCACTCCTATTAACTCATGAAAGCATGTTGGAGAGGTTTAAAAAGTCAGATTTGTTTATGCAAGCAAACGTAGCACACAACACACAAGGATACTCGCAAAACTTTAATGCAAGAGGTGGATTTAAAGGTGGTTCTCGAGGTGGTGGCCGAAACATGAGAGGTGGAAAAGGCTTCTATAATGAAAGTGGACAGACTGGTACACAGTATTACAGTTCAAGGTCTCAAGGAGGGAACAAGTTCAGTGGCAATAGCTCAAGTAACAACAATAACAACGAAAATTCAAGACAATTCAACAATGCAAGACCTATTTGTCAAGTGTGTGATAAGCCTGGATACACTGCCAAGAATTGTTGGTACATGTATAAGAGGAATAATGAGTCAAGAACACAATACAATAGGTCACATCCGCTGTAAGAAGTGCAAGCCAATCTGAGCAATGTGCTAGCCACACCAGCAACCTTACAAGATCATAGTTGGTATCCAGATTCGGGTGCTACATACCACATGACCTTAGATCAGCAAAATCTGATTGAGAAAGAAAACTATGAAGGGACGGATCAAGTGATCATAGGAGATGGATCAGGTTTGCATATTAACCTTGTTGGAAACTCTTATTTCAAAACTAATTTAAGTAACAGAAACTTCTTGCTATACAAACTGCTTCATGTCCCTAATATCACAAAGAATTTGGTTAGTGTGTACAAATTCTGTTGTGATAATGATGTTTATTTTGAGTTCTACTCTAACGGCTGCTGTGTAAAATCTCAGGCAACTAAAAATATTGTCATACATGGGGAGGTTGAAAAGGAAATGTACAAGTTCCTCAACTTCACTTCATCAAGTAACCCAGCTGCGTTTGTCTCAACTATGTCTACAGCAGATAACCAATTTCTTCTTTGGCATAATAGACTAGGCCATCCTTCCAATAATGTTGTTGTTTCTGTTCTAAAGTCATGTAATGTTGTTGCTTCTGCTAATAAAAATAATCCTTGTGAGTCATGCTGTGTTGGAAAGTTCCATTGTCTCCCTTATCCTCCCTCTAATACTGTGTATACTGCCCCGTTACAACTAGTCTATACATATGTCTGGGCCCTGCTCCTATTTCTGATCTGAATGGGAACTACTATTTTGTGAATTTTATTGATGCCTATAGCAAATATACATAGTTATATCTCATTAAAACTCGGTCTCAAGTTAAATCAGTTTTTAAATGTTTCCAACAAATGGTTGAACTGCAATTGAACACTAAAATTAAGATGCTTCAATCTGACAATGCTGCTGAATATGTAAGTCTAGCCAAGAATCTGTAGGAACAAGACATAGTTCACAGGTTCTTCTGCCCATATGAACACTAGCAAAATGGCAGTGCTGAGAGGAAGCACAGGCATGTGGTAGAGAAGGGCCTTACAATGCTGGCAGGTGCTGGAATGCCAACAAAATACTAGGGAGAAGCTTTTCTAACTGCAGCATACTTGATAAATAGGCTGCCAACTTAGGTGTTGCAAGGATGATAAACCAATATTTTATGGTTTATCTTGTACTCAATTGAGTGGTTTTTATCAACTCTTTACCCACTTATTCATACTATTTGCATGTTTTACATTTTTCTTCCTGGTTTTGTGCTATGATTGAAAACATGCTTCTTTGATCTTATATTTGCTTATTATTAATCCTCTCTTATTACCATTAGATGCCTTGATATGTGTGTTAAGTGTTTTCAGAGATTACAAGGCAGGAATGGCTCAGAGGATGGAAAGGAAGCATGCAAAAATGGAAGGAATACAAGAAGTTGGAGAAACTGCTAAGTTGTCCAGCCTGACCTCTTCGCACTCAAATGGCTATAACTTCAGCTACAGAGGTCCAAACGACGCGGTTCTAGTTGCGTTGGAAAGCTAACGTCTGGAGCTTCGATTTGATATATAATATGACATAGTTGCCCTGACGCTAGGCGACGCGAACACGTGATCCACGCGGACGCGTCGCATTTGCGAACTTCAATCCGCGCGGCCGCGTGGACGACGCCTCCGCGTCACTTGTCCGCGACCTGAACGTACCAGAATATGCAGGGGGCGATTTGTGGGCTGTTTCTGACCCAGTTTTCGGCCCAGAAAGCACAGATTGGAAGCTATAAAGTGGGAGAATGCATCCATTCAGAGGGAGCTCGCATTTTTACTACTTTCCATGATTTAGATTTAGTTTGAGAGAGGTTCTCTCCTCTCTCTCTTAGGATTAGGATTTAGGACTTCTCTTAGTTTCTAAAAGTGACTCTCGATCCAGGTTTAATATTTACTTTAATTTATGTTTCTATGCTACTTTTACTTTAGTGCTTTTATTCGTATCTACAGATGTTGCCCAATTGGCTTATGAATTATTCCATGTTACAGATTATTATTTGAATTAATGATATTTGAGGTATTTTCAGTTTATGATTGCTCTTTTTAATTTATGTTATCATTGTTTCCGATATGAAGATATTTTATTCCAGCAACTTACTTTTTTCCCTTTTGGTCCTGGTTAAGAAATCAGTAACTCAACAGTTATCAACCTCAGCATAATTGATAATCGTTATCTTGCTAATTAAACTGAACTTCAATAATCCCAACTTTTTCTTAGGAAATAAATAGGATTCGAAGGTCAAAATAATTAGTCCCTTGACTTTCCTTTACTTTAGTAAAGGTTAACTAAGTGGAATTAAGATTCAACTTTCACTATTGTTGAGAGGAATAATTAAGTTGGACTTCCAATTTCTCTTACCTTGCCAAAAGTTGCTTTATAGTATTTATTTATTTTAATTGCCATTTACTTTACTTGTCATTCAAATCACTTGCTTCTCACCTTCTAAACCCCGATTACAACCTTTATAGCCAATAATAAGAAAATACTTCGTTGCAGTTCCTTGAGAAGACGACCCGAGGTTTGAATACTCGGTTAACAATTTTTAAGGGGTTTGTTACTTGTGACAACCAAAACGTTTGCACGAAGGGATTTTTGTTGGTTTAGAGACTATATCTACAACGCGACTATTTTTTTATGAACTTCTTTACTGGCAAAAATCCCTAACGTCAAAGGACAATCTCCTTTTTCCAAGTTGTTTGCAAAGCAGTTTGACTACACCAGCCTCAAAGTTTTTGGCTGTCTGTGTTTTCCACATTTGCGATCTTACAATAGGCACAAGTTGGAGTTCAGATCAGCACCTTGTGTTTTCCTGGGATATAGCACACTACATAAAGGCTTCAAATGTCTTACTAAACAAGGCAAAGTGGTGATCTCAAGCAATGTGGTATTTGACGAGCACCAGTTTCCCTTCAAAGATGGCAAGTTTAGGCTCCCACAACCACAAAAAGAAAACTCCCTAACCCAACCTCAACCAGCACCAACTATTCCACTATTAAGAATCCCTGCAGCCCCAACAGCACCCTCAAGCAGCAATTTCCCAATACCAATTCCTAGCCCCTTAATTGCTCAAAGCACACAGCCACACAAGCGTACCTCCCCCTTCCCTGTGCCATCAGCACCATCAGCTACATCAATCCCAATTCCCATATCAGATTTTGAAATTGTCCTTCCCTTATCAGATGCACCTCTACCTGCCTCTTTGAACGTTCATCCCATGGTCACAAGAAGCAAAAATGGGGTGTTTAAGCCCAGGGTTTTCTCTGCTCATGTGGAACCAAGATCAGTTAAAGATGCACTAATCAATCCAGCTTGGAAGGCTGCCATGGATGCAGAATATAATGCTCTAATTCAAAATCATACCTGGAAGCTGGTTCACTTACCAAAAGGGAGACAAGCAATAGGTAGCAGGTGGGTGTTTCTAGTCAAGTATAACTCTGATGGTAGTCTCCAGAAGTACAAAGCCCGATTGGTGGCTCAGGGCTTCTCACAAAGGCCAGGTTTTGATTTCACAGAGACATACAGCCCTGTGGTCAAACCCACCTCAATTCGAATTGTGCTCACCTTGGAATTGTGCAAAAATTGGAAGATCAGGCAGCTTGATGTAAATAATGCGTTCTTGCACGGTGATCTGACTGAAGACGTATACATGAAGCAACCAAGAGGCTATGAATTAGGAGATGGTGATTTAGTGTACAAGCTCACGAAGGCACTCTACGGCCTGAAGCAGGCACCAAGGGCGTGGTACCACAAGCTCTCTACAACCTTGCAACACCTTGGATTCAATGCTACAAAATCTGATGTCTCTGTCTTTGTCAGGTTCAAACAAAATTCTGCATTATTTGTGCTTGTGTATGTCGATGATATAATAATCACAGGGGAATCAGAGGAAGCAATTGCCCAAGTGGTTCAGTAGCTAAATCAAAAATTTTCAGTTAAGGATTTAGGTGACTTACACTACTTCCTTGGGATTCAGGTAACTAAGATTGATGCTGGTGGTCTAGTCCTGTCTCAAGAAAAGTATGTTAAAGACCTACTCAATAAGGCAGAAATGAAAAATTGTAAACCCTGTCATACACCGCTTCCATCTTCAGTCAAAATCTCTGCCTCTGGGGGTTCAGTTTTTCACAATCCGAAGCTTTACAGGTCGGTAGTAGGGAGCCTGCAGTACCTCACAGTTACTCGCCCAGAGCTAGCATACTGCGTGAGCAAGCTGTCACAGTTTATGCACATACCACTGGATAAGCATTGGAAGCTGGTAAAGAGAGTGCTAAGATATGTCAGTGGCACAGCAAGCTTTGGATTGCATCTGCACAGGACAAGCATTCACACCATTGCAGCATATAGTGACTCGGACTGGGGAGGTGACCCGGATGACAAAAAATCAACTGGAGGATTTTGTGTGTTCCTTGGAAGAAATTTGGTGTCATGGAGCTCAAAGAAGCAAAGTGCTGTTGCAAGGTCCAGTACTGAAGCTGAATATAGAGCTATGGCAGACCTGGTTGCTGAGCTAATTTGGATTAAGAGTCTCATGGCTGAATTGAGAATTCCACTCCAAACATCTCCTTCAATACACTGTGACAATCTCAGTGCAGTTTTATTGGCCGCTAACCCAATTTTGCACTCAAATTCAAAGCATTTTGAGACTGATTTGCATTTTGTTCGAGATTATGTCACCAAGAAGATTGTTCAAGTCACTCATGTTCCTGGAACTGTGCAGTTGGCTGATGCGTTAACAAAACCACTGCCAAGTGCTGCCTTTTTGGAGTCAAGAACGAAACTGATGGTAGTAGACTTGAAGCAGCACCAACCTCCTTCTGTCATGCTTAAAGAAGAAGAGACAAAGGGAGAAGTGAACTTAGAGCAGTATGAGAAAGCAAGGAACGAAGACAGCAGCAACAGCAGTAGGAGTCATAACAGTGAATTAACCAAAGCACCAGAAGGAAAGTCAAGTAGCAGGGGTCATGACAGAGTAAGCTGAGAGAGTTAGTTAGCCAACTCAACACAGTTAGCTCAATATGGTTTAGCTAACCCAGATAGTTAGATTAATTAGAGTTCTGTTAGTGCAGTTAATTTAGCACGTGTAGGATTCACAATGTATGATGACAGCTGTGCTATAAGTGTTGTAACTGAACACAAGTGCCTCAACTTTACCTTTCTAATAATTCAGCAAATACAAAACACTCTGCTCTTTCTCTCTTCATTCAGTCTTCAATCTTCAAATTCCTTTTCTGTTCTTACTCTTCTACTCTTCTTCTTTAAGTCTGATACCTTTACAACGTACACCTAAGTACAAACAATTTTAACTTTATATATTATATTTTTTCCTCTTAAAAATACTTATTTTCTGTCTCTCTAAAATTTGTAACAAACTAACAATTTTAGCCGGCTCTATATTTTCAAAAATCAGTCAACGGAGAAATTTACAACTTTGAGGCCACATTCAAATTCTTAAGGCTGCATATAGACACGAAAGAATTAAAACAAAATATTTTCAGTCTTTTAAAATTAAACAATTATCTTAGAACTCTCTTTTTCTTTGTGAGACATTTTTCAGCCTTCATCATGAATCTTTATCTTTCTGCCATTAACTCGTGCTGTCCTTTCTAGCTAGAATTTGAAATTAAAAAATAACAATTCTCTAATTCTCTTGCTGATTTTTCAATTTATATCTCTTTTTAATTTAACCTTTATTCTTCAATCTTCATTAAATATTGAGCGACTCTTTTGTTGTGCGCGAATATTTCAGGCACTTAGGCACCGATATCAAGAGACTAAAAATAAAAGAATGAAGTGTTCCAATCCCATATGGCCAAACATTTAGTAATAATAAATATAGCTATGGGACAGTATATCTTGATGTTGAAAAAGACATGGACGTTGGGATTAATTTGAATTGGACTTTCATTCATCAACTTGTTTTAATTGGATTTTTCTTCTGCCTGTTTTTCTCAATTTACCTTTTAACTAGATAGAATTTTATATTTGGATAGCCTTTTAAAAAAAATATCATACTCTTGGATTGATTTTTTTTTTTTAAATATTTATTTCTTATTTTAAAAAAAATAACCGACAAATTTTTTTTTATATTTAGATATTTTTTCAAAAAAATTTAAGTATTAAAAACGTCTTTTATTTTTATTTCTTTTAAAATTAAATATTATTATATTTAAAAAAATAAATAATTTTTTTAATAAAAATATTTTTTAAAATTAAAATTTCTAAATAAATTTAAAATTAAATAAAAATAATTTAATTTAAAAATATATTTTTTTATTAAAAAGACAATCCAAACTCACAATAATTGATATACCATTATGTTGTTTTTAGGAAAGTTTTTCATTTGAGGGAATATTTGCGAGATTATCTGGAAAACAGTAATACTCTTGTCATCAATTTTAAGTTAACAAGAATAAAATCATTGGTAAATTTTATTTTATCATTTACTTACATTCATATAAATATACCATGAACCATGGATTAAGAATTTTATTAGTCTCCGAGATATTATTAGGTAGAAAGTTATATTCATGCGAATAAAATTTTATTTAAAAGAGACGTACAGAACATGGTAGACGGTTTTATTTAATAAATAAATAAAATAAAAAGTAAATGATTGTTTTTGTCTCCAACGTTTGAGATAAGTTCTAAAGTTATTCATAACATTTCAATCGTCCTATTTAAGTCTCTAACGTTTTAAAACTGACTCAATGTTGTCCTGCGGTTAGAGATTCGCTAACAGAATTGACGGCGGGACAAAATTGAGACGATTTTGAAACGTTAGGCACTTAAATAGGACGAAAACGTTAGGGACAAAAATAATATATAGAAATAAATTTTAATTTTATCTTTTAATAATATCAATTTTTTACTATACATAGTATTCAATTATTTTTTAATCACATCTAATTAAATTACACTTAATTATATTATTTTTATTTTAAATAAATTAATTTTTATAATTTTATTCTTAAAGATTTTTAGTTATCATAAAATGATTGTAAAATAACTAGTATATAAACTTGTAGAAAAGAAAAATATAATATATATACAATAAAATATAAATTATATCTTTTGTTTCTAATGTATCAAAATTCTTTAAAATTATAAAAAATTAAATTTATTTAAAATGAAAGTAATGTAATATAGTGTAATTTATTTAGATATAATTAAAAAATAATTGAATATAATGTACAGTAAAAAATTAATATTATTAAAAGATAAAATTAAATTAAAATTTATTTTATGTATCGTTTTTATTCTTAATGTTTTCGTCCTATTTAAGTCTCTAACGTTTTAAAATCGTCTCAATTTTGTCCCGCCGTCAATTCTGTTAACGAATCTCTTACGACAAGACAACATTGAATCAATTTTAAAATATTAGGAATTTAAATAGGACAATTGAAAGTTAAAAACAACTTTAAAATTTATCCAAGCGTTGAGAACAAAAATAATACTTTACTCAAATAAATAAAATAAAATAAGAAAGAAAGAAAAAAGAAGAACCTGTTAAAGCGTGAAAAGCTTATTTTAACTTGTTTGTCCTAGTGAGAGAAGAAGAAACGTGATATGTTTAGAATGATGCGTGTACAACTTGAATTTCTGGTCACACAAGGCTGTGTTCATAAAGAGATTAGGAGGAGTCACTTGTTGTTTCCGTGGTTTATTAAAATTAACAAATTACTTAAAGAAGTCATAGTGTTAATCATCTCCCCCTCCCCTTCCTCCACCACCCACACACAACAAAATGTTATAATATCCAAATTTTAGAGAGATTTAAATAGTTTGCATCCGTACCACATCGTTTTTTTATATTGAAATAAAAAAATTTTATTATTTACTATTCAATTATACTATATATACATAAAAAAAATTTTAAGAATCAAATTAACCACTTATATAAAATATATTCCAACCACTTATTTATAAATATTGTCCACTTTGATATTTTGAATTTCACACTTTTATTCTTTATGATAGAGATAAATGGATAATGACAAAATTCTCTATGCTTACCCATTAAAATATATCTAAAAAAAATATCGACATCCAAGAGGCTTGCTTATAGGAAGGAGATAATGCCCCTTTAACTAGATAATTTTTATAGAGAAAATTCATTATTTTACAATTTAATCTTTCTAATTTTATTTGTTTTTCTCATTTTTTGTTATACTTTTTATGTTGGCCCTTCCAATTTAAAACTTTAGCTTTGCCCCTACTACATCTTTATAAAGTATATTTTGTTTCTCTCTCCAACTTGTGACTTCACCAGCGTAGAGACGGCGATTGAATATGGTTTTTAAAAATGATTATTGAAAATTTTCGTGATATATACTATAATCGTGTCATAGTTTTACATTAGTTCGAAAATTTCTACTGTGAGTTAGAAATGTTCCTAAATTTTATAATTACTTTCATAGTTATTAAAATTGAATCAGTAATCGAATCGATTAAACTGTTCGACTACTGAGTTACTAATTCAATCACTAGATTATAGGCGGAACGGACTCACCTAACCATTAAATCTTATTCAATAAGAATATTTTTAAACAATTATATAAAGTTTTTTTATTATATTCATAATAAATATCTTTTTATTTTATTTTTATACTAAAGTAATTATTAGATGCAATGATGAGTGAGAGAGGAAGAGGGGGAAACACAGAGCGGGGTAGGGTTTGGGAACCACATCAACATTCAAAAGATCCTAGGGTTTGGAATAGAAAAAAATACTATCGTCTAGAAAATGAGTCTTTCTCCATCTTTATTGATAATTTACCGGAAGATATCTCGAAGAGGAAATTATTCCACTTTTTACCTGGACAGGAAGAATCATTGACATATATTTGTCTCATAAGCAGAAAAAAGATTTGATATATCTTTTTGCCTTTATACGGTACACGACGAAAGGGGGAGCACTGAAGGCAATAACGCACATGGACCAAATGAGGCTACGTGGGAAAACAATCTCACTAAAAGAAGCTAAGTATAGAAGGTCTATGAAGGAGACAGTAAGAAGAATGCATGTCGAGGGTAGAGAACGTACTGTTGATGGGAATAGGCAGACTCAACGTGGTGAAAAGCTGAATATGCTTACAGGTGAGGGAGGGACGATGAAGACTACATCGGAGAAGGACCCAAACGACAATGAATGGACGAAGAAGGTTGAAGTAACAGTTGCAGAAGAGAATATGGGTTGGCTAGCAAGGAGTTTAGTCGGGGGACGACCAAGGCCATAGATTTCAATGCTATGAAGAATGCAATTAGGAAGAATCTGCCTCAGGTTATTCAAGTCCGTGAATTAGGAGCTTATAAGGCACTTTTAACTTTCGACACTGTGAAGCATGCGGAGGAATCTTACACGTTTAAAATGAACAGTCTCCTGTAATTTTTTCATAGTCTTTGGAGATGGGAAGAATCAAAACGAAGTGAGACTAAAAGTGTATGGCTAGAATGTTTTGGGGTGCCATTGCATGCGTGGTCTACAGAAACATTCAAAAGAATAGGTGGACAATGGGGGAAGTAGTACATTGTGACGAAGTGATGAAATCAAAATTATCATTTAGCTCCAAAAAAGTCCTAATCGATACTTGTATGTTTGATGTTATTAGTAAATGTATCCACATAACGGTCGGTATTAGTGGATTTGATGTCCTTGTGAAGGAGGTGGGACGTGAGATATATGGAGCAGAGAGCATGACGGCAGGTGAAAATCAACGAATGGTGAAGGCCAAATATGATGTAAGTGATAGAGAAAGAAAGGTGTCGGCACCGATGCTTGATCCGGTGGCTGAATTGGTGGAGGCAGGGCTGAGGAATCACGATGAAGATAAGGGTAGAACAGTAATTCATGACTTAATTTTGAATGACTGGAATCAGGAGCATTTACTATCGTACAAGGAAAAAAGGGAAATGGACTTAAATGCATTAAAAGGAATGATAAAGGCAAAAATCAAGGAGATCTTGAATTTAATATAGAAGGGGACTCCGAAAGGATTGTGTCACAAAGAAAATTTATTTCAAGTGGAGGGTTACATGCAAATTTTATAAGGGCTGAAATGAGGAATATGGTGGGCCATTACTTTCGTAAGGAACGTGAAAACAAAAGAGAAAGGAGTGGCATAGGCAAGTTGAGCCTTCATGGAACTGGGCTGCCGAATGATGATACCCAATATAGAATTGTTGAAGGCGAAATGGGTCCTTGTGGGTGGGCTCATGATGAAGCGGATCAGGAATATTCTCCATGGGTTGAAGTGCATGTTGCTAATGAAGGAAGGAGCGGTGACAGGCTCTCTTCGAGGAGCAGCTTCTACGCGCCGCTGGAACTGGTGCAGTCGACGTTGAAACATACACGGGCGGCAACGGGTGAAGACACGCATCAGAACAGCATCGCGCAGGGGAAAAGGAACGCGAGTCAGACGGTGATGGTGACAAGTGTGGTGAAACATGCCCGGCCGAAGATGGTGGCTCCATGAGTAGTGCCTGTATGCGGGATGCGGGATAGCGGCGGTGATGGTAAACAAGGAACGGGTCTGATTGACGTGGGGGAGACAGTGTGGTAGAAATGTTAAGTGATGAAGAGTACCATGGCGAAACCAATGAGCAAGGTAATCGGAGCAACAACAGGAACTGCAATCTAGCAGAGGAAGAAGGCAAAGAAGGTGAGATTATTCCAGAGACAGTGACAGCTTGCAAGGAACATTGTGCGAATGGTAAAGAATGTAACCATGAGGAAGGTGGCTCCGAAACAAACCAAGGGAATCAGAACGTGGTGTTTGATGAAAGGCTGGAGTGGGAGGAACAAATGAAGGAAAATAGAAAAACTTGAAAATTAGCGGTGGAATCAGGTGTAGTTTTACATAAAGAAGAAGAGGATATCATGGCAATACTTCAAGCACAGAATGAAGAAATTGCAAATAGAAGGAGGCTAGCGAAACAAAAAAAGAAAGCGAGAAGAAGCAGACCTAAGAACTGCAACAAGGTGTGTAAAAATATTTTTAAATGATTTACAGTTGTTGAAATATTAGGGGGTTAGGAGGTGATGGAAAGCTGAGAATGATAAAAGAATTGAAAAAGAGTTGTAGATTAAACATGTTAGGATTGATTGAAACTAAGCGTCAAGTATTGACTAAATTTGATGTTATACGTATTTGGGGAAATGACATGATGGGGTGGGAATATGTGGAATCCGTAGGTACTTCTGGAGGTTTACTGTTAATGTGGGATGATATGTCGTTTAAAATGAATAATTGCTATAAAAAGAACGGTAGCTGTGTGTGGAGGGAGTGATGACTAATAATGATCTTAGCTGTGCGTTTTGTTTGGTGTACGGAGCACATGAGAGAGCGAAAAAGCTGGTGATGTGGGAGGAGTTGAGTTATATTGTGGGGCTGTGTCAGGTGCCTTTTTGTTTTATGGGGGACTTCAATGAAATATTGCAAGTGGAGGAAAGGAAAGGAGTGAGTAGGCTGCCAGTGTCTGCGAAAGAGTTTAAGTTTTGGGTACAGGATATGCAGTTGTTGGATCTTCCTCTAAATGACCGTAAATTCACATGGTTCAGGGGCCGATAATGTAGCCGCATTGATAGGGTTTTAGTCAGTGTAGATTGGATTGAAGCGCTTCCGGATACTCGTTTAAAAGGTGGACCTCGAGTGCTATCAGATCATTGTCCGCTGATTGTGGAAGATACAAGGGTGAAGGGAGGCTCAAGACCATTTAGAAGTTTAGATGCGTGGTTCACACATGAGAATTTTCTGAGAATGGTGAAAGAGGAATGGAGAAACTTAGGGGATGTTCAATTCACTAGCAAGCTGAAGGCACTGACGTCTCCTCTGAGAAGATAGCATAGAGACAACTTTGGTGATATGGATAGTAGGATAAAGAGATTCGAGGATGAGATAAAAAAAGATTGATGATATGGTAAGTGATGGCGCATATGACGATACAATGGAGGCTAGGCGCAAAGCTTTGGTGAGATGTTGCGAGAAATGGTATATTCGGAAGCAAATTCACTGGAAGCAGATGTCTCGGTCTCGACATGCAAGGGACATGGATAAGAGTACCAGATACTTCCATCAAGTACCCTTGGCTAGAAGGAGGAACAACAGAATTGATGCGCTCTTACTGCATGGGAGATTGGTACGGAATCAATCCAAAATAAAAGTTGCGATCAGAGGGTTTTATAAAGATTTGTATCGGCAATAATATGTTCCATTGATTGGGTTTCGGGAAGGATTAGTGATGAAGATAGAGGGAGATGAGGCTACAGCATTAGAAGTAATGCCTTCCACTGAGGAAATTAGAGAGGCTGTTTGGGATTGTGAGTCGATGAAAGCCCCAGGTAATGACGGGTATAACATGAACTTCATTAAGAAGTGTTGGGATGAGATTGGTCATGAATTCACTGCATTTGTATTAGCTTTCTTCCATAGCGCCAAATTACCGACGGACGCGAATGTAACTTGGGTGGCGCTAGCTCCAAAGTTTGTGGGTGCCAAGGAGATCAAGGACCTTAGGCCTATTAGCATGGTTGGGTGTGTGTACAAAGTGATATCGAATGTTTTTGTAAGAATGATGAGTTCAGTGATGCCAAGAATAGTGGGAGAGACACAGAGTGCTTTCGTCAAGGGTCGGAAATACATGACGGTGCTCTCATTGCATGTGAAACAGTTCAGTGGCTTAGGACCAGTAAGAAGAAGGCGGCGGTTATAAAGCTAGATTTTCAAAAGGCATATGACAGAGTCATCTGGAGCTTTGTTGATATTGTGTTAGAAAAGATGGATTTTGGACATAGATAGAGAGCATGGGTAAAGGAATGTGTAAGTACAGCCTCTATGTCGGTTCTGATTAATGGAGCACTGTCCAAGCCGTTCAAGATGGAGAGAGGCCTAAGACAAGGGGATCCTCTATCTCCGTTCCTGATTATTCTTGTGGTTGACGTATTACATAGGATGGTGGGAGAAGCTGTCAGGAATGGACGTATATCTCCTCTGCTGGTTGGGAGGGATAAAATAGAACTGTCACACTTACAGTTTGCAGACGACACTATTTTGTTCTGTCCACCAGAGATTGAGACAATCTTGAATTATAAGAGGCTCCTGCGATGCTTTGAACTCATGTCTGGAGTAAGTATCAACTTTGACAAATTGAATTTGATTTTCGTTAATTGTGAATCGGAGTGGGTAACAAATATGTGCGGGCTACTAGGATGTACTGAAGCGGTCCTACCTGTAAGATACTTGGGAATACCCTTAGGAGCAAATCCTCGACTGGTGAAGACATGGAAATCGATTATAGACAAGGTAGAAGAGAAGCTCGGTCTGTGGAAAGCAAATGTACTTAACAAAGCTGAAAATTTAGTTCTTATCAAGTCTGTGCTTAATAGCTTGCCAGTCTACTATCTTAGCTTATATAAGATGCCAAAAGGGGTAGCAGAGAAGTTGATTGCGTTGCAAAGGAATTTCTTATGGAGAAAAGAGGATGGTAATAATGGTATGCCTGTGGTAAAATGGGAATTGGTGCAGGCTCTGAAAAAGCTAGAGGCTTGGGAGTGGGGGATGCTGTAATTAGGAATACAGCACTTCTGTTTTAAGTGGTGGTGGCGGTTTTCAAAGGAGGATTGTCCGTTGTGGAACAAGATTGTATGTTCGTGTAATGGCTTAAATCCAAATATAATGCTAGCAAATCAAATACTACCCACAAGAGGAGGTTCGTGGAAAGATATTTGTCAATTGAAGATAAAGGAGCAACATGTGAAAGACAAAATTCTTAGCGGGCTATCTATGGAAATAGGGGATGGGAGGAGAACTCGTTTTTGGGAGGATAATTGGTTACAAGGTGGACCCTTGAAAGAGAGCTTTTCGAGACTTTTCTCTATTTCAAACCAGTAAGGATCTGTTAAAGGGGATTGTGGGTTTTGGGATGGGTTAGAATGGATATGGAATTTTCTTTGAAGGAGAGAATTGTTTCAATGGGAGTTGGCACTCGTCAACCAACTCCATGAAAGGCTAGGACCAGTTAAATTATCACATGGTAGAGAGGACAACGTGGTGTGGAAATTTGATACAAAAAGGTATTTTTTCTACTAACTCTTTTGTGCAGGTGTTGCAGACAGAAACTGTATCGGAGGAAGTCACAAGCTACAGCTTTACTAGCTCAATTTAGAGAGGCTTGGTTCCGCCAAAAATTGAGCTCTTCGCATGGTTTGTCTTAGTGGGAAGAGTAAATACCAAAGAAAGACTGTGTAGACTAGGTGTCAGTCATCTAGGTGATAATATTTGTGTTTTGTGTAAAAAAGATGTAGAATTTGTTCATCATTTATTTCTCTGCTGTGAGTTTACTTGGCAGGTGTGGTGTGCTTGGTTGACATACTTTGACACAGTTTGGGTTGTTCCGGGCTCGATCAAGGACTTGTTTGAGAGTTGGACAGGAGAGCCTGGTTGAAAAGTTGAGCAAAATAAGCGGTTAGTTGGTTTCTGTGCAATAATTTGGAATATTTGGATAGAAAAAAATGCGAGAATATTTAAGAATGAAGAAAGTAGCATTGAGGACATCAAATTCAGGTCGGTGGTGAGCTTCAAAGAGTGGTCTGGTGCTGATCCATAAGGTTGTTGATGGCAATGCCGGAGATGACAATGGATTAGTCGCTGTGGGTTATCTTTTGTTTTTACCTTTTTCTTGTAACTTGGTTCTTTGTGTCACTCCACTTTAGTGTGTTGAGCTTTTCTTTGTTCCAAAAAAAAAAAAACTAAAGTAATTTTTATTTGGGTAAAGTATACTTTTTGTCCTTAATGTTTGCTAAAAGTTTCAAAAATATCCCTAAGTTTTAATTTGTTTCAATTTTGTCCATCAAGTTTTTGATTTGCATCAATTTTATCCTTGTTGCTAATTTTTTAATAATTAATATTTTTCTTTTCAATGATACCCCTCATATCCCATCATCATCATCTCTCTCTCACACTCTCTCTCCATCGTCACCATCATCTCCACCAGCATCATCATTGAGCAACCACTATCAACCTCCTTTTTTATGATCGCTGGCCATACCCCCTTTTTCTCCTTCTTTTTCCTTTCTCCTCCGACTCTCTATCACCACCATCTCCATCGAGCTCCATTCTCGATGATGACCAACCTTTTTCTTCTTCTTTGCACAATCCCAGCACCACCAAAGTCATCTCTCTCCTCCTTTGAAGCACTACCAAATATTCACACCCAAGAACAAGATTTATATCACAATCAACTCCAAAATTTTTAAGATAATCCAAAGACCTAGCCAATAAACACAAAAACACATCTCAAACTACATCAAAATCAACCCAAGATTTCATCCACTCTAATTTCGAAACTTTGAACTATCTCCTCACAAACAAAACATAATAGTAACAATAACAACAACAATAACAATTACCTATATTTGTAATAGACAGATTTCAGATTCAAATCTTACATTGATTTTTCAGAAAACTAAAAAATAAAAAAATTGCATACCCCTGACTCCTGAGAAGCCTCCGTTGCTGCGTGGCGCCACAAATACCTAATAGTGACACCAAGCTCGCTCTCCTGAACCACAAAGGCTGCCCCTTTCTTGTTAGCTGCCGCCGCCTTCTTCTCCCCCTTTCTCGCCCTCTTCGGCTCCCTACAGTTGCCGCCGCCTCCGCCAATAGTGGTTGCTCGATTATGACGGTGGTGGAGATGATGGTGAGAACGGAGAGAGAGAAAGAGTGGGAGAGAGAGATGATGATGATGGTGGTGGAGATGATGGTGTGGACGGAAATGAAGATGGTGGTGGAGAGAGAGTGGTACCACAAATACCCAACTCCCGTTAGCTGTCGCCGCCTTCTTCTCGCCCTCTTCGGCTCCCTGCAATTGCCGCCACCGCTGCCGATAGTGTTGCTCGATGATGATGGCGAGGATGGAAAGAGAGAGAGAGTGTGTGTGTGTGTAGGAAAGAGAGCTGATAATGATGATGGATTGACGGGGATATGAGGGGTATAACCGGAAAGAAAATATTAATTATAAAAAAATTAACAATAAGGATAAAATTGATGTAAATCGAAAACTTGATGGACAAAATTGAAACAAATCAAAATTTAGGGATATTTTTGAAATTTTTAACAAACATTAAGGACAAAAAATATACTTTATCCTTATTATTTTTATATTTTAAAAATTTATTAATTAATTTATATTTATTATATTATTGTATACTACAAATATATATTGAAAAGATATATTGTGATTAGAAAAGTATTATTTTGTTTTTTTTTTAATTTATAATTGTTTAATAAAAATTTATATTATATTAATTTTGTGCACAATTAAAAATATTTATTTTAAGAATGAACGATAAAATTAAATTAAATTGGTATAACCCACCTTTTTTTTGTTGAATAGAAATGAATTTACAGAGTGAACTGAAAAAAGAAAAAAACAAGCCTCGGGAAAAGGCAGCCACATCATGACAAAGAGTGATAGTTTAGTGACAAAAATAACTATACGTATAAAATAAATTTTGTCTTTAAAATTTATTAATTTTTTAAAAATTATTTTTAATATTTAATTTAATTTTGTTTTATTGTTAATATTTAGAATAGTTTCAATTTTATTCCTATTATCAAATTTTTACCAATCAACCGTTAGTTAATATTTTTTTGAGTAAACTACCATTTCTACCCACAAAAGTTAAAAATGTTGATATATCTACCCATAGAAAAAGAAAATTACCATTTGTATCCATGAAACATGGATTTCATACAATAAAATTATCCAAACATTAAAAAATTACATAAAAATTCTAAATTACGCATCATCATCGTTTTCAACTTTTCATTGAACTTAGAACAGAGTGCTACCACCTAGTGCCCTGCAACAAATCAATTGCCAAACTCAAACAGGCCACGTGGGGAATTGAACGAATTGAACAATCCTCACCTGACCAAACTCTTTCAGCTTTGTTTCGACGAAAGAGACGTTAGCTACGGTAGTTGCTCTGAAGGTTCGACGACTGAGAAGCTGATGATGATGGTGACATTGTCGACAGCTTGTTGGGGTAGAAGAGAGAGTGAGAACAGGGGCTGAGTTAGGGTTCGGTGGAGGAGGTGCGAGACTGGTGAGTGGCTCGCTGGCAGTGGTCTGGACCGAAAGAAAGAACGACTGGGATGGTGAGGGTGGCTCGGGTTTGTTGCAGATGGTGGAGACGACGGTGGTTCGCGGCAGTTTTGGCGGCTGGAAGTGCGGACGGCGATGATGGCAAGGCTGTGATGGTGGTTCGGAGGTCTCTGGTTCTTGAAGAGAAAAGAAGAAAGGGAAGAAGAGGAGAAGGAGAAGTGAGTTAGAGTTCGGTGGTTTAAAACAGATGGCGAAAGAGAGAGAGAGCTCGCCGCGATTTTGGTTCTCAAAGGGGACTGCGGTGGTAGCGGCTGGTGCGGTGGCCCGTTGGCGGCATTGATTCAGTAATGAGGAGAATGTAGCCACATTAGACGAAGAGAGGAGAGGGAGGGCACTGCGGCTCTAGGGTTGCTAGCGGCGGCGAAGCAAGAGCCAGTGCGAAGATCCCCTTGTCAGCGAGGGTGAGCCAGAGAAGGAGAGAAGGAGGGGTGGCCACGGCGGAAGGAGGACATCAGCGGATGGGGTTAGTGGTGGTGGTGGTGGTAAGGTGATGAGCAGATGAGGATGATGGAGTAGTTAGTGGGGATGAGAAAGATGATGCGGATACTGATAAGGTTAATTTGGGTTTTTATGTGATTTTTTAGTGTTAGGATAATTTTGTTGTATAGAACCCATGTTTTATGGGTACAAATGGTAATTTTCTTTTTCTATAAGTAGATATGTTAGCGTTTTTAATTTTCGTTGGTAAAAATGGTAGTGTACTCTATTTCTTTTTCTCCAATTTTAATGTTCTCTCCTCTAACCCTAACCAATTTTAACCCCTCCAATTCTTCACCTCACCACTACCACTACCACTACCACCACCATCATCCCACCCACCATTACCACACGCACTCTCCTTTATCCCCTCATCTCATCATTTTCACTGCAGCCTCCTTCAACTCACCACTTTAATCACGACACCATTTTCCACTCACTACCAAACTCAACTTCATCACAACAGCAACTATCAAGTCTCCATTGGACTCATCCCATCACACCCCACCCAAATCTCCACTTTTCCACACAAGAACAACTATTTTTTATTTTCAAAAAATAAACTAGCCTGACAAGAGAAATAGCGAGCAGAAGAGAGAGATGAGGCACAACCAAAAGCGGAATGGGAAGGGTCGATGAGGGCGAACTTGAGGAGGAGGGGAGCGCCAACCAAAGGCATAGGCGGAGGGGAAGGCGAACGCCAGGCGGAGGTGGAAGGTGACTAGAGGCGGAGGCAAACCAAAGAACAAAAGGAGTTAGGTGGGGTGGAATCTGCAGGAGGGGAGGCAGTAGTGATAAGAGTGACAGTAAGACAGTTGGAGTGAGGGTATTTTTTTTTTTTTTGGGTCAGGTGGATTGGACAACCCCCGTCCTAGGTACTTCAGATGGATTAGACAACCTTCAATCTTAGTACAACACACACCCACAGACTCCTCACACACTTTTACCAATTTTTCTCTTCAGTTGCAGTCGGTAGTCCTCACACACTTACCAATTTTTCTCTTCGGTTACACCCACAGACTCCTCACACACTTACCAATTTTTCTCTTCGGTTGCAGTAGGTAGGAGTTGAACCCGAGACCTTTAAGGTGGGAAGGGGGAGATATGTTATGTGAGTTAAGACTCATTGGCGTGGGAGTGAGGGTTAAAATGACGAAGATGATGGGACATTTGGGATTAGGATTTTTTTATTGGGCGTTAAATTGAAAAAAAAATTGACTATCTGTTGACTGGATGTAAAATTAAAACTATTTTAAATGTTAAAGATAAAATTAAATCAAATTAGACGTTAAGAATAATTTTAAAAATAAAAAAAATCGAGAACAAAAACATACTTTATTCTTAATTATTAGTTTCATTTCCGGAAACCCAGCTTTAAATGTGTGCTAAAACTGAAATTGAATACTCTCTTGTTAGGAGGTCGGATGCGATTTTATTGGGAAACAAAATTTAGATCCATTGTTAAGAAAGACTCGAATCTTTCAAGTCAGTAGTGGCTACTGGCGAAAGCTAGTGCACTCTGGGCAAAGTAGGGAGTGCAGCACTCTTTAAAAGTTAACCTGCTATCAAAAGTAATTAGGTAAATTAAATTTATTTATTATTTTTTTTTTGTCATGGACTGAACAAACAAACCGGCACTAACAAAAAAAACTAATTCGCTCGTTTAACACAGGACTATCTTTACACCAGAAGAGTACTCAGAAAAATTTGATCGATTTCCTCCGTTATTCTATTATTGTTGATGTGATGTCTTCAAGCATTTTCACGGTTTTGTTTGCTAGCAGGTGCTTCCACTATTGTTCTGTCTAGCCACATATTTTGACGCTCTTGAATCCACCCCATTCCACATCTACCATAAATGGACCTTCAAAACCCAAAAAATTGCTGCCATAGAAAAGGAAGACGCTGTCTGTCGCCGCTGTTGGTTGGCTAACTCCAAACGTAAAACTGATTCTGTAGAAGAACCGGTCTCCATGAAGGCACCATAATTCTCAGATGACAACGCAATCAAAGCACAAAATACATGACAGTTACAACAAGTCCATTATCTTTTATTTCAAATTATCCTCAACGTGTACGTAATAAAATGAAAAATTAAAATACAATTATATTTAAACAATTATTTGTATTATTTTTATTAATTTATTCAAAAAATAATTAAATTTTGAAACTAATTGGTATAAAATATTACATATATAAAACTAAGAAAAATTTTTATTTGTATAAGAATGAGCCTAATAAATAATTATTTTATTTAATATATAATTAAGAGTATTTCTTTCTTTGCCAACAAGTTATAGTTCAAATGACATAGTCTCTATATTCACCTAAGAGTTGGTAAAAAAAAGAATACTTTTTTTTATTAACTTTTTTAAATATTAATTATTTATTTTACATACAATATAGAAATAAATGAATATAATATTTATTGAGTAGACGCAGTTACGTAAAAAAAATTTATTATCATAGTATTTGAACCAAAGAAAAAAAAATATTATTTTAAGAAAAACTAATAATATATTTTTAATAATATTCTTAATATAAAATAATAAATTTTAAATATTTTTTTAAATAATATATATCAACTAAAATAATATAATTATCCCAAATAATATATTATAAATATAGTAAAATGACATATTTCAATAAAAAAATTGGTAATAAAAACTTATATGAATTTTTATTTCGCACAAAATAAAATTATTATATGTTTGTTTGTTTTTTACGTTGTATATATATATTTTTAATTAAATTAGTATAATACAAAATCTTTTATCATTCTGTTCATATTTAATGTTTTAATTTTGTTTTTCACAAAATAAAATTATATATATATAACACAAAATTTTTTATCATTGTGTTTATATATATATATATATATAACACAAAATTTTTTAGCATTGTGTTTATATTTAATATTATAATTTTATTTCACACAAAACAAAATTTATTTAAATTTTAATATTATATACATAATATATATTTAATATTATTTTTTTTTAAATTCTAATATATTTTTTTTTCTAGATTTAGTACATGAATTTTTAACTTATTTTTTATGTATTATTTATTTTAATTCTAAAGTCTAATAAATTTTTTTTACAGACATGTTGTTTTTAATATTTATATACTATTTTTTTATTTTGAACTTCAGCCCAATACCTGAGACTTACAAAAAAAATCTAAAACTTATCAAAAATGATTAACCTGATTAACAGGTTACCTTTTTAAATCCAGACCATTCAAATAAAATATAATAAATGAAGAGTTCAGATTTACGAATTCATAAGATGTGCAGTACTCCATAGTTAGCAAGGAGCGTTTAAGGATGAGCCGTGGCTACTGGCTAGAGTCCGTAGACTATTACTTGTATGTGCCTCCAAAGACAATCAATTTGAGAAAAACGGTCACTTTATCTCGGTATATTTTTCTTATAAGCAATGATACTCTTATTGAGGCGTTTACTTTATTGATAAACAATGATTGTAATAATTTTTTAGATTTCTTGTTTTCATTTTCTACTAATATAGGCAGATTAGTTGGGTTAAAAAATAAGGTAAAGTGCCATATTCCACCGATTAAAAAATTATTCGTAAATTTAACAGCTAGGAAACCAAAACTGAAGATGAGTTTGGATATTTTGAAATGAAAGAACCCTGATAAAATAAGGCGAGTAATCACCTTTGAATAATTTTGTGAAAGCAAACTTATAGTGGAAGTTATTGGCCAAATGATATCTAGTCCTACAATTCATCACTTTACAAATTTTTCCAGTTTACAAATTTTTCCACTTTAAGATATCTAAATTCATATATGGGGGTGAGCATCTGAATCTGTTTCTAGACAACTTTAATCGTCCACAAGTTGAAGAGGTCCAAGTTGAATTTTACTCCGAGAAGTGAACAAAATTTTTCGTCTGAATCTATACACGACATAATGTGACACAATGATGTAGAGTTTAGTTCCCATCATCGTTGGTTATATAAAAATAAAAACATAGATACAAATTGAGATGAGAAGCTAAACAATACATAAAACGGCATATTTACATATTCTTGCCTGAAATTTCTGCCGGGAAAAACCCTAGAACTCTGCAATGCTAGTGATATGGATTCCACAAGCAATATAAGAATTAAAACACTTTTGTCCCTAAGAACTCGGAAAGCCCGGACGAATGTGCATTAAATTTAGCTCCCACCTGCATCAACTGAAAAAACTCGCACTCACATTCTTTCCCTCAAGAATAAGATAACAAGGCAAACTACATCAAAAGCAAGGGAAGTTGATGCAAAATGCAAATTCTGCTTGATCATCATGATTGACAACACAAACCATGCAGTTATGAAGTGAAGGAATGATGACGTAGAACATTATCTATTTGAAAAACGGGCAATGGTTACAGCTTAATTCATAAAAGTTAATAATCGGTGCTTTGAATGAGGGCACAGTCAAAGATGCATCACCGTGACAATGCAAGGGTTTGCATGGTCGATATAAGGAAGAAAAGAATAAAATAAATAAAATTAAATTAAACACGTGCATGCACACACACAATCATAAGAGGCTACACATGGATCTTTGCTCCTATGCATGATTTTTTTTATTGTTTAAAATAGAATATATTCCTGAACCTTGCCTATGCTATCCGTTTGTTAGTACAATTTTACATAGCTGACCCCATTCCTCCTTAATAAGCAACTTCCATGACATGAATAAGAGCTGGCCCAAGAATGCACATCTGGAGTATGAAGTTTGATTGCAAGAATGAATATTTGCGGGTAGCCCAACTAGATTAAATCGGATAGGCTCTAATACCATATTAAAATTGAGTAGGCCTAACTCACCTCAAAAGCTAGCTCAAGAGGTGAGAGATGTCTCATAGTTATAAACTCTTTAGAGACTTCAAGACCATATCCTAAAGAGATATGGTACTTGTAATACTAGTCAATCCAAGAGTAAGGCTTGGCTGTTACATAAAGGATTCCACTACTTCTTAGGCGCTCTATTAACAGATTCATCTAACTGCAAGTAGAGGGGTGACAGTGAAATATATTAGCCGTTAAAGACCAGTTTTTGTGCATCTCTTGGTAACAACTCTGTAAGGTTATAAGAGATATTATATTGGGTAGGTATGACACTATCGACAATCCACTTCCTAAAATGTTTACTTCATATTCAGATGAGTTAGTGATTCACAAGATTCATAAATGAGTAAGAACAAAATAATAAATGGAATATAAGATATAAAATAAAAGAAACAAAAGACATAATTGAACCCCCATTAGCATGGTGGAATCAGGATTGAATATTGATTCTTAAGCAAATGGTCATTGCAGTGAAACCTTACAGCTTGCAGATACAATTGCAACCCAAATAATGAGGTTAATCCAAATTGCTGGGCTGATTTGTTTATTAACTAGTTCTGCTAATATTTTCTCAAGTACTCATTATGGAGTACATATTAAATGGTTTAGCAATTTTCGATCAAACACATGAAAAGGAATAAATCCTGCTATAACTGGTAGTAAGAACTAAGCATGAGCTGACCACACATTCTACAATTTGCCCAACCAAAATTTTAAAAATGGAATTTATTATCACAGAAATATATTTTGAACTGTTGCCAGAAGAAGTTTCATGTTTGAGCTGCAGCAGGATATCCTATCCGTCCAAAGTTTGAGCCTAACATGTACTGACCATATTACTCATTGATGATAACAGACCATTTTAGCCCTATGAATAAAGTTATAATACTAATAACAATAAAAAGAATCTTACCTTGGATTTCACTAGAGTGAGTAGCCAGGTCAGATATTCTTGCTCTCTGGCTTGCAGGTGTTAGCGGAGATGCAGATTCTGCAGCCTGCTCTGAAACTTGGGGATTATCCAAAAACTTGCTAACATTTAATGCCATAGCCCTTTGACTACTAGAAGGTATAGAAAAGCTTCGGGAGACAATTATAGGGGGTGTTGGAAGTGGAGAAGCTGCACTTGATACAGCTGTAGGAAGTCTATTGATCACAGGATGCTCTGGATTTCTGAATACTAATGGTGCAGAGTGACCTGTTCTAGAAGATTTCACTTGCTTAGTGGATGGATTACCAGGGGGTCTAGGGAGCTCGTGAAGCTCACTTATCCTAGGGGAAGAAACAAGAGGAGGTGAAGCACTAGGAGATACTTTTGGGGAAGAAGGCTGAGGCACTGGTAAACGAGTTAAAACCACAGAAATTGGAGGTGGTTCAGTTGACCCTGTAGAAATGGCAGATAAAACAGGTTTCCCTGATGATGGTTTATTTGTCAATGGACCTGAAAACGCTAGTCTTTTGGTTTTCTTACCTGCATCAGAAGCACTGAAAATATCAACTTGTGGGGGAGATAGTCCATCTGATAAAGGGCGGGGTAATTGGGTCGATGTAGTATCACTGTTGCTTTCTTTAAGAACAGTGTGTGGTCTAGGGATAGTTGGTTCTGACAATTTGCCATCAACAAAATCTTTCTCATTTTTCTTTTCATCCAACGGGGAAGAATGCCACAAATTATGAGGAAGCCCGCTTGCACTTGGGCGAGGGACAGAGCTACCTTTTGATTCTTTAATGTTGAGAGGGGTAGGAAGTACATAAGCACTGGACTTGGTGGTAGGTGATGCTAGCATTTGTCTTACTTTTTCAGCCGGGTCAAATTTAACTTTCTTTTCTGCAAGTATTGGAGCTGAATAGCTGCTGACCCTTGGATCTCTGCCAGGGACTTTAAAGTCTCCTTGGGTCTTCTCTAAACATATCTGAAGAAGATAAACTAATGTATTAGAGTATGACCAGGTCATATAAAAGAATCTTAGTAAACTGATGACCAACTTTATCAACAAGGCAGATAGTCATTGTTACCATGCTAGACCCTACCAATAAAGTTCAACTCAACTGATAGTTATCAGAAGATTTTTTGTTTCTCTTAAAAAACAATAATGCAATTTTAAACAGATATTTAGAAATACAAAAATACTATATGCATACTAAAAATCAGCACTAAATCAGCCACCATGTATTTGTGTATGATTGTAACTGTTGTTTAACTCATTTTCAATATGTATTCTATACGGGTGGCTGATTGGGTGGCTGACTTTTTGTGTACATATAGCATAATTGTTAGAAATATCATTAACTCTGGCGTGTTTTTCACCCATAGAAGAAATTCAGGGCTTATCAGGTTAGATTTTTCCTGTGCAACTAATATAAGACTAAATACGAGTTTCACATTACAGAAATTAAAAGGGGAAACAAATACCATCTCTGCATTTTCTGCGGTTGAACCTCGAACAAACGAGAGATCTGATTCCTCCAACTGGCAATACAAATATTATTAGTTACTATAATTGAAGAATCATGATTCATATCCTGAAAAATAATAGGGTTTCCACAGATGCAAAGTTGCAAATAAGTAGAATAACACAAAATATGAACATAACCTATAGCCATGAACACACTTCATTGCACATAAGTCTCAAACCATGTGAAGTTTCTACCTCTGAGTTTGATGTGGAATCAATATCAGGACCCTGCCTGTTTGTTCTATAGTCAAAACTTAATTCTCCTTCAATGGCTTCCTTGTATTCATCATCAGAAACACCTTCAACGACATCTTCAAGGCCACTGAATTCATAATCAATATGTTGTTGCTCAGCGATCATCCTAACCTGTGGTTCAATGTCCTCTAGAGATTTAAGTCCTCTCCGGAAGAAATTTAACTATATTGCAAAAAAGGTACATCAAGATTAGTCAGGGAAAAAATTTAATATAAAAAAAAAAGAGAAAAGAAAAGAGTGTAAAAGATTTGGATATGAAGGATACAAGTCTAATGACAACCTGGGCAGCATGGTGACGGGCTGCTTGTGTTAGCAGACTGCGTAACTGCCCTTGTTTCAAGGATTTTAACCGAAAAGCACAAAGCGTTGCTTCTTCTTCAAACTCATCATGAGCTTCTTGCAGCTGCTGTGGAGTAATACTTTCGCCTTTACTGCTTTTTGACCTTCCTTTTTCTTTCTGTTGGGTGATCATGTATTCATAAACTTCTCTGAAAAAAGAGGAAAGAGAGAAGAGAAAAGAAAAGAAATCAAAAAAAAAAAGAAAAAGAAAAAGAAATACCAGATTCAGAAAACATTACCCAATATTAAGAGAAACAGCAATAGAGAGTAAAAAGTACAAACCTTTTTTCATCACATTGTCGCTTCATGTCCTGCATCAGGAATGAAAAAACATTGAGATGGAGTGCCTAGACAATTTTAGACTAAAAATACCCAAGCAAACTAAACACATTTTGAAGGAAATAGTTTCTGCAATGTACTTCCTGATTTTCAAAGTAATAGTTACTGCAATGGAACACTGGACAATTATATACCCTTACATTGACATTTAGATGAAGTATTATCAAATTTCAGAGAATTTAGAAGGCAGCTTGATTGATGCATTTTAAACTCTTATCATTTATTAAAATGTCATGTCTGGCAAACATTTGTAATTGTGGATTAAATTGCTCATTCCAGGTGGTGTTCTCCTCGCTCCATCAACACGTATTTCCATCCAAAAGGAGAGAGAATTGGTTTCTTGCAGTAGACCGCAAGTCGTGGAGTGGATTATTTTGGATCTAGGCTCAGGCATGGTGGTGAAGGTAACAATGGTCGTGGAGGTGATAGCAATGGTGGGTGTTTTAGTGGCGGTAGAGTGGTAGGAGGAGAGGGAAAAAAGTGGTCGTGGCAACTGGCAGCAGTGTGTGGCATTGGCCGTGGTGGGGGTGGTAGTGCCGTTGTGGTGGCCGCATGGTGATGATAAGGAAGGGCTGGGGAGTGGTGGATGGGGTTGAAGAGATAAGGGTCCTATAGATTATGATGCTATTAACAATGATGATGTGGTTTAGAGTAAATTTGGAAGAAAAAAAATTGACTAATTGTTGCTAATAAAAAAATTATGGTAAAATATATCTTTTGTCCCTAATGTTTTTGAAACATTTCAAAAATATCCCTAATGTTTAATTTGTATCCATTTTACCCTTGACGTTTCCAATAAGTTTCAATTCTAATTTCTACTCTTGCCATCCAAAGATCTGTTAAAAGTCTATTTTCTTGTCAATTTTGCCCCTCCCTTCCTTCATCTTCTTCCTCTCCCACCTCCCCACCCCCCAGCCCCCAGAAATACCGAAAAACCCTTAATAAAAACATCACCAATAATAAGGCTGCCACCCCCATTACCACTACTGACACTGCCGTTGTCTTTGCCATCCTCCATAACCACCACTGCAACCATCAACATCCACTCTTTATAAATATCACCACCATCAACATAATCAACCAAAAATAAAATAAAATACCACCACTGCCATTATCTTCACACCACCACTACCATTATCACCACCTATTCTCCCTTTCTTATTGAATCTCACGAGAACTCACGACGGCAATAGCATATCAGAAGCAGATCTAAACTCGTGTCCTAAAATACTAGGGCCTAGGAGAGCAGAAAAGACGGCGAGAAAAAAGAACAAGAGGCAGACAAAAATGTCGAGGAGAATACATGTTGTGGTGGAAGCTCGCTAGCAATGACGAAGATGTCAAGGCGCAGTAGTCGGTGCAAACAAACACCCCCTGTTTCAACACTTGTAATTCGATTTGATTTTCACTCCTAAACCTAAGTTTACTGCTGCTGTGGTTGGTGTAGGTTTCATTTCAGGAGGGGGGGGATGTTGTTGTGGTTGGCAATTTTTTGGTTTCGTTTTTCCAGGAGGGGCTGCTACTGCTTCTTGTTGTGGTTGCTTTTTCCTTCTTTTTCTTTTCTTTTTTGTTCTTGGTTATGATGATTGTGTTGATACGTTGATGCTGGTGATAGTTGAAAAGGGGGGATACTGCTGGTGGCAGTAGTGATTATGAAGCTGGGAACAATGGTGCAGTGCTGGCAGAGGCACTGGTGGCTGCAGCTGTGCCGGCAGAGGCAATGGTGGTGGCAGTAACCTTATTATTGGTGGGGGTGGTGGTGTTGCTTTTACTGAGGGAGGAGTGGAAGATTAAGAGAAGGATAAATTTGGAAAAAAAATATTGATAATTGATCTATTAAATTTTTAGCGGATTTAAATGACAGGAGTAGAATTAAAACTTATTAAAAGCATTAGGGATAAAATTGGTCCAAATCAAACCGGCGTAATTTTAAAACTTTTTGAAAACATCAAGGACAAAAAGTATACTTTATTAACAATAGGGGTAGAATCGAAATTTATTTCATACATCAAGGTCAAAACTGAATAAAAAATTAAACAATAAGAATAGTTTCAAAACGAGATAATACTCAATTTGGTCCCTGAACTTGCATGCAAACCTCAATTTAGTCCCTAAAGTTTCAATTGCCTTTATTTAGTCCCCAAACTTTGTGAATATAACTCATGTTAGTCCTTGAAACAATTTTCAACGTATAAATGTTAATGGAACACTGTCGTGAACAGCCGAATGGCACACTAAACTTTGTAAAATGACGTCGTTTTAGTTTTGGCACTCAAATAACCCAAAAACAACATCGTAAAAGGTGTTTATTAAAATTTTACCTAACAAAATAAGTGATACGATAGCGTTTTTGAACTATTTAAATGCCAAAACCAAAACTGCATCATTTTACAAGTTTTAAAGTGACATCTAATAGTCTATAACAGCGCTCCATTAACGTTTTTATACTAAAAATCGTCTCAGGGACTAATATAAGGCACGTTTATAAACTTTGGGGACTAAATAGAGGCAATTAAAATCTCAGGGACTAAATTGAGACTCGCGTGTAAATTCAGGGACCAAATTGAGTATTATCTCGTTTCGAAACTTTTAACAAATGTTAGGGACAAAAAATATTTTTTATACTAAGTTTTGTTAGAATAGAAGGAAATATACCAAGAAGAGGACAATCCATGTTGCATAATAAAAGGTACAGATAGCACATTGAAAACATGCCAATACATTTGAATGCTGGGTTAAAGAAACCCCACTAAACAAACCATATACTAAGCACAAAAGGGAGGACAAAAGAAATAATCCTATCCCAAATGAAATCAATAAATAAGGAATCATTTCTTTTTTTCTTGGGGGGGGGGGGGGGGGGATCATAGAATTCTTTCCTAACCAAATTCATAGGGGAAAGATACCAAAAGGCCAACTCTACAAAGATCTTGTTAGGGAAAGTTAAAAAAAAATGAGCCCTTGATTCTGCATCCAACCCACACATCATGCACATGAGTTATCAGAGAATTGGGTGGCCTATGCATTTGAAACACTAGAAATCGAGGTAGTCAAAGGCAAAATAAACAAAACACTTTATAGGAACAATTATACACTAAAATCCTTGATAAAGCATAATAATAGGTTCATAACCAGAGTACTCATGAAAAGCTTAAAAAAAATTCAAGCGGTTATGGATTCTCTTTTTTACTTCAAGCACAAGGGTTGGTCAAGAGTGTTGAGTGCTTATTGAATATTGACATGACTTTGGACTTCTACATTCCTAGATGCTACACCTAATATTTATTGGACTGACTAGTATATTTTGGTGTATTAGTATTTTTTAAATAGAGAAAAAAAGCAAAACCAGTAATATCAAAATAGCTTGCCTTGGTGCTTTTATGATTATCAAAGAAGCCATTCAAGTGCAAAACAAGCATTTGAGTGAATTCTGTGCACCTCAACTTGTGAAAGGCAGACAAAGGCTTTTCTCGCCGCATATTGTTTACTTAAGCACGCCTTTTGTTTCTTTGACTACACTGCTAGAAGTGGTACATCACTTCACTTCATGCGCCCAACTTCAATCGCATGGTTCCATTACAAACTTTTAAGCTCTGATCCAATCTCATAATGTCTAATAGCAATGATATCATCCTTCCACAACTTATCCATAATAGTGCTAACTCCATTTCCAGATTAAGAGCTAACATAGTACCAAAGCTTAAACCCCACAAGCTTAAACTCCGCATCTTTTGGGCACATATAACTACTCGTAATCATGGCGTTAACCTATTAACTACACTCCATTTACCAAAATATCTTCCTCTTGTGACCCAAAACTACATTCCATGTACCAAAAAGTATCTTACACTTGTGACCTAACTATTTTACCGACATTCTTCATACTTCATTAATGCAACAAAGCATATAGCACACTGCAATCAGACAATGATCTAGCATTAACACTAGACCATCTCTGATTCATGTAATAAGAATTTAAGATTTCTACATTGGTTATTGACATAGTTCTGCATTGACACTCCCACAACACTGTTTCTACTGTTTTCAAATGTATTCGTGTTTAACAAGTTAATGAAGTCTCAACTACAATACAATTTACAATAAAGAAATTGCAAATTATTCTAACTAATAAGATATACAGATACATGCTTCTAAATTGATTGGCATTTCAAGGTATTTATAACCAAACTCTCGGTAGAATAGTTGAGAGACTAACTAATTCAAGGTTTGACCATCCAATTGTAATTGAACTGTGATTGAACAACATTGAAAATAAATATATATGTTACTGGTTGTATTTAAATGTGATTGTGAATATAAATATAAATATATAATTATATGTATAAATACTTTATTTTTATACTACTTGAAAAGTTGTCAAAGAACCATCACAGTTTTGCACCCCACTAATCATAGACTGTCATTTTCCTTAAACATGTTACGTTGGCAGACTCTCACTTTTCTATATCTTCGTCTTAATAGATCCACAGCTAACCTAACTCTAGAACAGGCTCAACAGATTGTACATTCGACCATACTGTAGACCACGGATGAGGCATTGCCTTTGTTAGTTGTGCTGTTATGCCTCCTTCCCATCATATCATATTCTTGTATAAAAACAATGGACAACAGCAACAGTGCGAACCACCAGTTAGAATAGTTGGTTTTTTATCTATTTGCACGAATGTGATTGGTTTGAGACTTTGAGTGATGACTATTTTAGTATAAGCACTCACGCATTATCTTTAAATATTTGCATGAATTAAGTTATGTACAGATAGCCACATTTTCTATTAATATTTTCTAACTAATGTCAATAATAACTAAAACAAAAGGGCAATGAATTAAAAGGCAAGTGAAAACATGAGCACAATTTTATGCATTAATCAAGTACTGTTAGCACAAAAAAAAAAAAAAAAAAAAAAAAACATGTGAACATACCTCAACAGTTCTTAGTTCATTAAGAAGAGACTCTGATGGGTTTGTTATTGTCAGTACTATGTGAGCACGCTGGAGAACATAAACAGAGAGAATCACAATAATCATTTTGCATACATTATGGTTAAAGAAGACCAAAGAAATCAGAAGATTGCACCCATAGAAAGGCTCACATAGCTATCAAGAAGTTTTTGAAGGTCCAGCTGTGCACTTCCAAGCATCTCCAAAACTTTACCTGCATACATATTATAACAGATGTAGCAAAAACTATATATGATTTAAATCAACTAGCAATGCCTTATGCATTTTTTTAGAATAGGACGGCCATGACATGTTTACTCACTCACCGCTTTCTTCAGAATCATCTAATGAAGTTTTCTCCAAAAGACAATTGCCCATTTCCCGTAGTGACTCTGCAAATTCTGAAACAAGATCCACAAAACGAACCCGAAAAAAATAAATAAATAAATAATTTCAATACTTACATATAATCAAGGCAATGCAACTGTTCTGAAGAGAGGAGGAGAGGGAAACTAAACAGATTTAAAATGTTTTTCCAATGATAAGCAAAGATTTTATAGTGTAACAAGAAAAAGGGAAAGGATCCTTAAAAGTGAGGACAGTAGTTTTTCAGTAAGAAATGAAGGGCAGCTAATCAACTTTGGATCATTTTGGTGGAACCCATACACAATGAAAGTTATTGATCGAAAGGTGATCGGTCCATCAATTTCGTACTTTAAAACTACCCTCACTTTAGATAGTGATCCAAACCTAAGAACCTGTTACACTAATGGACATTATCAACAGTGAAGAAGGCCAATCAGGCCAATACTATGGCGTATGACAAATAAAAAATGCCTGAAAAGCACACTGGTTTGTATCTTCAATTTTCTTATATATATATATATATATATATATATATATATAGAGAGAGAGAGAGAGAGAGAGAGAGAGAGAGAGAGAGAGAGAGAATCAATACGAGCAACAAAGAAAAAATAAATGCAGATGTAGCTGCATGAATTCTAAGACATTACGTGTGAAGAATGAAGAAAACAAGCAGATCAATCAACCATATCCAAAGATTAACATTTACCATAAGCACTGTTTTCTGTCGCAGCTGCAGCCGCGAGTAGGCTGTCATAGCAATCTCTCATCTCTTGCATTTCCTGTGAAACAGGGAAAACAAACACTTAACTTCACTAGTGTAAGAGAATCGCAAGGGAGCAATCACGGCACCCTTTTCAGTTTTCACCATCAAGATGAAAAATTTTCACTTATACTATAGCACCCTTTTCAGTTTGACCATCCCCCTCCCAAAATAAAAGAAAAGAAAAAAAAAACACATCAAGATGCAAAATTTTCACATTGTAGTCCATAAAAACAATCAAGTTCATCAGAAGGGCACGGGAGTATGGACTAATCTCCCCCCTGCCGCCACCCCCTTCTCTCAAACAAAATCCATAAACATCACTGCCAAGAAGGTCCACAACTAAACCTAATTTACTTTCTTAAAGGAATTTATCGAAAGCATAATAAATTAATAATAATATTCAAGAAACACAGAACAGAACAGAGTCCACGAGGATCTGTACTTTTATTTTACCACTCGTGATTTAAGGAGCACAAGAGCAACACGCATAAGTGCATTAAAAATAATAATAATAGAAAAAGTAAAAAGACAACTTCAAACCCGCAAAATTCTTAAATCGAAAAAAAAAAAAACTGAATCAAACATAGCAGTATGAATCAAACACAGTATATTATGAATGGTGCAGAGAAAAAGGAAAAACCATGAAGAAGAGAGAAAGAGAAAGAAGTAGGCGAAGTACCTTGGAAGCGAGAGCAAGCTCATCGAACTTAACGGAAGGTGGAAAGTCCCTCTTGTCCTTCCCAACGCTCTTGTTAAGTGCCAATTTCCTCAGCTTGTTGAGTGAGGACTTCATCTTTCCACCACCCACCCACAACGACGCTCACCACCGCGCAAAACGGCAACGCCAGCAGCGCCAAAAAATAAATTGTAGAAACGACAAGACAAAAGAAGAAGAAGAATCGACGGAGGCGTTTAGGTTTTTCTCTTCAGTTGCGAATCACGAGTGTGGGGAGAATCTGAGATTGCGAATCGGAATCAGGGAAGATGGAAGTGCGAAAATGAATTCCGGGGCGTCTACGACGTTGAAGAAGGTTGCGGGTCAAAACGACCTCGACGCAGATCACACGAGACTGAGAGAGAAGAGAGAGAAAGAGAGATGGGAAATTGCGAAATGTGGAAACGGGAAAATGACGGAATTATACGGAGTTTGGGGAATCAACCCCCCAACGTCATACCCTCCCAAAATGCCCAGAACATCCCACACGCTTTTGTCCCCTTAACACGTGTGGGTGGGGGTGATTTCGTAATTTTCCACTGTCGTGAGATTCTATCATCTTACTAGTATTCAACTATTGCTCCGGCACGGGCGCATGGCGGCACTAAGCCACTAACCCTCACTGCAGTCAGGAATTGACATGCTTAACACTATTTTCATTTTATAATGTTTTTTAAAGAACAAATTAAAACATTTTGAGTTTGTTGTCATTTACAAAACAACAATTCTCTAGGAAACTAACATTATTCAGCCAATAATTCATCCCCCAAGTATTGAGATGGTAAAAAAAGTTTAATAAAAGAAAAATAAAATCACGTTTTTTTTAAATTATTGAATGAGTAGAAAATTAAAATTAAATTGATATAAAAATCATTTAATTTAATCTGTTATAAAATAAATAAGTTATTTACCAACTATTACTAAAATAGTAAGAAGTGTCTTATTCTAGTGGGCTATGCCACTGCTCTCTACTCTCTAGCCTCACGACTTGTGTTCAGCTCCTATTGCATTCATCAGCTCAAATGAGGTGTACATGCACCATAGTACAAGTTTTTGCTAACAAATATGAATGAGCTACATCTAAAATTAGAAAAAAACTAGTATTTTTACCCGTAATACTATTACGGGAATATAAATTTTTTAAAATTACGTCGATCCTGGTATTATAGATTATGACACAAAATTTATAACATTAAACTACTTTTATAAAATGTTCGTAAGGGACAAAAGTTCCCGTCGACTAAGAAGACCAGAGTCTTAAACAAAATTAAATAATAAGTTTTTTAGTTATTATTTTCAAATGAAAGAATTTAATTTTTTACTTAATTTTAACATTCGTTATCTAAAATTTGAAAGAATTTAACGTGTATATTTTTATATTTGATTAGATATTAAGTTTGTTGTACAAATATAAATAATTAATTTTTATATTTGCTATTTAAAAATAATATTTTTTCTATATATATAAAAATATAATTAGATATTAACATAAAAAAAATTTATATTGATAGTTATAAAATTAATTTATTTTTTTTAAAATAATTGAATCTTAATTTTAACTTTTAATCACAATATTAGTATTTTTTTAAAATTATATGTAATAAATATTAAAAAAAAGTAAAAATATATATTAAAAAGATAAACAGTAAAAATTTAAAATTAAATAAAAAATATGTATATAATAATATTTTTAATTTAAATTATATTATGTTGTTAATTCTATTTTTTGTAGAACTTAAAGGTAGAGAAAAATAAAGAATGAGAGAAAGGAGAGAGAAAGATAAAGAAGAAGAATGAGAGAGGGAATTTGTTAATTTTGGAAGCTAAGAAAATTTTTTATTTTAATTATAATAAAAATATCTGGTGATACATTTTGATTTGTCAAATTACTAATATAAAATATGAATTATAAATTATATATAGAGTGGGAAGGATAAAGAGAAATAGAAAAAAAGAGAGAGGTAGATAAGAAAATATAAGAAGAATGTTCATTAATTTAAGAGGAAAATATTTTATCTAAATTTTAATAAAAGAGTGTCATGTGACACATTTTAGTTATTAAATTAGTTAGTAATATATAAATTTAATATATAATATAGCTATATTTTAATTTTAATTTTAATTTAATTTAAATACAATTAGAGAATGTTATGTTGTATATTTTGATTGTCAAATTCGTAATTAGTCAGTCACCAAAAAAAAATTCGTAATTAGTCATTGATAATGATATATAAGAGAGATAGAGTAAATGAAAAAATGAAAGAGATAGAGAAAGAAAGAGAGAAGAGAGGAGAGTTCTTTAATTTTGGAGGGAAAGATTTGATTTCAATTGCAATGAGAGAATGACATGTGTCACATTTTGGCCTTAAAATTAGAGATATATAATAGATAATAGATATAATAGATTGCAACAATTAAGATAAAAATACGAAAAATTAGCTATATATATATAGGGGCAAGCCACATATAACAAAAGGGGGCAATGGCCCTCCCAAACTTAAAATTTTTTTTATAAATTGTGTATAAATTTTATTTTAGTTCCCTTAAAAATTTTATTTTACTCTTTCTATTACAAGATTAATTTTTGGCTCCTCCCTCAACTTCAACCTAGCTTCGCCCCTATATATATATATATATATATATATATATATAAGAACAGAATCGGTTATTAAACCGATCAGATTACTGGTTCAATGATTTATTAGTTCAACTGATAAATTACTGGTTGAACCGGTAAAATCAGTCATATGTAAATAAAAAATATAAAATAGTAAAAAACTTTAAAAATTTTAAAATACACATCTTACCAATATTTTAAGAACAAGTAAGTCTCAAATTTTAAAGACAACTAATATAAATATAGACATAAAATTAGTTAGTACTACTACAATAGTATTTTAATTTGACACAATAAGAAAACCAATCCATAATATTCGTAAATTTCAATACTAGTATCAAAACAGATAACTTTAATCACAATATTAACATTAAAATAGATAAAGATTAATAAATTTTTATTAAAGTTTATATTTCTATTAATAATGGTACATAATTAAAAATATCATTAATTCGAAAAATAGAGAATACAAAATTAAAATTAAATTAGATATTTATATAATTATTTAATTTAAAGATTTATTATATAATTAATGTTTGTCACATATAACAATGAGAAGCACGTTGACAGAGTGGCATTGCACTCAAGAGGTTCCTTGTTCAGACCGCCTTCAACATTTTGGAATTTTCCAAACTAACAAATGCTAAAAGGTGGATGAGTGGCACATTGGAGGACCATGGGATGCACTGGATCACAGGTGGAGATGCGGTGCTATGGAGCACCATAGAGTCCACCGTTACCGAATCGGTTTTTAACGAATTTAACCGATTTTTGTCGGTTTTCTCCTCACCGGTTTGGTGCCGGTTTCCATCCTTAAACAGTCCAAGAAACAAACTGAGTCAGTTCATGGTCCGGTTCATTATTTTTTAGTCGAATCGGGCATTCCGGTTCAGTTTTTACAATTATGTGTGTATATATATATATATATATATATTGTGTTTTTACACATTACAGAAGTTAGTTGTTGTATAGCTTGCTTTTCATTGGGATAAGTTATACGTCAACAATGAGAAAACAAGGAAGTGGATACCTGCAAAAGACACTCCGACACTCAAGTTAATAAATAAATAATAGGCTTTGCAAATTGCAATAATTTGAACAACATTCTTACCCTTTCTTTTATATCTGAAATGGAAGATAATGGTTGAGTCTCGGAATAGTTTTGCCATTAAACGGAGAGTAACAGCGCATTTGAGCGTTTTGATTAGGGGTATTCAGATCCAAACCGATAAAAAAAAACTGCGAAACTGCACCGATCTAAACCGAAAACCGTTTCAAACCGTTCAATTTTAGATATTTTTTGGATTTTGGATTGATTTTATTATGATTTGGTTCGGTTTGCAGTTTCACTCTACACAACTGAACCGAACCAAACCGAACCGCATAATAATAATAATAATAATAATAATAATAATAATAATAATAATAATAATGATAATAATAATAATGATAATAATAATCATGATTATAATCATGATTATAATAATAATAATAATAATAATAATAATAATAATAATAATAATAATAATGATAATGATAATAATGATGATAATGATAATAATGATAATGATAATAATAATAATAATAATGATAATAATAATAATAATAATAATAATAATAATAACAACAACTCGGTAATATCCATGCTCCCTTAGTCCCTTACTTTTCCTCACACAGCACCGCACACACTCATTCCCCTTCCTCCAATCATACACAAACCCTAATGAGTAATGGCTTAACCTAAAGAAAGAAACCCTTCCCACTTCTCACAACTCTTCACTCTCACTCACTCTCACCAAGTCACTGTATCGTATCTCACAAAGTCACAGAGTCACACACACCTCACTCACTCTCACTCACTCTCACCGTCACACACCGACGCCATCCGCCGCCTCCTCCTCTCAACAATGCCCTCTGCCACCTCCTCTTTTTGGTGACGCCACTGTCGCCTCCTCTTTGCGGTGACGCTGCTACCGCTTCCTCTTCGCGATGACGCCGCTACCGCTTCCTCTTCTTTGAGCATTTTGATTAGGGGTATTCAGATCCAAACCGGTAAAAAAAAAACTGCGAAACTGCACCGATCTAAACCGAAAACCGTTTCAAATCGCTCAATTTTGGATGTTTTTTGGATTTTGGATTGATTTTATTGCGGTTCAGTTCAGTTTGCAGTTCCACTCTACACAACCGAACCAAACCAAACCGAACCGTATATAATAATAATAATAATAATAATAATAATAACAACTCGGTAATATCCATGCTCCCTTAGTCCCTTACCTTTCCTCACACAGCGCCGCACACTCATTCCCCTTCCCCAATCATACACAAACCCTAATGAGTAATGGCTTGACCTAAAGAAAGAAACCCTTCCCAGTTCTCACAACTCTTCACTCTTACTCACTTTCACCAAGTTCTCACAACTCTTCACTCTTACTCACTTTCACCAAGTCACTGTATCGTATCTCACAAAGTCACAGAGTCACACACACCTCACTCACTCTCACTCACTCTCACCGTCACACGCCGACGCCGTCCGCCGCCTCCTCTTCTCAACAATGCCCTCTGCCACCTCCTCTTCTTGGTGACGCCGCTGTCGCCTCCTCTTCGCGGTGACGCTGCTGTCGCTTCCTCTTCGCGATGACGCCGCTGTCGCTTCCTCTTCTTGGTAACATAACAGTTTTTACTTTTTTCATATAATGATCATATCAAAGTGCACACGGTTTTCTAGTCTATTTTAAGCTCAATAATCAAATAATTAACATTATATATGTGTCTTTAATTTTCATACCATAGTTATAATAATACTATCCACGCACCACCCCTAACCCTGTTTTCTTTATGACTTTTTAATTAAAAATAAAAAAGAAACAGTTTTTTTTCTCTATTTCTGTTAATGTATTGAATTTGAAGTTAATCTGTTCTTGTTACTTTGTTATGTTAAATTTGTTATTTTTGACAATCTGTTCTTATTATCTTTGAAAATCTGTTATGTTAAATTTTGTGTTTTACTTTTGCAGATTTTATATTTGTTCAGTTGATTTTTGCTTCCAATTTGAAGGTCAACAATGTCAGCTTCATATCCTGAGGTAATATTCTTATTTTGTAATGTGTATGTTGGTAACAATTCAATATGTTGATTAATTGAGAAAAATATTAAATAACATAAACTGATTTTGGTTATCACAGGATGTTCAAAGCAGTGAGCCAGGATTTACCAGTGCTACTCCGTCCACTTTTGAATCAGTTAGATCTTCGGGACACCGCCACACCCGCAGTCGTAGCCACAAACACAGACGCAAATGGAGCCACCGTCGCTGCCACCACGCAGTGACCAGAATAATGAAGGAACTAGATCTAAGAGGAGGTGAGGCAAAGCAAATGTTGTTGATGAGTCACCTAATCCTGGCCAGTCTGAGGAACCAGGTACAGGTAACACTAAAAAATCTGTTAGACCTAGATCTTGGACTTGGAAGCATTTAAAAAAGGATGAAAGTGGTCCTAAACCTAGGGCTATATGTAAGTGGTGTTGAACATCTTATGCGGCTGATTCACATAAAAATGGTACTAGCAATCTTAAAAGTCACTTGTTGAGTCAGTGTAGAAAATTTTCAAAAGATTCACTTGATCCCACACAAAAAACACTTGTTATGAAGCAACTTAAAAAAGAAGAAGGAAATGGGATAGGTAATTGTTTGACTGCTGTGTCATTTGATCCTGATTTATATAGACAAGCTCTTGCTAGAATGATAATCGTAGATGAGTTGCCTTTTAGATTTGTCGAAGGAGAGGGGTTTCGTTATTTCATGAATGTTTTGCAGCCAAAACTCCATATTCTGGGCAGGATATCAGTTGCTAGGGATTGTTAGAACTTGTTCATGAATGAAAAATAAAAGTTGAAGAGTGTCTTTATAAACTCAAATTAAAGTGTGTTTGACCACTGATTGTTGGATTTCTGTACAAAATCTAAACTATCTTTGCCTCACTGCACATTTTATTGATCAAGATTGGAAGTTGCAAAAGAGAATTCTTAACTTTTGTCTCATCAAGAATCATAAAGGTGAAACAATTGGTAAGAAGATAGAAAAATGTCTTTTAAATTTGGGAATAAGTAGAGTCTTTAGCATTACAGTTGATAATGCTAGTTCAAATGATGTTGCCATTTATTACTTAAAAGGTAGAATGGAGGATTGAAATTCACATCCTTTAAAAGGTTAACATTTGCATGTTAGGTGTTGTGCTCATATCTTGAACTTGGTGGTAAATAACGGTTTAAAGGATATGCATTCTTCAGTTACTAAAATTAGGAATGCTGTTAGATATGTTTGTGCTTCTCCTAGTCGCATGGATAGGTTTAAAAGTTGTATTAAAGAGGCTAGAATTCAAGACTGCTCTTGTGTGTAATTAGATGTCCCCACTAGGTGGAATTCCACTTACATAATGCTTGATAGTGCTTTAAATTTTCGAAAGGCCTTTAAGAGATTAAGTGAGAGGGATGCTGAGTTTGTAATATGTTTAAGTTACTAATATTTATTTTATTATATTTTATTGTAGAACTTGAGCCAATTCCTCAACTAATAGATGAAGAAGACTCTAGTGATGAATCTGATTAGTCATCGGTGCTTCACCTCTTAGCTTGGAGTATTTTATGTTATGTTTTTATTAAGACTTTGTTATGTTATTTAATTTTGTGTTGTTGAGACTTGTTTAGTTGTTTTTATGTTGAAGAATTATTATTCAATACTTGCTGAATAGGTTGGATTGTTAGATATTTAGACATGTTGCTTTATAATGTTTTATGGGATTTACGTTTTATTATTATGTTGGATTGTTGGACAGGTTATTAACTATAAAATTAAGTTATTATTTTTTATTTAAAAAACCGCAAATTCAAACCGATCCCAATCGCCTGTAATCGGATCGAATTTTCAAAAAAAGTTCATCCAATCCAAACCGCACCACACATAAATTAAGCATTCGGATCGGATGACTTTTTTCTTAAAACCGAACCAAACCACATCGCGAACACCCCTAGTTTTGATATCTTCCTTGATATCTGTTATTGGTAACTGTTCATACCCTGGGTCGAGTTGTCCGACTCGGAATGTTTAGCGACAAAGCGACCGATCTCTTCAGGTCAGACTATCCGACCTCTTCTCGAAGAGCTCGGCCAAATTGACCAGAAAGGCCAATAAAGGGCCCGAATAGAGGAACACAACCCAAATCCAAAGGCGGCCCAAGCTTATAGAGATAAGGGCGGTTCCCTTGAAGATAAGATGACCTCATTCAAAGATAAGATAAGATAACTAACTTATCTTATCTAAGAAGGTCACTCCACACCATTATAAATACACTGGAGCACCCAGGTATAACTCATACTCTGATTCTACTAAAAACCTGCTTAATACCCTTGCTAACTTAAGCATCGGAGTCCCTTGCAGGTACCCCCCACCCTTTGGTAACGAAGGATCAGCAGTGCAGCCAGTCCAACAAGTCGGACACGACAGCTTCGGCCGCCACTCACCAGCCGGACACGTCAGCACCGACCAGTACGGAAGATCTCGTCTGAGATTGACCTACAGTTTCAGGTAACCCTCAGAATATTGGTGCCGTTGCCAGGGAACCTGGAAGTCTTCCCATCACCATGGCGGACGACCATGACAACGACCACGATTTAGATCTAGAGGATAGAACACTGCACAAAAACGCGGACACTACACTGAAAGATACCCCAGAATCTAACGGGGACAAAAACTCATCAAATCCGGGAGTGATAGAAGCGCTTCAAGATCGTTTAAAGCAACTTGAAAAAGAAACCCAGCATCAACGAGAAGTTGGGAAGGATCTACAAAGGGAGGTAAGGCGACGTCGAGAATTAGAAGATAAACTTCTAAAACTCGAAACCGATCTCAAAGCCAAAGCTACTTGGTCCACCCCTGAGGACAACTCTCGTAAGGATCAAGATCCATTCACTAGGGAGATCATGAAGACCGAAATCCCTAAGGACTTCAAACTTCCGGATATGGCTTTGTACGATGGTACTACAGATCCCAACCATCACCTCAGCAATTTCAGAAGTAGAATGTACCTCACTGATGCCTCAGATGCAGTTCGCTGCAAAGCCTTTCCAACAACTCTTACAAAGACAGCAATTAGATGGTTTGACAATCTACCTCCTAGGTCCATCTCAAGCTTTGACGACTTAGCCAAAAAGTTCCTGGCCAGATTCTCCAACCAAAAAGATAAGGCTAAGCACGCCCCAGTCTATTAGGAATCAAGCAAGGAGATCGGGAAAATCTTCGCAACTACATAAAAAGATTCAACAAAACATGCCTAGACATACAAAGCCTACCAACAGAGGCCGCCATCATGGGCCTCATCAATGGCCTACGAGAGGGACCTTTTAGCCAATCTATATCAAAGAAATACCCCACATCTCTGAATGAAGTGCAAGAACGAGCAGAGAAATACATTAACATGGAAAAAAAATTCTCGACTAGGAGAAACCTCGAAATCCGGATTCACCTATCCCCCCCAGGACAAGGATAAAGAGTCCAAAAAGAAGGAAGATCGACATGGGAAAAAAATTAAAAAATATCATAATTATACCCCTCTTCGGGTGTCCCTTATGGATGTCTACAAAGAAGTCTGCCATACAGAAAAAATACCCCAGCTCGACCACTCAAAGGCAAAAAAGGAGGAGGAAACCAAACCGAATATTATGAATACCATCGAGTCCGTGGGCATTCCACCAACGAATATTTTGACTTAAAAAATGTCATAGAAAAATTAGTAAGAGAGGGAAAACTAGATCGGTACCTGGCCACTCGGGACGACGAGCAAAGGAAAAGAAGAAGGGACGAGGATGTGGGACAAACCGAGCGATCACCTCGTACGCTAGAAAGACATGTCCATATGATACATATAGGGTTCGCAGGGGGAGGGATCTCCAAATCATCTCGAAAAAGATATCTCAAAGAAGTATATCATGTTGAGGGGAAGGAGGAAGCACTCGACATCCCTACAATTACCTTCACTAAAGAAGACGCATCCGGTGTCATCTCGGGACACGACGATCCCATGGTCATCACCATTATACTGGCAAATGCAAATCTCCAGTGCACACTGATAGACCAAGGAAGCTCCGCCGACATCTTGTTCAAAACTGCCTTCGACAAACTCGGCTTAGAAGAAAAAGAACTTAGAGCATATCCGAACAGTCTGTTTGGACTGGGAGACACCCCAGTGCAGCCACTTGGATACATCTCATTGCATACAACCTTTGGGAAGGGAAACCAGTCCAGAACACTCAAAATAGACTACATAGTGGTCGACGTAAAGTCTGCCTACAATGCCCTGATAGGTCAGGACAACATTAAATCAGCTCGGCGCAATAGTCTCGACTCCACATCTGTGCATGAAATTCCCAACTACAGAAGGGATAGCTACAATAAAAGTAGACCAGAAGATGGCGCGCCGCTGTTATAACGAAAGCCTAAATCTCAGAGGCAGAGGAGAAGAATTCCACGCAATCGAACTCGGTGAAGTCCAGAGGCGGGAAGAGCTCCGCCCCCAACCCGAAGGTGAAATAGAAAAAGTCCGGATCGGAGATACCCCAGACAAAACAACCAATATTGGTACTAACCTAAAGAGAGATATAAAAGACTCAATCGTACAGTTCTTACGAGACAATGTCGACCTCTTTGCATGGAAAGCTGCAGACATGCCGGGTATAGACCCCAAATTAATGTGCCACAAGTTGGCGGTATACCCAGGATCTCGGTCAGTACAACAAAGACGAAGAAAGCTCAGACCAGAACGATCCCAAGCAGTGGAAGAGCAGGTACAAGCTTTACTAGAAGCAGGATTTATAAGAGAAGTCAAGTATCCACTATGGCTAGCTAACATCATCTTGGTGAAAAAATCAAATGGGAAGTGGCGAATGTGCACCGATTACACTGATCTCAGCAAAGCCTGCCCAAAAAATCCTTATCCACTCCCAAGTATCGACGCTCTGGTAGATGCCTCCTCCGGATATAAATACCTCTCGTTTATGGATGCATACTCGGGATACAACCAAATCCTAATGTATCCACCCGACCAAGAAAAAACTTCATTCTTAACTCCAAAGGCAAACTACTGCTACATCGTCATGCCTTTCAGTCTTAAAAACGCAAGAGCTACTTATCAAAGATTAATGAATAAGGTCTTTGCGGATCACATTGGAAAAATCATGGAAGTTTATGTGGACAACATGTTAATAAAGACACAAAGTGAAGAGACGCTATTGTTCGACCTGATCCAAGTATTCGACACTATAAGAAGGCAGGGCATGCGACTCAATCCTGCAAAATGCACCTTCGCAGTAGAAGCTGACAAATTCTTGGGTTTTTGCTCACACAAAGAGGAATCGAGGCAAACCCAGATAAATACCGGGCCATACTCGACATGAAGAGTCCGACTTGTGTCAAAGAGGTACAACAACTCAATGGGAGGTTGGCAGCCTTGTCCAGATTTCTAGCAGGATCGGCAATAAGATCTCTTCCCTTCTATGCCACTCTAAGGAAGGGAAAGAAGTTTGAATGGACAACGGAGTGCGAGCAAATCTTCCGATATTTCAAAAGATTCCTGGGACAACCACCTATCCTAACTCGACCACGGGAAGGAGAACCACTCATATTGTACCTTGCAGTAGGAAGTCGGGCAGTAGCCTCAGCACTAGTTCGAGAAGATGACAAGGGACAATAACCTGTATACTTCATCAGTAAAGCACTACAAGGGTCCGAGCTGAACTACCAAAAAATAGAGAAATTTGCTTATGCTCTCATACTAACATCTCGACGACTTCGTCCGTACTTCCAAGGTCACACCATTAAGGTTCGGACAAACCAGCCCATAAAAGAGATATTGCAGAAAACAGATCTAGCAGGCAGAATCTTGCAATGGGTAGTCGAGTTGTCCGAATTTGACCTTCAATACGAAGCTCAGACAGCCATCAAATCACAATAGTTAGTCGACTTCATTGCAGAATTTACAGACACCCGGAAACCCCCACAGAATGGGATCTCTACGTGGACGGTTCCTCAAATAAGACTGGAAGCGGCGCAGGTGTGATAATTGAAAGCAACCAAGGAACCCAAATCGAACTTTCCCTCAAATTCGGGTTCCCTGCCTCAAACAACCAAGCTGAATATGAGGCACTACTAGCTGGTTTGAAGCTGGCTAAAGAGGTCGGAGCTCAAAAACTCATTATCTTCAGCGACTCACAGGTGGTCACTTCACAAATAACAGGGAACTACCAAGCCAAGGATCCCACTATGAAAAAGTACCTGGGTAAAACCAGGGAACAGCTCAGACAACTCCGGGAATATGAGATCTGCCACAATCCCCGCGAACAGAATGCCCGAGCTGACGCACTCTCAAAGCTAGCCAGCACCAAACCAGGGGGCAACAATAGAAGCCTCATCCAAGAAATACTGTAGAGTCCGTCAATCTCGGAAGAAGAAAAAGTCCTAGCCATAACAGGTCAAGATCAAGGATGGATGGCTCCCATAATTAACTACCTCAAAGCAGAAGCACTCCCTACAGATGAAAAAGAGGCAAAGAGGTTAAAACGAGAGGCGCAACATTACACCATCATAAACAATACTCTATACAAGAGAGGAATTTCAATACCTCTGTTAAAATGTGTGCCGACTTCTAACACAAAGGAAATTTTAGAAGAAGTACACAGTGGCATTTGTGGCAATCATCTCGGAGCACAAGCTCTCACCAAAAAAGTACTCCGGACAGGGTTTTATTGGCCAACTCTACAAAAGGAAGCTACAGAGTTTGTAAAGACATGTCTACCATGCCAAAAACATGCCAACTTTCACATCGTCCCACCAGAGGAACTCATCAGTGTGACCTCACCATGGCCATTTGCAAAATGGGGACTCGACCTTCTCGGACCCTTCCCTCAAGGATCGGGACAAGTTAAATTCCTCATAGTAGGGGTAGACTACTTTACAAAATGGATCGAGGTGGAACCCCTAGCTAGTGCAACTGCTCAAAGAAGTCGAAAATTCCTATATAGAAATATTGTCACAAGGTTCGGGGTTTCATACTCCATCACCACAGACAATGGCACCCAATTTACAGATGCAGGCTTCAGAAAGTTAGTGGCCGACTTGAATATAAAACACCAGTTCACTTCCGTAGAGCATCCCAAAGCCAATGGACAAGCTGAAGCTACCAACAAAGTGATATTGGCTGGGCTAAAACAGAGATTACAGGACGCAAAGGGAGCCTGGGCTGAAGAGCTCCCACAAGTCCTATGGGCATATCAAACAACGCTATATTCTACCACAAATGAATCACCCTTCTGGTTAGCATACGGAATGGAGACAATGATCCCAGTAGAGATCGAAGAAGGGTCGCCTAGAGTGATCCACTATAATGAAGAAGCCAACCCCCAACTTCAAAGGGAAGAACTCGATCTACTTCCTGAAGTCCAAGAGAGAGCTCGGATCAGGGAAGAAGCACTAAAACATCGAATGGCTTCTAGATATAATCAAAAGGTAGTGCCACGAGGTTTCGCTGAGAATGATCTCATCCTAATCCGAAATGATATCGGAACAACTCGACCTGGAGAAGAAAAGCTGGCAGCAAACTGGAAAGAACCCTACCGAGTCATAGAAGTACTTGGGAAAGGCTATTACAGACTGTCCAAACTCGATGGACGAGAGCTTCCTAGGTCGTGGCACGCCTGCAACCTAAGAAGATACTATAGCTAGGGACAGTAAAGGATCTCAGCATAAGATGCACTCTTTTTCTTGAAAAGGTTTTTTAATGAGGCACCAAGCTGAGATCCACAAATTATCCGACTTAAAAGGATAAAAACTCCGCATGTACATATTTGAATTTTCTTTTAAATAAAATATATTAGATGTTCTACAAGTTTTCAAGACGCATTAATATGAAACATTCATCGTCCGATTATAAAGCAACAGATCGGCAGAAAGTGAAAAACAAATCCATTGCATGATCACGATAAAGACCAACAGAAATGAAAACCAAATTGATCTAAAGGTTGACTAAACAAGGATTGAACCCAACTTCTACAAATCGGCAAAGATGAAAACAGAATAATGCAAGAAGTTATCAAAAGTGATCCGGAGAAAGGACCTGACGAGGTCTTGATAAGATGGATTGCTAAATAATAACTTAAAGACTAGCTACCGTTAAGAAGTCGGACCAGTCGACCAAAGTTATAGGTAAACCCTGGAAAGAGGTCTGGCCAACCCTATAAAAGAGGATTACTATAACTTAGAAGGGCACGACACGACAAAGTCGGCCTAAAACATAAAGTTATAGAAGTAATCCCTGAAAGAGACCTGCACAAGGTCCGAGAAAGAGGATTACAAAAATAACTTAGAAGGGCCCGACATGATGAAGTCGGCCCAAAACATAAAGTTATAGAAGTAATCCCTGAAAGAGACTGATGAGACGCAGAAGCTGGTGAAATAAAAATTATTAAATGGTTACGTTGCAAGTATAGTTCTTAACTCACCGAAAATCTGCCTATCAATTTAGAAATATGTCACAGAGAAATAAATTAAAAATTACTGGGAGTTTTAAGTCCCAGATCGCCTCCCAACGAGTTGCAAAAAAGTGTGCTACCTTATTAATCAGATGTTCCAAGAAGTTGAGCTAAGTAAATTGGAATGTAAATTGAGAAAATTTAAATAATATGAATAAAAGCCTTGACTGGGAGTTGATTGGTTGGAATTTCTACTATTGATGGAGTGATTGTAAGATTAATTTATAATTAATGGTTGTTCTGTTTGGTTATCCTTTACTAAGTAAGGGAAAGTCAAACAAGTTGGGATGCCAGATCTGTTCACAAGTTGCAACCCACTTAGTTCAAAGGGATTGGCGTTGGTGACAGGATAGGAATCCAACATTTAACCCAATTACAAATTTTTCTTTCAATCCTTCTAACTCAAGAGTTCCTTTTAATCAACTCCCCATCAAGTAAGGAAACTACTCACGCATTGTAAATAAAGAATCCATAGCACATGAAAGGGAATTAAAAGAAGACATGATTATTGGAATTGAAATTAAGTTAAAAATAAATAATCCTTGCATTAAATAATCATAAAAGTATCTGAATGACAAAATTGAACAAAACAAAGAACATGGAAGAATAAAACCAAGTTGAGAAAACAAACTAGAATGATGAAGTCTTGATGAGGAAATAACTCTTCTCAATGTTCCAATGCTAAGACCAATTGAAAACTAAAATTCTAAAACCTAGAGAGAAAAACCTAAGAGAGTAAAAACTCGATCTCCAACTGTCTCTGAATGAATGTGTTATTTGTTTCTGCATGTTCTCTGACTCTAGTCTGCTGTTCCAGGCCGAAAATTGGGTCAAAATAGGGACCAAAATTGCCCCCAACGAATTCTGCAGATTATACAGATCGCACATGTCACGCGATCGCGTCATCCATGCGGACGCGTCATTCGCGCTTTTCCTCGCCACGCGTTCGCGTCGTCCACGCTACCGCGTCGCCAGAACTTTTCCAATTCGCGCGGCCGCGTGAGCCATGCGGCCGCGTCACTGCGATTTGCTCTCCTTCACGCGGTCGCGTGAGCCATGCGACCGCGTCACTTCTCGCTGGTTATCTCCTCAAATTCTTGTGTGTCTTCCATTTTTGCTAGCTTCCTTTCCAATCTCCAACTCATTCATGCCCTATAAAGTCTGAAACACTTAACACACAGATCACGGCATCGAATGGAATAAAGGAGAATTAAAAAATAAATAATTAAAGTCTCTAGGAAGCAGTTTTCAAACATGTAATAAATTCAGGAAGGAAATCTAAATGCATGCTAATTTAATGAATAAGTGGGTAAGGATCATGATAAAACCACACAATTAAACACAATATAAACCATAAAATAGTGGTTTATCAACCTCCCCACACTTAAACATTAGCATGTCCTCATGCTTAATTGAAGGAGATAAGGAAATAAGTATGAACATGTAGAAACTCATGAAATGCAGTGCAAACTTACATATATATAAATAAATGCAACTATATGATTCTTGTCTACTTAATCAAAAGTAAATAAGCTCTTCAAAACAATTACAAATCAAATTCCACTAATTTTATCATTACACAATAAAACAGATAAAAGTGCAAGAAAATAGCTCGTGAAAGCAGGGAACATGAAAATTCAAGTATTGAACCCTCACTGATAATGTATGTACGCTCTGATCTCTAGTGTATAGGGTGGTCACTCTATCCTTCTCTAATCATACTTTCTAACTTTTGTTCTTCTCCTAACCAATCAACAATAGTTAATACACCAATGCAAACATCATGAGGTCTTTTCAAGGTTGTAATGGGGCTAAGGTATAGGCAGGGGTGTATATTTGGTCAAGTGAGCTAATAAATTGAATCTTTAGTTAACCCAAGCTCTAATATAACTTGTATACACTTAATGTCATCTTTAAAGTTCATACCTAGCTACCCAGAATTCCCTTTTTCAATCCATACTCATGTATCAACTTATATTTTTGGTTCTATCATATGTGCATTGATCTTCGAATTCTAGATTCAACATTGGGATAATTTTGTCCCCTTATTTATTGATTTTTCATATTTATTATTTTATTTTATTTTGTTTTATTTTATTTTATTTTTTTAAATAAAGCTTGTCAATGCACATAGATTTTTAATTCTTATAGTTTCACATGAGTAGGTATCCAAATTCCCCTTAAATTTTTATGACACATTCTCTTAACAACTTTTGTTCCCATGATTTCCCATACTTAACTAGCACACACAATTCTATCTTAAGCTAACCAAAGATTCAATTTGGGATATACAATTGTTTTTCGGCTTAAGGTTAGTAATGTGGTAAAATATCGAACAAATGGGAATTAAAGGCTGAAAGTGGTTAACAAAGGTAATTGAAAAGGGTAGGCTTAATTTGGATGAGTGAGTTGAAACAAATAATGGCCTCATTCATGTGCAAGCATGCAAATATAATAACTATTGGACATATAAGATAAAACAAAATATAGATTACAATCATAGAGAAGTAAACACACAAGAATGAAATAATTATGGTTAAATAATGTAACCATTCATAACGGCTCAAATCTTTCACAGGTTGTGTGTTCTTTAACTCAAATATCATGTTCCAAATACAACTCAAGCAAATTTATCATAAAAATTTTGAAAAATTAGTGAAATTTTGTTCCAAAGATAGATTTTTAAAAGAAACTTATTGTCTTTTCAATCAAGTAGAACATGCATGCAACTATCCTAACCTATGCAATTTATTCTATTCTATAAAGGAAAGAAAATCTAACTAAAATATCCTAATTATTGGTGATAGAGAAGAGAAATTACCTCCGGAAGTCAGGTACTGACCGACCTCCCCACACTTAAGGCTTTGCACCGTCCTCGGTGCCATCTGTTAGGAACAGGGGTGGGCTGGTAGCAGTATCTCCACAGTCGGGGCCGTCATGGCTCCCTGTGCTGGTAAAGGAAGTGGAGTCCGGGGTGTCTGAGTCTCTGAAGTGTCCTTTGAGTAGCTCATTGAAGTGTTTGAATCGGCGCTCGTTACGGCGCTTTCTCATCTTTGCTTTCTGTTCTTGCCGATCCAACCGTTCGATTATCTGCTGGAGCAATTTCTCAGTTGTAGATGCTTGTGGTGTCGAAGAAGGATTATCTTCAACTGGAGCAGTAGGAAGGCTTGTAGTGGCTGCTGAGAGTCTGAGGTATTTCCCGTTAGGGACATACTGATCATCCCGTGGAAGCATGGCTTTGGTGTCCCAGCTCTGTAGGAGACTCCGGCTGCTGAGACAAGATCTGAGACCAAGGCGGGGAAAGGTAAGTTGTCCGCAATTTGCACGTGTTCCATAGCATTCTGGATATGTCTTGCGAGATTCAGAGGTTGGTCTGTAAGGATGCACCATAGTAGAACAACCATGTCTGCAGTGAAGGAGGACTCATGAGTGCTCGGAAAGACGTAGTGGGACATGATCTGTGCCCATACGCGAGCATCCAAGGTAAGTGCTGAAGCCAAGATTCCCTTAGGGCGGGTACGGTGGTATCCGTAGATCCAACAGCTGCCAGGTAATGCGATGACTCCGAGAACGGAGTCCCAGTTGAGTTGGTATCTCTGGTGCTGAAGGGTGGCTACTTGAAAAGCGTCCATTCCTGCTGGAATAGGGGGAAGACTCAGAGCTTGCTGAATGGCCTCTTCTGTGATGGGGACTTGCTTCTGCCGGACATAAACAGACTGCAGGGTCGGTATGTAGAAGTTGGAGTAGAACTCAACTACCCAAGAAAGATTGGCCTGTCTTGGCTGTCTCCGTAGGAAACCCCATTGTCTTCGCTCAATTTGCGGCTCAACAAAGGTGGCAATATTGGACGGGAGAATAAGAAGGTATTCATTGTTATAATTCATTTCTGCCATGATAGGGAACATCTGCTCACAGTAGCGATTGAGAAAGCGCGCAGTGTTCTTTGCTGGAAAGGCTTTCTCCTTTTCGTCAACCTTTATTATCCTATTAACTCATTTTGTTGAGGGCTTGACTGCGGTGGAAGAAGGCTCTGCCACTAATGCTCTTTTAGTTCCTCTTCTTGCTGGTGGTTTGGAAGTTGCTTTCTCCTTTCCTTTCTTGGTGGCCATCCTGAAAGAAGGGAAGAGAAAGAAAATTAAATTTAAAGAGATATACAGCAAGGAAGGAAAACGGAAAAAGGGGGTGATGGATGCACATGAAGATATGCTGACATTATCACATGCTCGCGAGTACATGTGAGAAGCCAACTATGGAAAATAGCTAGTGCATGTAAAGACAAATGAATGCAAGGTGTTTATTGGCATGCTGGCAAAGGGCATGAGTAGCATAGACCAAGCAATACTTTGTAACAAACCATCATGTTTGTATTGACAATTAAATTTAATTAATAAAATAATAAGAGAAAGTTGTGAAAAGCAAGCATTGAATAGTAGAATAAAGTAATGTAGAAAAGTGCATAGGGCTATATAGGCTTTTTCACAAATACATGGCATGCATGGTACAAAAGATATAAAAAGTATGAAATTGAACATGCAAGCAATCCCCTTAAAAATAATAATAATTGTCAAATAAATTGTAACAAGTCACAAGCATATAATGAGGGATAATGACTCAAAAATTTTCTAGCACCATGTAAAAAGGGAAAGAAGAAAATAAAAAACAAAAGTGAAAAGAAAAAGGAAAGAAAAAGAAAATAAAAATGTATATAATATAATAAGAATGATGGAAAAGAGAAGAAGGAAGAAGAAAGTAAAACCTTGTTAATGGTGGTGAGAGGGATAGAGAGTGAAAGGTGAGATAGAAGGGGGAAGGAAAAAATAAGGAGGGAAAAAGAAAAATTAGGATTTGGGGGAGAGAAAGATAAGATAATTTGGCAATTTAGGTTGAGCTGTGCGGCACATGCGACGCGACCGCGTGGGGCACGCGTTCGCGTGGGTGTGCGTCAGTCACGCGGTCGCGTGACCTGTGTTACGCTGCTGGCGCGAGTGCAGCCTCGCTCCAGCACAACTCTCTGTTCGATTTATTTTAATTGCCAAAATTGGGTGACGCGATCGCGTGGGTCACGCGATCGCATGAGTGTGCGTTATAAAATGGGTGACGCGGCCGCGTCGGCGACGCGGTCGCGTAACAAGGATTTGTGCTTCCAGCACCAATCCAGCACTACTCTTGCACAATATCTCAGTGTGCACCTTTTTACGTCGAAAATTCTGGGCACGCGGCCGCGTGGGGCACGCGGTCGCGTGGGAGGCCATGATTCCCATGCGACGCGAACGCGTCAGGGATGCGGTCGCGTGGGTCGATTTGTGCCATTGGCACGCCTCCAGCCACGCTCTAGCCAGACTCTCTGTTCATTTATTTGTTTTCTCCATCCTCTTTGCGACGCGGACGCGTCGCTGATGCGATCGCGTCGCGCGGCAAAAAACCCCCCCTTTTTTTTGAAATATAAAGACATGTAAATGAAAGAGCACGAAAGCACTAATAAAGAGAAGAGTTATGAAAGAAGAAAAACTAAAAGTGAAGAAAAGAACGATCATATCGCGGTGGGTTTTCTCCCACCCAGCACTTTGCTTTAACGTCCGTAAGTTGGACGCTCCACTAGCTCAATCGGCTGCTATGTGGGGATCTTCCAGGCGGAAGATCTCAAGCTCCTTATTTTTCTGCACCTTCTCACCATGGTACAGCTTCAGGCGTTGTCCATTAACCTTAATAAGTTCAGAGCTTGAAGGATGGCTTAGGTGATAAACTCCGTATGGTTCAGCCTTCTCTACTCTGTATGGACCTTCCCATTTTGATCTCAACTTACCGGGCATGAGCCTTAGTCGAGATTTGTAAAGGAGGACAAAATCTCCAGGTTGGAACTCTTTCTTTTTGATGTTTTGATCATGCATAGCCTTCATCTTTTCCTTGTATATTCTGGAGTTTTCATAAGCTTTTAGGCGAAGGTTCTCTAGTTCCTGCAGTTACAATTTCCTTTCAGCTCCAGCGTTCTCAATTCCCATGTTGCACTCCTTAACTGCCCAGAAGGCTCTGTGTTCTATTTCAACTGGGAGATGACAAGCTTTTCCATAAACCAAGTGGAAGGGACTCATCCCAATGGGCGTCTTGTATGCTGTTCTATATGCCCACAGTGCATCTTGTAGCCTGGTGCTCCAGTCTTTTCTGTGAGGCTTTACTATCTTTTGCAAGATACGCTTAATTTCTCTGTTTGATACCTCGGCTTGTCCATTAGTTTGGGGATGGTAAGCTGTTGCAACTTTATGGATTATCCCATGCTTCTTCATCAATCCTGTTAGTCTCCTGTTACAAAAATGGGTGCCTTGATCGCTCACGATTGCTCGTGGTGATCCAAAGCGACATATAATATGGTTTCTCACAAAGGAAACAACAGTGTTAGCATCATCAGTGCGGGTAGGAATTGCTTCTACCCATTTGGAAACATAATCCACAGCTAACAATATATAAAAATATCCATTAGAATTTGGAAATGGACCCATGAAGTCAATGCCCAAAACATCAAAAAATTCATAGAAGAGCATATATTATTGAGGCATCTCATCCCTCCTGGATATATTACCAAATTTCTGGCATGGAGGGCAGGATTTACAAAACTCAGCATCGTCTCTAAAAAGAGTGGGCCACCAGAATCCGCAGTCTAAGATCTTTCTAGCTGTTCTTTGAGGGCCAAAATATCCTCCACTCTCAAATGAATGACAGGCCTCTAAAATAGACTGGAATTCTGATTGAGGCACACAGCGTCTAATTATCTGGTCAGTGCCACATCTCCATAATATATGGGTCATCCCATATATAATATTTAGACTCGCTTTTCAGCTTGTCTCTTTGATGTTTAGAAAAATATGGAGGAAATGTGCGGCTAACTAAATAATTAGCAACAGGTGCATACCAAGGGATTACCGCAGATACTGCTTGCAGGTTGTCAAAAGAAAAATTATCATCTATAGGAGTAGAATCATCCTTAATATGTTCAAGGCGACTCAAGTGGTCTGCTACTAAATTCTGATTACCACTCCTATCCTTTATTTCTAAATCAAATTCTTGTAACAGCAGTATCCAACGTATAAGTCTTGGTTTGGATTCCTTTTTAGCTAATAGATACTTTAGAGCTGCATGGTCCGAATACACTACTACTCTAGTACCAAGTAAATAAGCTCGGAATTTATCCAGAGCAAAAACAATAGCCAGAAGCTCTTTCTCAGTAGTAGTATAATTGGACTGGGCAGTGTCTAAAGTCTTAGACGCATAGGCAATAACAAAAGGATCCTTACCTTCGCGCTGAGCCAGCGCTGCTCCTACTGCATGGTTGGAAGCATCGCACATGATTTCAAACGGCTGATTCCAGTCTGGTCCTCTCACAATTGGGGCTTGAGTTAGAGCAGTCTTCAGTTTATCAAACGCTTGTTTGCAATCCTTACTGAACTCGAACTCGATATCCTTCTGCAGTAATCTGGATAAGGGAAGTGCCACCTTACTAAAGTCTTTAATAAATCTCCGGTAGAAACCTGCATGGCCAAGGAACGAACGGACTTCCCTCACAGAAGAGGGGTAAGGTAAACTAGAAATAACATTCACCTTTGCTGGGTCTACAGAAATACCATTATTAGATACCACATGTCCTAATACAATTCCTTGTTTTACCATAAAGTGGCATTTTTCGAAATTCAATACAAGGTTTGTGTTAACACATCTATCTAATACTCGAGATAATCCATCTAAGCAAAGGCTAAAAGAATCACCATAAACGCTAAAATCGTCCATAAAAACTTCCATACAGTCCTCAATAAGATCAGAGAAAAGACTCATCATGCACCTTTGGAAGGTAGCTGGTGCATTGCACAAGCCAAAGGGCATTCTCTTATAAGCATAGGTCCCAAAAGGACATGTAAAAGTAGTCTTTTCCTGATCCTCAGGAGCTATATGAATATGGAAATAACCTGTGTAACCATCTAAAAAGCAATAATGTGATTTACCTGACAGGCGATCCAGCATTTGATCAATGAATGGAAGTGGGTAGTGGTCCTTACGGGTAGCTTGGTTGAGACGCCTGTAATCAATGCAGACTCTCCAAGCATTCTGAACTCTAGTTGCTATGAGCTCTCCATGCTCACTCTTCACTGTAGTGACTCCAGATTTCTTGGGCACCACTTGTACTGGGCTTACCCATTCACTGTCTGAAATGGGATATATGATACCTGCTTCTAATAGTCTGGTCACTTCCTTTTTGACAACTTCCAAGATGGTGGGATTCAATCTTCTTTGGGGTTGACGGACAGGTCTTGCTCCCTCTTCTAGAAATATTCTGTGCTCGTATACTTGAGGGTTGATTCCCACTATATCTGCCAAACTCCACCCAATTGCCTTCTTATGCTTCCTCAGTACATCAAGTAACTGCTCTTCTTGTTGAGAAGTCAGTTCCCTTGCAATAATAACTGAAAACTTCTGCTCATCCTCAAGATAAGCATATTTGAGATGTGGAGGGAGAGGTTTCAATTCTAACTTTTGATCATGGGCGGGCTCTGGATTATCTGGGGCTTGTGAAAATGGCGAAGTGCCCTCACTGTCAGTTAAGAGGGTCCCCACACTGGGACCTTGTCCAGTGTGCCTCTCTTCAAACTCTTCCTCTTGAATTTCAGCCACACTTTCGTCTATGACATCACACTGGAAGATAGAACGATCTTCTGGGGGGTTGTTAATGACTCCATTCAGATTGAAGATTACTATGCGGCCATCTATTTCAAAGGAGTATGTTCCTGAAAAAGCATCCAATTTGAATTTTGATGTCTTCAGGAATGGTCTTCCAAGTAGGATTGATGATGGCTTATCTGAATCATTGTGGGGCATCTCCAAGATATAAAAATCAGTGGAAAATGTGAGCCCTTTTATGTTCACCAAAACATCTTCAGCAACTACAGCCACTGTAATAATGCTTTTATCTGCTAACACAAAACGAGCTGCCAACCTTTTTAAGAGAGGGAGCCTCAAAACATCATATATAGACAAAGGCATTATACTGACGCATGCTCCTAAATCACACATGCAATCATAAATTACTACACCACCAATAGTACAACTAACTATGCAAGGACTTGGATCACTACATTTTTCAGGTAATCCTCCCATTAAAGCAGATATAGAACTACCTAAAGGAATAGTTTCTAATTCGTTGATTTTGTCTTTATGGATACATAAGTCTTTTAGAAACTTTGCATATTTAGGTACTTGCTAAATAACATCAAAAAGGAGAACAGTTACCTCAACCTTTTTGAATATCTCTACCATTTTAGGATCGGGATCCAGCTGCTTCCTGGGCTTCCTTGCAAGTTGTAGAAATGGAATGGGAGTAGTATTTTCTGTGGTGCCTGCGCTTTTTGGTGCTTCCTCCTGTGGTTGAGCTATCTCTTCTTCAACTGTGTCATGTATATCCTCTTCCTCTTCAACATCTTCGATTTCTACCACCTCTTCAGCTGAGGCATATTCTGGTGAGCTTGGTTCCTCCTGAATTCTCTTCTGCAGTATGGTTTCGGACCTCAGGGTGATAGCATTAATGCCTCCCTTTGGATTGGATAATGGTTGAGAGGGGATTCCAGTGGTGCTTGAAGGTTGGTTACTGGAATTTTGTGCTGATCCAAGCTGTGTCATAAAAGCTTGCATAGTAGAGGTGAAACCATTCAGACTGGCATTAATACTATTCATGATGTTACTTTCCATGGCCAGTTGTCTTTTCTCAAAAGATTGCAGTAGGTCTTCAGTAGAAGGTGAAGAAGGATGGGTAAATTGAGAGGTCTGCTGCTGATTGTTCTGTGGTCCTTGGTTCTGCCTCAGGTGAGGTGCTCTGTAAGGTTGATTTTGCTGTCTGTTATTGTTATTGTTCCACCTCTGATTTCCCTGATTATCTCTGCCTCCTCTGTTATTGTTGTCCCTCCAATTCTGGTTTGAATTGTCCTGCCATCTATGGTTATTATTTCCACTTTGATTGTACCCTTGGTTGGGGCGGTCATAGAAGTTGTGAGTGGATGCCACCATATTGTCTTCTTGTTGGAGCTACGGACATTCATTAGTGTAATGGCTATAATCAGCACAGATTCCGCAAATTCTTTGTGGGACTAGTTGTTGGTTTTGCTGTGGTGGAGGTTGAGCTTGCTGAGCTTGTTGATTCAACTGTATTTGCTTCAGCAAGTTGGTCATTTCACAGATGCTTTGAGTTAGAGTAGCAGTTTCTCTGCTAGAAGATACTTCTGCAACAGCTTTTGAACGGCCTTGCTTTTGTCTGTGGTTCCTAGTGGATTCAGCTAAATCACTGATCAATTGCCAAGCTTCATCAGTGGTCTTGTACTTCTTCATAGACCCATTGCTGGCACTTTCCAGTATGGTCTTATCTTGGGGCCTCATACCCTGTGTAACATAGCTGAGTAGCACGATCTTGTCAATCATGTGGTGGGGGCATGCTTCCAGAAGATTATTGAAGCGCTCCCAGTATTCAAAGAGAGTCTCATTGTCATCCTGAACAATTGTGGAAATATCCTTCCTTAGCTTATCAGTAACTTCAGATGGAAAGAATTTCTCCAAAAACTCCTTTCTGAGTGTATCCCAGTTGGATACATTTGCTAGAGGTTGAGTGTAGTACCACTCTCTTGCTTTTCCCTCAAGAGAAAACGGAAAAGCTTTCAGCAAAATTGAAGTTTCATCAGTGCCATCATGCTTGACAGTAGAACAGGCTGCCTGGAAATCTCTCAAGTGCTTGATCGGCTCTTGAGCAGGTAGGCCATGAAACTTGGGCATCAAATTTAGCAGTGCGGGCTTTATTTCAAAATTTGTAGCTACCGTCGGATGATGCGCTTGAAACGGTTGCATTGTAAAATTAGGGGCTCCTTCCTCCTGGATGGTAACTCTCCTAGCTGCCATGTTTTCTGCGCGTAAAACAACCGAATCAGTAGAACGGGAGCTGGTTTCTTCCTCAGATTCACTTTCAGATCCGCCCTCAGAGCGGGCTAACCGACGCTGTTCTCGCCTTATTCGTGAAATTGTCCTTTCAATTTCAGGATCGAATATTAGCAAGCGCGGATAAGGAAGTGAACGCATCATTTGACGGAAGAAACATGTAGCTCATAGTAGAAAAATAAAATAAAATGAAAATAAAAAAATTCTAATTAATAAAATTAGCACTCTATTGCAACTCCCCGGCAACGGCGCCAAAAATTGATGAGACGCAGAAGCTGGTGAATTAAAAATTATTAAATGGTTACGTTGCAAGTATAGTTCTTAACTCACCGAAAATCTGCCTATCAATTTAGAAATATGTCACAGAGAATTAAATTAAAAATTACTGGGAGTTTTAAGTCCCAGGTCGTCTCCCAACGAGTTGCAGAAAAGTGTGCTACCTTATTAATCAGATGTTCCAAGAAGTTGAGCTAAGTAAATTGGAATGTAAATTGAGGAAATTTAAATAATATGAATAAAAGCCTTGACTGGGAGTTGATTGGTTGGAATTTCTACTATTGATAGAGTGATTGTAAGATTAATTTATAATTAATGGTTGTTCTGTTTGGTTATCCTTTACTAAGTAAGGGAAAGTCAAACAAGTTGGGATGCCAGATCTGTTCACAAGTTGCAACCCACTTAGTTCAAAGGGATTGGCGTTGGTGACAGGATAGCAATCCAACATTTAACCAAATTACAAATTTTTCTTTCAATCCTTCCAACTCAAGAGTTCCTTTTAATCAACTCCCCATCAAGTAAGGAAACTACTCACGCATTGTAAATAAAGAATCCATAGCACATGAAAGGGAACTAAAAGAAGACATGATTATTGGAATTGAAATTAAGTTAAAAAGAAATAATCCTTGCATTAAATAATCATAAAAGTATCTGAATGACAAAATTGAACAAAATAAAGAACATGGAAGAATAAAACCAAGTTGAGAAAACAAACTAGAATGATGAAGTCTTGATGAGGAAATAACTCTTCTCAATGTTCCAATGCTAAGACCAATTGAAAACTAAAATTCTAAAACCTAGAGAGAAAAACCTAAGAGAGTAAAAACTCGATCTCCAACTGTCTCTGAATGAATGTGTTATTTGTTTCTGCATGTTCTCTGACTCTAGTCTGCTGTTCCGGGCCGAAAACTGGGTCGAAATAGGGCCCAAAATCACCCCCAACGAATTCTGCAGATTATGCAGATCGCACATGTCACGCGATCGCATCATCCATGTGGACGCGTCATTCGCGCTTTTCCTCGCCACGCGTTCGCGTCGTCCACGCTACCGCGTCGCCAGAACTTTTCCAATTTGCGCGGCCGCGTGAGCCATGCGGCCGCGTCACTGCGATTTGCTCTCCTTCGCGCGGTCGCGTGAGCCATGCGACCGCGTCACTTCTCGCTGGTTATCTCCTCAAATTCTTGTGTTTCTTCCATTTTTGCTAGCTTCCTTTCCAATCTCCAACTCATTCATGCCCTATAAAGTCTGAAACACTTAACACACAGATCACGGCATCGAATGGAATAAAGGAGAATTAAAAAATAAATAATTAAAGTCTCTAGGAAGCAATTTTCAAACATGTAATAAATTCAGGAAGGAAATCTAAATGCATGCTAATTTAATGAATAAGTGGGTAAGGATCATGATAAAACCACACAATTAAACACAATATAAACCATAAAATAGTGGTTTATCAGAGACCTACACAAGGTCCAAGAAAGAGGATTACAAAAATAACTTAGAAGGGCCCGACATGACGAAGTCGGCCCAAAACATAAAGTTATAGAAGTAATCCCTGAAAGAGACCTGCACAAGGTCCAAGAAAGAGGATTACAAAAATAACTTAGAAGGGCCCGACATGACGAAGTCGGCCCAAAACATAAAGTTATAGAAGTATTCCCTGAAAGAGACCTGCACAAGGTCAAAGAAAGAGGATTACAAAAATAACTTAGAAGGGCCCGACATGACGAAGTCGGCCCAAAACATAAAGTTATAGAAGTAATCCCTGAAAGAGACCTGCACAAGGTCCAAGAAAGAGGATTACAAAAATAACTTAGAAGGGCCCGACATGACGAAGTCGGCCCAAAACATAAAGTTATAGAAGTAATCCCTGAAAGAGACCTGCACAAGGTCCAAGAAAGAGGATTACAAAAATAACTTAGAAAGGCCCGACATGACGAAGTCGGCCCAAAACATAAAGTTATAAGTATTCCCTGAAAGAGACCTGAACAAAGTCCAAGAAAGAGGATTACAAAATAACCTAGAAGGACCCGACATGATGAAGTCGGTCCACATAAAATGCTAAAGTTATAAAAAAAAGTAATACCTGGTAGAGACCTCATAAAAGGTCCAAACAAAACAAGATTACTAGAAATAACTTCAGAAGCCTCAAAGGAATCAAAGTCACAAGTACAAAAGCAATCCAAAGAGGTCGAGCAACAAGGCTCCAGCACTACCAAAAACCCAAAAAAGGTACCAAGAAAGATAAAGACCGACATGATGTTAAAAGCATGAAGTTATAATAAAAACTATTTCTTCAAAGAGGCTACCCAAATCAGTCCCAAGAACTTGGAAGCTATTTTTTGTTTCTCAAAACGAAGTTGCTAAACAAGCAACTGAAAAAGTGTCAACAGTCAGCAACATCACTTACAAAATAAAAAAGTTTAAAAAAGCCCACAAGTCAGGCAATCTACACAAGCAGTTAGAAAATTCAGTTAACATCAGAAGGCTTCTCGGCAGCATCAGCACGAGGTGAAGGAGGGTTAGTCTGAATAGGCACAGCATCCACGGTCCCATCATCCCGATTCAAGATTTGACAGTCAGGATCTGACATGGGATGACCGACCTCAGCTGAAGGAACTGCAGAAGTCGACACCACAGAGGCTTTGGGAGCAGGCACAAAGGGAGGTTCAACATCATTGTCATCAGGGTCGTCAGGGACAATCTTGCCATCCTTTACAACATTGTCCAGACTGAAGGAAGTAAGGTCGACCTCGGGTGCAAGAACCCGAACCTGCTCCCTCAAGTTCTCATAAGCAGCATTAACGCTGCCTACAAGGTGACCCTGGAGCTCGGCATAATCAGCCCGGGCCGATTTCAGTTCCTCCCTAAGACGCATTACCTTACGATAGGATGTGACATAGCTCTCCTTGTGCCTCAATGCTGTATCCTCAGCCAATCTCACTGAAGCCGCCAAGACAATAGAACTAGCCTTTTCGCCCTCCAGCTCCTTCTCTAGCTTGGTCACCTTCACTTGAAGCTCCTCCTTCAAACCCTTCATCCTGTCAAACTCCCACTTAGCCTCCTCCATAAAAGCTTTGGTAGCATAAAGAGGGAGGTCTTGGGCCGTGCGGTACAGGGCAGCTCCTATATGTGCCATCCTAACGCTACTCCGAGTAATAAAATCCAGGTGGCGAAGGAGAGAGACATCGTCGGTAGGGATGGTACCATAAGGACCAATCTGCTGATCTACAAACTCAACCGCGTCAAAGTCAGGGGCATCAAGGTTGAAAGGCTCAATTGTTTTTTGTTTTTTGTTTGGAGGAGCACCAGAAGTAGCAACAGAAGCTTGAGGAGGATCAACCAAATGAGCCCAGGGAGTAGGGATTACCTTCTTCGCCCCCGGTGAGCTCGGTACGGCCGGCTTCGACTGAACCTGGGATGATCCCTCTCCGGCCGCCTTGGCCGAGACGTTTTGGGCTGCAGTAGCTTTCCTCGCCCTTTTGAAAGCCTTCATAGATTTATTATTCTTAATCATCTCTGCCAAACAAAACATCACAGCAGGAAACCAAGTTACAAATAAAAAAAGAGCTCGTAAAGAAATAAACTCGACAAAACAAGGAAAGCCAAAATTGAACACTATCCAGCTCATCTCGGAGGAGTGAGGGGTCCCCTAAGAATTTCTTGGTATCAAGATAGGGAGGCTCCCCCCAATTCTCCTCCAACGCAGTCACAAAGGCCTACTCGACCTCATTCAACATCTCCCAAGAATACCTCGACACAACAACGTTCTTTTGCCACTCTAAAGAAAAAGTGGGCTCATCATTCTCATCCAGAAAAAAAGGGACGAGCTCCTTCTATAGCTCAGACCTTGAAGAAATAGTTCTTAAAATCACGAAACGACTCGTCATACATAGAAAAAACTTTCTTCCCTTGCGAAGCTCGAAAAGAAACCCAGGCAGCATTTTTCTTTACTACCCCAGATTTTGTCAAGACAAACAAATAAAAGAAAAAGGATTGCGAAGCAGGGACGTCAAATTCACGACACAGCAATTGAAAGATCTTTATAAAACCCCAAGAATTGGGGTGAAGTTGGGATGGAGCTACATTGCAAGACCACAACAGGTTGGTCTCAAAAGGAGTAAAAGGAATGGTGATATTCATTTGGCCAAAAAAGAAATCGTATGCATAGAAAAAAGGACGGTCTCCAGCAACTTGAGTAGAGAAACAAACTCTCTCTTCAGAAGTGGGGGGTACAAGCTCATAATTCTTTTCCTCACTACCACTACTACAAACTCTATGAAATTGCCTAAGCTGCTGATAAAATTCGGAATCAACCAAAGAAACACACAAAAGAACCATCGAATCCACCCAATCAGCCATGCCCTCAGGGACTTGGGAAGATGTCTCAATAATGTTCTTGCGAGAAGACATGAGGTCAACTAGTCCTACAGCAAGAAAAGAAGAAAATAGATTACTAACCCAAACATCTCGGATAAAGTCAAAAACAAACCATACCAGAACAGCTCGGACAAGCATGACACAGAGCAATACAAGCAACAAAAGGAAACCCCAGGACCCACACTACAGATCCAGGGGCACCTTTTGGAGGCAAGTTATGGAACAAGGACTCAGAGAAACCTACAAGTCTACATCTCTACACGTCCTAATAGGAAGATAACACTCTGAGAAGAAAGCCACGAGCTACAAATCAAATAAAGGAGACATTATAATAACTACCTCCCAAAATTCACAGTCGCAGACGGGACTACCAAGCAACGAAAGTATCAAGAAGAAGTCATCAAAGACGCCACCTTTTTCAGAAAATAAACACCCCAAACAAACAAAAGTTCACGAAGAAAATCAAAATGAGCCACTAGAAAAAATCGTTACTTTCTACAAAGGTTCATCAGTAAAATCATCAACATAGCGAAAATCATCAAAAGGAGCAACCTTTTGGGTAAAGTAAACAGGTTCATAAAAACCAAAAAAACATGCAGCACAGCGACAAGCGAGCACGACGACGCAAAAAGATTCAAGCTTTCCAAAACATGCATTCAAGCAAAACCGAAACTTTACCAAGAACCGAAGGCAAAGCAAAAGAAGTAAAAAAGCAGAAAGAAGAACCAACCTGGAAAAAGGAGAAAGCTTCGAAGGAGATCGAGGACGGAAAGATAGAATCCAGAATCGCCTTTCAGAACAAAGAAAGCACCAACAATCACCAAGCGACGTCACAAGGAGAAACGCGAAAAGGCAAATTTCAGACGAAAATAGAAAGTGAGAAAGAAAGGGGGAAGTTACAGCAAAAACACAGAGAAGAAAAACCGTTTTTGTGAAAAGTTCAAAATGAACGAAGAAACGGAGCATTAAAAGAATTAATGAGGTTATTAAACCCTCGCGCATTCCCAAAGCAAGGAGACACGCGTTTTCAAAAGAATAAAATTCAAAAGAAAACGTTCCGCATTCAAAGGAGAACTCTACAAAGAAGAAGTCGACAAAATGCTCGAGTTCGGCTTCATTAGAGAAGGATCGAAGTCCCAAAACTAAGAATCGACCTCAACAGAAAGACCGAGCTCGAGCAGGGGCACTGTTCATACCCTGGGTCGAGTTGTCCGACCCAGAATGTTTAGCGACAAAGCGACCGACCTCTTCAGGTCAGACTATCCGACCTCTTCTCGAAGAGCTTGGCCAAATTGACCAGAAAGCCCAATAAAGGGCCCGAATAGAGGAACACGACCCAAATCCAAAGGCGGCCCAAGCCTATAGAGATAAGGGCGGTTCCCTTGAAGATAAGATGACCTCACTCAAAGATAAGATAAGATAAGATAAGATAACTAACTTATCTTATCTAAGAAGGTCACTCCACACCATTATAAATACACTGGAGCACCCAAGTATAACTCATACTATGATTCTACTAAAAACCTGCTTAATACCCTTGCTAACTTAAGCATCAGAGTCCCTTGCAGGTACCCCCACCCTCTGGTGATGAAGGATCAGCAGTGCAGCCAGTCCAACAAGTCGGACACGACAGCTCCGGCCGCCACTCACCAGCCGGACACGTCAGCACCGACCAGTACGAAAGATCTCATCCGAGATCGACCTACAGTTTCAGGTAACCCTCGGAACAGTAACTGTTCATACCCTGGGTCGAGCAATCCGACCCGAGATGTTTGACGACAAGTCGACCGACCTCTTCAGGTCAGAACTATCCGACCTCTTCTAAAAGAGGTCGGCCAAAATCGCCAGGAAAAGCCCAAATAGGGCCGAAACAGAGGAATACGACCCAAATTCGAAGGCAACCAAAGCCTAGAAAGATAAGGGCGGTTCCCTTAAAGATAAGATGACTTCACTTAAAGATAAGATAAGATAAGATAACTATCTTATCTCCAGAAATGTCACTCCACCCTACTATAAATACACTGGAGCACCCAGGTATAACTCATACTCTGATTCTATGAAAAACCTGCTTAATACCCTTACTAACTTAAGCATCGGAGTCCCTTGTAGGTACCCCCACCCTCCGGCGACGAAGGATCAGCTTCACCAACGAGTCCAACGAATCGGACATGGCGGCTTCGGCCACCACCCACAAGTCGGACACATTAGCATCGACCAGCACAGAAGATCTCATCCGAGATCGACCTACAGTTTCAGTTAACCCTCGAAACATTGGCGCTGTTGCCGGGGATCCTGGAAGTCATCCCATCACCATGGCGGACAACCTTGACAATGACCACGACTCTGATCTAGAAGACAGAATACCGCACAAAAACGCGGATACTAAACCAAAAGATACTCCTCAACCTAACAAAGACAAGAATTCACCAAACACGGGAGCCATAGAGGCACTTCAGGATCGACTAAAATAACTCGAAAAAGAGGTCGAGTATTGATGAGCGGATAATTTATACGCTTTTTGGCATTGTTTTTACATAGTTTTTAGTATGATTTAGTTAGTTTTTAGTATATTTTTATTAGTTTTTAATTAAATTCACATTTCTGGACTTTACTATGAGTTTGTGTGTTTTTCTGTAATTTCAAGTAATTTCTGGCTGAAATTGAGGGACCTGAGCAAAAATCTGATTCAGGCTGAAAAAGGACTACAGATTCTGTTGGATTCTGACCTTCCTGCACTCAAAATGGATTTTCTGGAGCTACAAAACTCCAAATGGCACGCTCTCAATTGCGTTGGAAAGTAGACATCCAGGGCTTTCCAGCAATATATAATAATTCATACTTTGCTCGAGTTTAGATGACACAAACTGGCGTTGAACGCCAGTTCCATGCTGCATTCTGGAGTTAAACGCTAGAAACAGGTTGCAAAGTGGAGTTAAACACCAGAAACAGGTTACAAACTGGCGTTCAACTCCAAGAGAAGCCTCTACACGTGTAAAGCTCAATGCTCAGCCTAAGCACACACCAAGTGGGTCCCGGAAGTGGATTTCTGCATCATTTACTCATTTCTGTAAATCCTAGTAACTAGTTTAGCATAAATAGGACTTTTTACTATTGTATTTACATCTTTGGAACATCTTTTGTACATCTTTGGATTATCTTTTGATCCTTTGATCTCGTTTAGGGGGCTGGCCATTCGGCCATGCCTGGACCTTATCACTTATGTATTTTCAACGGTAGAGTTTCTACACTCCATAGATTAAGGTGTGGAGCTCTGCTGTTCCTCATGAATTAATACAAAGTACTACTATTTTTCTATTCAATTCAAGCTTATTCCTTCTCTAAGATATCCATTCGCTCCCAAGAACATGATGAATGTGATGATTATGTGACGCTCATCATCATTCTCACCTATGAACGCGTGCCTGACAAACACTTCCGTTCTACATGCAAACAGGCTAGAATGAGTATCTCTTAGATATCTAATACAGAGGACCGAGTCCGAGATATTAGAGTCTTCGTGGTATAAGTTAGAACCCATGAATGGCCATTCTTGAGATCCAAAAAGTCTAAACCTTGTCTGTGGTATTCCGAATAGGATCTGGGAAGGGATGGCTGTGACGAGCTTCAAACTCGCGAGTGCTGGGCGTAGTGACAGACGCAAAAGGATAGTAAATCCTATTCTAGTATGATCGAGAACCGACAGATGATTAGCCATGCAGTGACAGCGCATTGGACCATTTTCACAGAGAGGATGGGATGTAGCCATTGACAACGGTGATGCCCTACATAAAGCTTGCCATGGAAAGGAGTAGGAATGATTGGATGAAGACAGCAGGAAAGCAGAGGTTCAGAGGAACGAAAGGCATCTCTATACGCTTATCTGAAATTCTCACCAATGAATTACATAGGTATCTCTATCCTAGTTTATATTTCAATTATGTTTTAATTATCAAATCTCCATAACTATCTGAATCCGCCTGACTGAGATTTACAAGGTGACCATAGCTTGCTTCAAGCCGACAATCTCCGTGGGATCGACCCTTACTCACGTAAGGTTTATTACTTGGACGACCTAGTGCACTTGCTGGTTAGTTGTGCGAAGTTGTGATAAAGAGTTGAGATTACAATTGTGCGTACCAAGTTGTTGGCACCATTGATGATCACAATTTCGTGCACCAAGTTTTTGGCGCCGTTGCCGGGGATTGTTCGAGTTTGGTCAACTGACGGTTCATCTTGTTGCTCAGATTAGGTAATTTTATTTTTAAGCTTTTTTTTTCTTATTTTCGAAAAATACAAAAAAATATTTCTTCTTTTTCGTTTTTCCAAAATAATTTTCGAAAAAATCCAAACAATTTATAAAATCATAAAATCAAAAATATTTTTGTGTTTCTTGTTTGAGTCTAGAGTCAAGTTTTAAGTTTGGTGTCAATTGCATCTTTTTAATTTTTCAAAAATTTCATGCATTGCATTCTTCATGATCTTCAAGTCGTTCTTGGCCAGTCTTCTTGTTTGATCTTCATATTTTCTTGTTTTGTGTCTTTTCTTGTTTTTCATATGCATTCTTGAATTCTTAGTGTCTAAAAATTAAAAATTTCTAAGTTTGGTATCTTGCATGTTTTCTTTTATTGAAAATTTTTCAAAAATACATACTTGATGTTCATCATGATCTTCAAAGTGTTCTTGGTGTTCATCTTTGCGTTCAAAGTGTTCTTGCATATTTTTCTTGTTTTGATTCATAATTTTCATGTTTTGAGTCTTTTTATTGTTTTTCTCTTTCTTCATTCAAAATTCAAAAAATCAAAAATATCTTTCCCTTTTTCCTCTCATCAAATTCGAAAATTTGAGTTGACTTTTTCAAAAATTTTTAAAATCTTGTTATTTCTTATGAGTCAAATCAAATTTTTTATTTAAAAATTCTATCTTTTTTTAAATCTTTTTCAAAAATCAAATCTTTTTCAATTTCCTTTTAATATTTTCGAATTCCTTTTTAAAAATTTTCGAAATCTTTTTCATTTTTCTTTTAATATTTTCGAAAATATTCAAATTAATTTTCAAAATCTTTTTCTTATTTTATTTTATAATTTTCGAAATTACTACTAGCATTTAATGTTTTGATTCAAAAATGTTAAGTTTGTTACTTGCCTAGTAAGAAAAGTTCAATCTTTAAATTTTAAAATCATATCTTTTTAGTTTCTTGTTAGTCAAGTAATCAACTTTAATTTTCAAAATTAAATCTTTTTAATTTATCTTTCAAATTTTTTTTCAAAATAAAGTTCAATCATATCTTTTCAATCATATCTTTTTCAAACAAATCTCTTTCAATCATATCTTTTTAAAATTTGATTTTCAAAATCCTTTTCTTATTTAATTTCATAATTTCAAAATCTTCACTAACTTCTTTTCTAACTTCTTATCTTATCAAATTTGATTCTTTTTCAATTAACTACTTGACTTTTTGTTTGATTTTAAAAGTTTACTATTTCAATCATATCTTTTTCAAAATACCTAACTAATTCTATCTCTAATTTTCGAAAATCACCTTCATATTTTTCAAAATTCCTTTTTAAATTAACTAATTGTTTTACATTTAATTTAATTTGATTTAATTGTTCCTTTCTTAATTTTCGAATTTTTAATTTTAATTCTAATTTAAAAACTTTTATTTTATTTTATCTAATTTTCGAAAATTCTTCTCTTCCTCACCTCCTTCTATTTATTTATTCATCTACTAACACTTTTCCTCCACCCAAAAATTCGAACCCCATCCCCCTCTCTGTGTTCGAATTTTACCTCTTCTCCTTCTTACATTCTTCTCTTCTTATACTTGCATAAGGAATCTCTATACTGTGACATAGATGATTCCATATTTTCTGTTCTCTTCTTTTTCATATGAGCAGGAACAAGGACAAGAACATTCTTGTTGAAGCTAATCCTGAACCTGAAAGGACTCTAAAAAGGAAGTTAAGGGAAGCTAAAGCACAACTCTCTGGAGAAAATCTGACAGAAATTTTCGAAAAAGAAGGAGACATGGCCGAAAATAATAACAATGCAAGGAAGATGCTTGGTAACTTTACTGCACCTAATTCCAATTTACATGGAAGAAGAATCTCAATCCCTGCTATTGGAGCAAACAATTTTGAGCTGAAAGCTCAACTAGTTTCTCTGATGCAACAGAACTGCAAGTTTCATGGACTTCCATCTGAAGATCCTTTTCAGTTCTTAACTGAATTCTTGCAGATCTGTGATACTGTTAAGACCAATGGAGTTGATCCCGAGGTCTACAAGCTTATGCTTTTCCCATTTGCTGTAAGAGACAGAGCTAGAGTATGGTTGGACTCTCAACCTAAAGATAGCCTGAAATCTTGGGATAAGCTGGTCACGGCTTTCTTAGCCAAGTTCTTTCCTCCTCAAAAGCTTAGTAAGCTTAGAGTGAATGTTCAAACCTTCAGACAGAAAGAAGGAGAATCTCTCTATGAAGCTTGGGAGAGATACAAGGAACTAACCAAAAAGTGTCCTTCTGACATGCTTTCAGAATGGACCATCCTGGATATATTTTATGATGGTCTTTCTGAATTATCTAAAATGTCATTGGACCATTCTGCAGGTGGATCCATTCACCTAAAGAAAACGCCTGCAGAAGCTCAAGAACTCATTGACATGGTTACAAATAACCAGTTCATGTACACTTCTGAAAGGAATTCTGTGAATAATGGGACGCCTATGAGGAAGGGAGTTCTTAAAATTGATACTCTGAATGCCATATTGGCTTAGAACAAAATATTGACTCAGCAAGTCAATATGATCTCTCAGAGTCTGAATGGATTGAAAGAATCATCCAATAGTACTAAAGAGGCCTCTTCTGAAGAAGAAGCTTATGATCTTGAGAACCCTGCAATAGCAGAGGTGAATTACATGGGTGAACCCTATGGAAACACCTATAATCTCTCATGGAAAAATCATCCAAATTTCTCATGGAAGGATCAATAAAAGCCTCAACAAGGCTTTAATAATGGTGGAAAAAACAGGTTTAGCAATAGCAAATATTTTCCATCATCCACTCAGCAAAAGACAGAGAGTTCTGAGTAGAATCTATCTAGCTTAGCAAACATAGTCTCTGATCTATCTAAGGCCACTTTAAGTTTTATGAATGAAACAAGGTCCTCCATTAGGAATTTGGAGGCACAAGTGGTCCAGCTGAGTAAAAGAGTCACTGAAACCCCTCCTAGTACTCTCCCAAGCAATACAGAAGAAAATCCAAAGGGAGAGTGCAAAGCCATTGAGTTGACCATCATGGCCGAACCTACAAGGGAGGGAGAGGACATGAATCCCAGTGAGGAAGACCTCCTGGGACGTCCAGTGATCAATAAGGAGTTTCCCTCTGAGGAACCAAAGGAATCTGAGGCTCATCTAGAGACCATAGAGATTCCATTGAACCTCCTTATGCCATTCATGAGCTCTGATGAGTATTCTTCTTCTGAAGAGAATGAATATGTTACTGAAGAAAAAGTTGCCAAGTACCTTGGTGCAATCATGAAGCTAAATGCCAAATTATTTGGTAATGAGACTTGGGAAGATGAACCTCCCTTGCTCATCAATGAACTGAGTAATTTGGATCAACTGACATTGCCTCAGAAGAAACAGGATCCTGGAAAGTTCTTAATACCTTGTACCATAGGCATCATGACTTTTGAAAAGGCTCTATGTGACCTTGGGTCAGGGATAAACCTCATGCCACTCTCTGTAATGGAGAAACTGGGAATCTTTGAGGTGCAAGCTGCCAGAATCTCACTAGAGATGGCAGACAACTCAAGAAAACAGGCTTATGAACAAGTAGAGGACGTGCTAGTAAAGGTTGAAGGCCTTTACATCCCTGCTGATTTCATAATCCTAGATACTGGGAAGGATGAGGATGAATCCATCATCCTTGGAAGACCCTTCCTAGCCACAGCAAGAGCTGTGATTGATGTGGACAGAGGAGAATTGGTCCTTCAACTGAATGAGGACTACCTTGTATTTAAAACTCAAGGATCTCCTTCTGTAACCATGGAGAGGAAGCATGAAGAGCTTCTCTCACTGCAGAGTCAACCAAAGCCCCCACAGTCAAACTCTAAGTTTGGTGTTGGGAGGTCCTAACCTTGCTCTGATTATCTGTGAGGCTCTATGAGAGCTCACTGTCAAGCTATTGACATTAAAGAAGCGCTTGTTGGGAGGCAACCCAATGTTATCTAATTATATTTATTTATTTTCTATTGTTATTTTATGTTTTCTTTAGGTTGATGATCATGTGAAGTCACAAAAACTACTGAAAAAATCAAAAATAGAATGAAAAATAGCACACTCTGGAGGAGAGCAGTCTGGCGTTTAAACGCCAGAAACAAGCATCTGTCTGGCGTTTAACACCAGAAACAGGTACCAAGCTGGCGTTTAACGCCAGAAACAAGCATCTACCTGGCGTTAAACGCCAGAAACAAGCTACATTTGGGCGTTTAACGCCAGAAATAGGCAGCAGTCTGGCGTTAAATGCCAGGATTGCATAGCAAGGGCGTTTTACACGCCTAATTAGAGCAGGGATGTTAAGTCCTTGACCCCACTTGATCTGTGGATCCCACAGGATCCCCACCACTTCTTCTCTCCTCTTCACACCTTTTCATAACTCTTTTCCCCAAAATAACCTCCACCAATCACCTCCAATTCCCCTCCAAAACCATCATACACCCACCTACACCCACCCACTCAAATTAAAACCATCACTCTTTCCTTTTCACACATCATAACCACCTTAAACCCCCGAGTGGCCGAACCATTCACACACCTCCATCTCCTCCATCTCTTCTTCTTCTCATCCTTTCTTTTTTCTTTTGCTCGAGGATGAGCAAACATTTTAAGTTTGGTGTGGAAAAAGCATTGCTTTTTTTTTTGTTTTTCCATAACCACTAATGCCTCAAGGGATGCACTTCCCTCCACAAAACTATTGGGAGAAAATCAATACCTCCCTAGGAGAATTAAGTTCCAATATGGGACAACTAAGGGTGGAGCACCAAGAGCACTCCATCATCCTCCATGAAATTAGAGAAGATCAAAGAGCTATGAGGGAGGAGCAACAAAGACAAGGAAGAGACATAGAGGAGCTCAAGAGCACCATTGGTTCTTCAAGAAGAGGAATACAACACCCTCACTAAGGTGGACTCATTCCTTAATCTCCTTGTTCTTATTTTTCTATTTTTCGGTTTCCATGCTTCATGTTTAATTATGTTTGTGTCTTTACTAGATGATCATTAGTGTTTAAGTGTCTATATCTTAAAGCTATGAATGTCCTATGAATCCATCACCTCTCTTGAATGAAAAATGTTTTAATTACAAAAGAACAAGAAGTACATGGTTTCGAATTCATCCTTGAAACTAGTTTAATTATTTTGATGTGGTGGCAACACTTTTTGTTTTTTGAATGAATGCTTGAACAGTGCATATGTCTTTTGAAGTTGTTGTTTATGAATGTTAAATATGTTGGCTCTTGAAAGAATGATGAAAAGGAGAAATGTTATTTGATAATCCGAAAAATCATAAAAATGATTCTTGAAGCAAGAAAAAGCAGTGAATACAAAAGCTTGCAGAAAAAAATGCAAAAAAAAAAGAGAGAAAAAGAAAAAGAAAAAGCAAGCAGAAAAAGCCAAAAGCTCTTTAAACCAAAAGGCAAGAGCAAAAAGCCAATAGCCCTTAAAACCAAAAGGAAAGGGTAATAAAAAGGATCCAAGGCTTTGAGCATCAGTGGATAGGAGGGCCTAAAGGAATAGAATCCTGGCCTAAGCGGCTAAACCAAGCTGTCCCTAACCATGTGCTTGTGGCGTGAAGGTGTCAAGTGAAAACTTGAGATTGAGCAGTTAAAGTCAAGGTCCAAAGCAAAAAAAAAAGTGTGCTTAAGAACCCTGGACATCTCTAATTGGGGACTTTAGCAAAGCTGAGTCACAATCTGAAAAGGTTCACCCAGTTATGTGTCTGTGGCATTTATGTATCCGGTGGTAATACTGGAAAACAAAGTGCTTAGGGCCACGGCCAAGACTCATAAAGTAGCTGTGTTCAAGAATCAACATACTGAACTAGGAGAATCAGTAACACTACCTGAATTCTAAGTTCCTATAGATGCCAATCATTCTGAACTTCAATGAATAAAGTGAGATGCCAAAACTATTCAAAAGGCAAAAAGCTACAAGTCCCGCTCATCTGATTGGAGCTAAGTTTCATTGATATTTTGGAATTTATAGTATATTCTCTTCTTTTTATCCTATTTGATTTTCAGTTGCTTGGGGACAAGCAACAATTTAAGTTTGGTGTTGTGATGAGCGGATAATTTATACGCTTTTTGGCATTGTTTTTACATAGTTTTTAGTATGATTTAGTTAGTTTTTAGTATATTTTTATTAGTTTTTAATTAAAATTTACATTTCTGGACTTTACTATGAGTTTGTGTATTTTTCTATGATTTTAGGTAATTTCTGGCTGAAATTGAGGGACCTGAGCAAAAATCTGATTTAGGCTGAAAAAGGACTGCAGATGCTGTTGGATTCTGACCTTCCTGCACTCAAAATGGATTTTCTGGAGCTACAGAACTCCAAATGGCACGATCTTAATTGCGTTGGAAATTAGACATCCAGGGCTTTCCATCAATATATAATAGTCCATACTTTGCTCGAGTTTAGACGACACAAACTGGCATTGAACGCCAGTTCCATGCTGCATTATGGAGTTAAACGCCAGAAACAGGTTGCAAAGTGGAGTTAAACGCCAGAAATAGGTTACAAACTGGCGTTCAACTCCAAGAGAAGCCTCTACACGTGTAAAGCTCAATGCTCAGCCCAAGCACACACCAAGTGGGCCCCGGAAGTGGATTTCTGCATCATTTACTCATTTCTGTAAACCCTAGTAACTAGTTTAGTATAAATAGGACTTTTTACTATTGTATTTACATCTTTGGAACATCTTTTGTACATCTTTGGATTATCTTTTGATCCTGTGATCACGTTTAGGGGGCTGGCCATTCGGCCATGCCTGGACCTTATCACTTATGTATTTTCAACGGTAGAGTTTCTACACTCCATAGATTAAGGTGTAGAGCTCTGCTGTTCCTCATGAATTAATACAAAGTACTACTATTTTTCTATTCAATTTAAGCTTATTCCTTCTCTAAGATATCCATTCGCACCCAAGAACATGATGAATGTGATGATTATGTGACGTTCATCATCATTCTCACCTATGAACGCGTGCCTGACAAACACTTCCGTTCTACATGCAAACAGGCTAGAATGAGTATCTCTTAGATATCTAATACAGAGGACCGAGTCCGAGATATTAGAGTCTTCGTGGTATAAGTTAGAACCCATTGATGGCCATTCTTGAGATCCGGAAAGTCTAAACCTTGTCTGTGGTATTTCGAGTAGGATCTGGGAAGGGATGGCTGTGACGAGCTTCAAACTCGCGAGTGCTGGGCGTAGTGACAGACACAAAAGGATAGTAAATCCTATTCTAGTATGATAAAAAATCAACAGATGATTAGCCATGTAGTGACAGCGCATTGGACCATTTTCATAGAGAGGATGGGATGTAGCCATTGACAACGGTGATGCCCTACATAAAGCTTGCCATGGAAAGGAGTAGGAATGATTGGATGAAGACAACAGGAAAGCAGAGGTTCAGAGGAATGAAAGGCATCTCTATACGCTTATCTAAAATTCTCACCAATGAATTACATAAGTATCTCTATCCTAGTTTATATTTCAATTATGTTTTAATTATCAAATCTCTATAACTATCTGAATCCGCCTGACTGAGATTTACAAGGTGACTATAGCTTACTTCAAGCTGACAATCTCCGTAGGATCGACCCTTACTCACACAAGGTTTATTACTTGGACGACCCAGTGCACTTGCTGGTTAGTTGTGCGAAGTTGTGATAAAGAGTTGAGATTACAATTGTGCGTACCAAGTTGTTGGCGCCATTGATGATCACAATTTCGTGCACCAAGTATCAACGGGAAGCCGAGAGAGACCTACAAAGGGAAGCTAGGCGATGTCGCGAATTAGAGGACAAGCTCCTAAAGCTCGAAGCCGATCTCAAAGCTAAAACTACTCGATCCAGCCACGACGATAGCTCCCGCAAGGACTAAGATCCATTCACCAAAGAGATCATGAAGGCCAAAATCCCAAAAGACTTCAAACTCCTCGATATGACTTTATACGATGGCACATCAGATCCCAGCCATCATCTCAGTAATTTCAGAAGTAGAATGTACCTTACCGACGCCTTAGATGCAGTCCACTGCAAAGCCTTCCCGACTACTTTAACAAAGACAACAATTAAATGGTTCGACAATCTGCCCCCTAGGTCCATCTCAAGCTTCGATGACTTAGCCAAGAAGTTTCTGGCCAGATTCTCTATCCAAAAAGACAAAACTAAGCACGCCCCAAGTCTATTAGGAATCAAGCAAGGAGATCGGGAAAGTCTTCGCAGCTACATAGAAAGATTCAACAAAGCATGTCTGGACATACAAAGTCTACGAACAGAGGCCGCCATTATGGGTCTCATCAATGGCTTGCGAGAGGGACTTTTTAGCCACTCTATATCGAAAAAACATCCCACATCTCTGAACGAAGTACAAGAACGAACAGAGAAGTACATTAACATGGAGGAAAACTCTCGACTAGGAGAGACCTCAAAATCCGGATTCTCCTACTCCTCCCGAGATAAGGATAAAGAGTCCAAGAAAAAAGAAGATCAGCATGGAGAAAAGATTAAGAAATACCACAATTACACCCCTCTTCGGGTATCTCTTGTAGATGTCTACCGAGAAGTATGCCATACTGAAAAGATACCTCCAACTCGACCACTCAAAAGCGAAAAAGGAGGAGGAGATCGGGCTGAATATTGTGAATACCATCGAATCTATGGACATTCCACCAACGAATGTTTCAACTTAAAAAATATCATAGAAAAACTGGTAAGAGAGGGAAAGTTAGATTGGTACTTAGCCAGCCGAGTAGACGAACTAAGAAAAAGAAGAAGGGACGAAGATATCGGACGGACTGAACGACCACCTCGTACACCTAAGAGACATGTCCACATAATACACGGAGGATTTGCAGGAGGAGGGATCTCTAAATCATCTCGCAAAAGACATCTTAAAGATGTATATCATGTCGAGGGAAGAGAGGAAGCACCCGACATCCGCACCCACAATCAGTTTTACTAAAGAGGACGCAGCCGGCATCATCTCGGGACATGACGATCCCATGGTCATCACTATCATATTGGCCAACACAAATCTCTACTGCACACTGGTAGATCAAGGAAGCTCGGCCGACATCTTGTTTAAAACTGCCTTCGACAAACTTGACCTGGAAGAAAAAGAACTCAGAGCATATCCAAACAACATGTTCGGGCTGGGAGACACTCCAATCCAACCACTTGGGTACATCTCACTACACACGACCTTTGGAAAAGGAAATCGGTCAAAGACACTCAATATAGACTACATCGTGGTCGACGTGAGTTTAGCCTACAATGCCTTAATAGGTCGAACAACGTTAAATGAGCTCGGCGCAGTAGTCTCGACTCCACACCTGTGCATGAAGTTCCCAACCACAGAAGGAATAGCTACAATAAAAGCAGACCAGAAGACCGCGCGCCGCTGTTATAATGAAAGTCTAAACCTCAGAGGCAGAGGAGAAGAATTCCACACCATCGAACTTGGTGGAGTTTGAGGGCGGGAAGAACTCCGTCCACAACCCGAAGGTGAAGTAGAAAAAGTCCAGATCGGAGATGCCCTAGACAAAACAACCAATATCGGCACAATCCTAAAAGGAGACATAAAAGAGTCGCTCATACAGTTCTTAAGAGACAATGTTGACCTCTTTACATGGAAAGCCGCAGACATGCCGGGCATAGACCCTAAGTTGATGTGCCACAAGCTGGCAGTTTATCCAGGATCTCGGCAAGTACAGTAGAGACGTAGAAAGCTCGGACCAAAACGATCCTAAGCTGTGCAAGAGCAGGTACAAGCTCTACTGGAGGCAGGATTCATAAGAGAAGTCAAGTACCCGCTATGGCTAGCTAACGTCGTCTTGGTGAAAAACAAACGGGAAGTGGCGGATGTGCACCGACTACACTGATCTCAATAAAGCCTGCCCAAAGGATCCTTATCCACTCCCAAGTATCGACACTCTGGTGGATGCCTCCTCTGGATACAAATACCTCTTGTTTATGGACGCCTATTCGGGATACAATCAAATCCCGATGTACCCACCCGATCAAGAGAAAACTTCATTCTTAACCCCAAAAGCAAACTACTACTACATCGTCATGCCTTTCGGACTCAAAAACGCATGAGCTACTTATCAAAGATTAATGAATAAGGTCTTTGCAGACCACATCAGGAAAATCATGGAAGTCTACGTGGACGACATGTTAATAAAGACACAAAGTGAAGAGACATTACTTTCGATCTCACCCAAGTATTCAACACTATAAGAAGGCATGGCATGCGACTTAACCCTACAAAATGCACCTTCGCAGTATAAGCTGGCAAATTCTTGGGTTTTATGCTCACACAAAGAGGAATCGAGGTGAATCCAGATAAATGCCGGGCCATACTCGACATGAAGAGCCCGACTTACGTCAAAGAGGTACAACAACTCAATGAAAGATTGGCAGCCTTGTCCAGATTTCTAGCCGGATCGGCAATAAGATCTCTACCCTTCTGCGCCACTCTAAGAAAGGGAAAGAGGTTCGAATGGACAATTGAGTGCGAGCAGGCCTTCCAAGATTTCAATAGCTTCCTGGGACAACCACCTATCCTAACTCGGCCACGAGAAGGAGAACCACTTATATTGTACCTCGCAGTAGAAAGTCGGACAGTAGCATCAGCACTGATTTGAGAAGACGACAGTGGGCTACAAACCTATATACTTCATCAGCAAAGTACCATAAGGATCTGAACTGAACTACCAAAAAATAGAAAAATTCGCCTATGCTCTCATATTAACATCTCGACGACTTCGTCCATATTTCCAAGCCCACATTATCAGGGTTCGAACCAACCAGCCCATAAAAGGCATTCTACAGAAAACAGATTTAGCCGAAAGAATCTTACAATGGGCAGTCGAGTTGTCCAAATTCGACCTTTAATATGAAGCTCAGACAGCCATCAAATCACAATATTTGGCCGACTTCATTACAGAATTTACAGACACCCTGGAAATCCCTACAGAATAGAATCTCTATGTAGACGGTTTCTCAAACAAAACCGGAAGTGGCGCGGGTGTGATAATTGAAAGCGACCAGGGAACCCAAATCAAACTTTCCCTCAAATTCAGATTCCTTGCCTTAAAGAACCAAGCTGAGTATGAGGCACTACTAGCTGGTTTGAAGTTGGCTAAGGAGGTTGGAGCTCAAAAGCTTATCATCTTCAGCGACTCACAGGTGGTCACTTCACAAATAGCAGGGAGTTACCAAGCCAAGGATCCCACCATGAAAAAGTACTTGGACAAAACCAAGGAACAGCTCGGACAACTCGGGGAATATGAGGTCCGCCACATACCCCGAGAACAGAATGCTCGAGCTGATGCATTCTCAAAATTAGCCAGCACCAAACCAGGGGGCAACAATAGAAGCCTTATCCAAGAGATGCTGCAGAACCCGTCAATCTCGGAAGAAGAAAAGATCCTAGCCATAATAGGTCTGGATCAAGGATGGATGACTCCCATAATTAATTACCTCAAAATAGAAACACTCCCTACAGATAAGAAGGAGGCAAAGAGGTTAAAATGGGAGGCACAATACTACACCATCATAAATAATACTCTGTACAAGATAGGGATTTCGACACCACTATTAAAATACGTGCCAACTTCCAACACAAAAGAAGTTTTAGAAGAAGTACACAGTGGCATCTGTGGCAACCATCTCGGAGCACATGCACTTACCAAAAAAGTACTCCAAGCCAGATTTTATTGGCCGACCTTACAAAAAGAAGCAACAGAATTGTGAAAACATGTCCACCATGTCAGAAACATGCCAACTTTCACATCGCTCCGCCAGAGGAGCTCATCAGCGTAACCTCACCCTGGCCATTCGCAAAATGGGGACTCGATCTTCTCGGACCTTTCCCTCAAGGATCAGGACAAGTCAAATTTCTCATAGTGGGGGTAGACTATTTCACAAAATGGATCGAGGCGGAACCCATAGCTAACGCCACTGCTCAAAGAAGTCGAAAATTCCTATATAGAAACATTGTCACAAGGTTTGGGGTTCCATACTCCATCACCACAGACAATGGCACTCAATTCACAGATGCAGGCTTCAGAAAATTAGTGGCCGATATAAATATAAAATACCAATTCACATCCGTAGAACACCCCCAGGCCAATGGACAAGCAGAAGCTGCTAACAAAGTCGTATTAGCCAGGCTAAAACGGAGATTACAGGATGTAAAGGGAGCCTGGGCTGAAAAGCTCCCACAAGTCCTATGGGCATATCGGACAACTCCACACTCCACCACAAAGGAATCACCTTTCCGGTTGGCTTACGAAATGGAGGTAATGATCCCAGTGGAGGTCGAAGAAGGATCGCCCAGAGTGATCCACTACAGTGAAGAGGCTAACTCCCAACTTCAAAGGGAAGAACTCGACCTACTTCCAGAAATCCGATAAAGAGATCGGATCAGAGAAGAGGCATTAAAATGTCGAATGGCTTCAAGATACAATCAAAAGATAGTGCCGCGAGGTTTTGCCGAGAACGACCTCATCCTGATCCGAAATGATGTCGGAATAACTCGACCTGGAGAAGGAAAGCTGGCAGCAAACTGGAAAGGACCCTACTGAGTCATAGAAGTACTTGGAAAGGGCTACTACAGACTGTCCGAACTCGAAGGGCGAGAGCTTCCTAGGTCATGGCACAGCTGCAACCTACGAAGGTATTATAGTTAGCGGTAATAAGGATCTTAGGATAAGGTGCACTCTTTTTCCTGAAAAGGTTTTTTAACGAGGTGCCAGGCGAAGATCTACAAACCACCCGACTTAAAGGGAATAATACCCACATGTATATATTTGCATATTTTCTATCTTGAATAAAGTTTTTTCAGATTCTCTACAAATCCTCTTTTACAAGATGCATTAATCTGAAACGCAAAAAATTCATCGCCCGATTATAAAGCTACAGATCGGCAGAAAGTGAAAATCAAATTCACTGTACGATCAAGGTAAAGACCAATAAAGATGAAAACCAAATTAATCAAAAGGTCAACCAAACGGGGATCGAACCCAGTTTCTACGAAATCAGCAAAGATGAAAAGGCGACAAAAATAGAATAATGCAAGAAGTTATCGAAAGTGATCCATAGAAAGGACCTAACGAGGTCTTAATAAAAATGGGTTGCTAAAAATAACTTAAAGACCGGCTGACATAAAGAAGTCGGACCAGTCGACCACAATAACCAACGTTATAAAAAGTAAATCCCTAAAAAGAGGCCTGGCCAGCCCTAAAAAAGAGGATTACTAAAAATAACTTAAAAGGGACCGACGTGATGAAATCGGCCCAGAATAAAAAGTTATAAAAAGTAATCCCTAAAAGAGACCTGACAAAGATCCAAAAAAGAGGATTACTAAAAATAACTTAGAAGAGACCGACATGATGAAGTCGGCCCAGAATAAAAAATTATAAAAAGTAATCCCTAAAAGAGACCTAACAAAGGTCCAAAAAAGAGGATTACTAAAAATAACTTAGAAGAGACCGACATGATGAAGCCGGCCCAAGCCAAAAAGTTATGAAAAAGTAAATCCATAAAAGAGACCTGACCAAGGTCCCAGAGAAATGGATTACTAGAAAGAACTTAGAAGAGACCGACATGATGAAGTCGGCCCAAAAGTTATGAAAAAGTAAATCCATAAAAGAGACCCTGACCAAGGTCCCAGAGAAATGGATTACTAGAAATAACTCAGAAAGGATCGACACAACAAAGTCGACTCGGCAAAAGCTACCAAAAGTTATAATCCATAAGAAAAGATCTGTCGAGGTCCAAGCAGAAGGGATTACTAGAAATAGCTTCAAAACACGACCAAGTCTAAGAAGTCGGACAATAGAAGGCAGGTGCTATAAGGGACCCAAGTCGGACCCAGAAAGCCATGACTTCACAAAAATCAAATTACCGGCACCATATTAGAGAATGCAAAGAAGACTAGTTGCACAAAGCTAGCTTCAACCCAAACGGAAAACAAAAGACAAAAGGCAATCAAAAGAGATTGGACAACAAGGCCCCAACACTCTCAAGATTCCCTAAGTTTTCAGAAAGATGCAGAAAAACATATCTCAAAGAGAAACAAGGTTGTTATAAAAAGGCCACCTGAAGTCGACCCCAGAAGGCTTAAAAAACTACCTTTGTTTTTTCAAAATAAAAGTTGCTGAAAAAGCAACTAAAAGTATCCAGAAGTTAAGAGGATAAACTACAAAATAAAAAGAGTTCAAAGCCCACAGGCCGGGCAATACACAAATACATAAGAAATAATCAAAGAGAATCCACAGACTTCCCAGTAGTTGCATCCCGAGGTGAAGGAGGACGAGTCTGAAGAGGTACCGCATCGATCGTCCCATCATCCCAGTTCAGGATCTGGACATCAGGATCAGACCCAGGCTGATTGGCTTCAGCTGCCAAAGTTGAAGAAAGCGGGGCAATAGAGACCTTGGCAGAAGGAACAGGAGGAGGGTCGACATCATCATCATTATCAAAGTCATCCGGGACAATTTGCCATCTTTTACAATGTTGTCCAAGCTGAAAAGAGTAAGGTCAAGCTCAGGTGCAAGAACTCGAACTTGATCCTTCAAATTCTCATAAGCAGCATTTACACTGCCTACAAGATGACCCTAGAGCTCCGCGTAATCAGCTCGGGCAGTCTCCAAATCCTCCCTAAGACCCATCATCTCCCTATAGGTCGTAACATAACTCTCCTTATGCTTCAAAGCCATATCTTTAGACAACTTGGCAGAAGCCGTCAAGGCAATAGCCCGAGTCTTCTCCCCCTCAAACTCTTTCTCCAACTTGGCCACTTTCACCTCGAGCTCTTCCTTCAAACCCTTCATCCGGTCGAACTCCAACTTGGCTTCCTACATAAAGGTCTTAGTAGCATAAATAGGAAGATCCTGGGCAGTTCGATATAAAGTCGCCCCCATATGTGCCATCTTGATACTACTCCGAGTTATAAAATCCAAATGATGAAGAAGAGAAACATTGTCAGTAGGAATGGAACCATAAGGACCAATTTGCTGGTCAACAAACTCGACAGCATCGAAATCAGGGGCATCAAGGTTAAAGGGCTCAGCTGTTTTTTGTTTTTTCAGAGGAGGAGCGCCAGTAGGAGAAGAGGTGGCAGCAGAAGTCTGTGGAGGATCGACCAAATGAACCCAAGGGGTAGGAATCATCCTCCTCGGTCCAGGAGAGCTCGGTACCGATGGCTTCGGCAAAACATTAGAGGATCCTTCCCCAGCCACCTTGGCCGAGATGTTCTGGGCAGCAGTAGCCTTCCTTGCCTTTTTAAAGACCCTCATGGAGTCATTATTTTTAACCATTTCTGAAAAATACAAACAAAACAAAGTTACAAAGTTGGAGGAAATAGAAAACAAGAAACAAGTAAGTAAAAAGAAGTCGACCACTACCCAGCTCGGCTCGGACAAGAGAATGGTCTCCTAAAAATCTCTTTGTATTGAGATGAGGAGGTTGTCCCCAAATCCCCTCCAACAAAGTCACAAAAGCCTGCTCAACCTCATCAAGCATCTCCCATGTATATCTAGATACTACAACTTTCTTTTGCCAACATAAAGGGAAGGCAAGTTCACCATTGGATTCCAAGAAAAAAGGCCGAGCTCCCTCGACAGCTCGGACCTTGAAGAAGTAATTCTTAAAATCCCTAAAAGACTCATCGTACATAGAAAACACTTTGTGCCCTTGGATAGACCTGAAAGAAACCCAAGAAGCTTTCTTTTTGGTAGTCCCGGGCTTAGTCAAAACAAAAAGATACAGAAAGAGAGTTTGAGAAGGTGTGACATCCAACTCTTGGCAAAGCAACTGAAAGATCTTGATGAAGCCCCAGGAATTCGGATGGAGCTGAGATGGGGCCACATTACACGACCATAACAAATTGGTCTCAAAAGAAGTAAAGGGAAAGGTAATGTTCAGCTGGCTGAAAAAATAATCATAGGCATAAAAGAAGGGACGCTCTCCTTGGGTCAAAGAAGGAAAGCAAACCCTTTCCTTGGAGTCCGGCGCTACCAACTCATAATCTTTCTCCTGGTCTCTACGGTTATAGATACAGTGACATTTTCTAAGTTCCACAAGATACTCGGGATCAACAATTGAAACACACATCAGAACAAGGGAGTCCAGCCAATCGGACATGCCCTCGGGGACTTTGGAGGAGGTCTCAATAATATTTTTGGGAGAGGAAGACATGGTCAACTAATCCTACAGCAAAGAAAAAAAAGAGAGGAATTACTAAATAAACAGCTCGGTCATAACAAAGAAATCAGCTTGGACAAATATGACTAAGAGCAACATAAACAGCAAAAAGGATACCCCAGGACTCACACCAAAGATCCAGGGGCATCCTTTGAAGGCAATTATGGAACAAGGACTCAGGAAAATCTACAAGCCTATATCTTTACACCTCCTAACAAGAAAATAACCCTTTTTCAACAAAAGCGACACTCCGAGAAGAAAGCCACAAAATAAAAAAAGGCATCAAAAGAAGCCATCTTTCAACAAAACTACTAAGGAAGCTGTCAACATCAAACAGATCAAAATCACCAAAAGGCGCAATCCTTTTCCAAAGAATCAAATAGTTTCATCATCCCAAAACTCCAAAAATGGTGACACAAACTGAGGCAATAACAACATTCAAAACCCTAAAAAGCATCAACTATCAGGGAAAATGCCAAGAGGCGTACATAAGTCGAAAGGAACTCCAAAAAAATGCATCACAGCAACAATCAAGCATGACGACACAAAAAGGTTCAAGCTTTCCAACATAAATTCAAGCAAGATCAAAACTTTTCCAAAAAATAAAACAATATAAGCAGGAAGAAGAACAGTAAAGAAAGAAGACTTGAAAAGAGGAGGAGACGATGAATACTGAAAGGTTGAAGCAACAACAAAACCAAAAAATCACCCTTCGAAAGAACAAAGGAGCCAAAACAGTCACCAGCGGTGTCACAGGGAGAAGCGCGAAAAACGTAAAAAGCAAAGAATCTCAGGCAAACCAGAAGATAGAAAGGCGAAAAATGGAGTTTCGGGAAGTAGAAGAGAGAAAACGGAAAGCAAAAGTCTTTTTGCAAATTCAAAATGAAAGTGGAAGGCAAAAGAAACGGAGCATTAAAGAAATTAATGGGTTATTAAACCCTCGCACGTTTCCAAAACAAAGGGACGTGCGTTTCCAAAAGGTGAAGGAAAAAGAAAAACGTTCCGCATTCAGAGGAATCTCTACAAAAAGAAATCGACAATGCTCGAGCTCGGCTTCTTCAGAGAAGGATTGAAGTCCTAAAACTAAGGACTCGACCTCAAGAGGAAGACCGTACTCGAGCAGGGGCACTGTTCATACCCTAGGTCGAGCAATCCGACCCGAGATGTTTGACGACAAGTCGACCGGCCTCTTCAGGTCAGAACTATCCGACCTCTTCTAAAAGATGTCAGCCAAAATTGCAGGAAAAGCCCAAATAGGGCCCAAACAGAGGAATACGACCCAAATCCGAAGGCAGCCAAAGCCTAGAAAGATAAGGGCGGTTTCCTTAAAGATAAGATGACTTTAGTTAAAGATAAGATAAGATAAGATAACTATCTTATCTCCAGAAAGGTCACTCCACACTACTATAAATACACTGGAGCACCCAGGTATAACTCATACTCTGATTCTACGAAAAACCTGCTTAATACCCTTGCTTCGGAGTCCCTTGCAGGTACCCCCACCCTCCGGCGACGAAGGATCAGCTTCACTAACGAGTCCAACAAATCGGACACGGCGGCTCCGGCCACCACCCACAAGTCGGACACATCAGCACCGACCAGCACAGAAGATCTCATCCGAGATCGACCTACAGTTTTAGGTAAACCTCGGAACAGTAACCGATCTATAATGTATGTAGACGAGTTATAACGTGTAACCAAGTTATAATGGCCACATCATAGCCCACAAGCTTGGCCTCGTAATATTTTGATAAAGTAGGTTGAGCTTTTTGAGTTATAACTCATCGGTGTAGGTTATAGATATGGAGCCCCTAGATCAACTGACTTTATTAAAAGGGTTAAGTACAATTTTGGTCCCTAAGGTATAGTTCAAAAATTTTTTTCGTCCCCAACTTTTTTTTTGCATACAAATCGTCCCTAAGATTTAAAACCAAGTTTTAAAATCGTTTTTTTTACTTAAATCTTAAAATTTTGAACCAAATTATCCATAATAAAAAAATTATAAAATAAAAAATAAGAAAAAGAGAGTGTTTATACTCTTGCAAAGGGAGAAGGGAAGAAGAAGAAGGGGGAAGGAAAGAAGAAGAAGAAGCTGTCCATGATCCACCTCTGTCTCTGCTTTTGTCGCCACATCCGCACGATTTTGGTCCCTAAGGTAAGGACGATTTTAAAACAAAGTTAAACCTTAGGGACGATTTTGTATGCAAAAAAAAGTTGGGGACGAAAACAATTTTTGGCCTATACCTTAGAGACCAAAATCGTACTTAATCCTTATTAAAATAAAATAAAATAATTTAAAAAATGGGGATGACTGATGTGTACATGTATGAAAAAGTATAGTAGTCTTTTCATTAATTATTTCGTTGCTTTTATCAATTCAATCTGAACTGTTAATTGGCAATAGAAGTAACGATTGGGAGTTTTATGGAACTGAAGGAGTTTCATTGAATATAGTGTTTGTTTTTAGAATCCTGAAGGAATTCTAAAGGCAACGTGGTTTTATTTGAAAGGTTTGGGAAGTGATAAAAACCATGATTAAAAGAGGTTAGTTTTCTACTTGCCATTTCTTGTTCTTGTCTGTTTTGCTTTTCTGAAAAGTCCATGGGTGATAAGAAAAAGAAGGAAAAATATAAAGTTGAAGATGACGGTTCTTACAAGTGGGTGATCGAGGATGTGAGGATTTGAGGTTCACTGTTTGTGGATGTTGATAGTGTGGGTGAGATTAATGCATCGAAGATACTTAGGAAAGGTTCTAGAGTGAGGGTTGAGTTGTTGCCGTGCACTAGTGCTGATCGTGTCTATCATAGAAAAATAGATTTTGAATTTGTTTACATGCATAGCTATATTCTTGAAGAACTTCGTGTGAAACTGCCTTTTACTGTTTTCGAGTGTGATGTTTTGAAACAACTAAATTGTGCCCCGTCTCAACTGCATCTGAATGGTTGGATTTTTCTAAGATGTTTTGAAATTTTAATGGAGTTTTTGGAAATAAAACATTCTCTTGAGTTGTTTTTCTCTTTATTTCAAGCTAAAGGGGTTTTGGAAGGGGGTTTGGGTGAATATAAATAATGCTCCTGGTTTTTCAGTATTTAAACTTTATAAGTCATCTTTCAAAGATTTCAAGGAGATGTTTCTGAAAGTGAAGTTGGTGGATGAGAATTTTCCATTCTATTTGGACGAGCATTTAGGTGAGAATGTTTCCTTAGTGAAGGTTGATAAACTATTTGTTGATAAGCAGGAGGATGCTACAATGGGCTGTGGAGCTGTCTGAGTTTGACCTAAAGTATAAAGCCCAGACAGCAATCACGTCCCAATATCTCGCTGATTTCTTCACTGAATATACTGAAAGTTAGGAAGCCCAACTACATGGAGCCTGTATGTAGACAGGTCATCCAATAAATTCGGAAGTAGGGGTAGGAGTTATCTTAGAAAGCAAACAAGAAACTCGGATAGAACTTTCGTTAAGGTTCGAGTTTCCTGCTTCTAATAACCAAGCAGAATATGAAGCCTTACTTGCTGGCTTGAAGTTGGCTAAAGAAGTAGGGGCAGAGAAGCTGGTAATGTTTAGTGACTCACAAGTGATAACTTCATAGATTAACGGTCCCCACCATGAAGAAGTACTTAGACGAAGCACGAGAACAACTAGCACAATTCTCAGAAAAGAGAGGTTTGGTATATAACTCAGGAATCAAACCCCGAGCTGATGCCCTCTCCAAATTAGCCAGCACCAAGACAGGAGGCAATAACAAAAGTCTAATCTAGAAAACTTTACGTACACCCTCAATATTAAAGGGAGACAACAATTCGGAAGTAATTGCAATATCCAACCAAAGCTTAGAATGGATGACCCATGTTCCGAGGGTTACCTGAAACTGTAGGCCGATCTCGAATGAGATCTTCTGTACTAGTCGGAGATGACGTGTCCGGCTGGCTGGTGGCGGCCGGAGCTATTGTGTCCGACTTGTTGGACTAGCTTCACTTCTGATCCTTGGTCACCGGAGGGTGGGGGTACCTGCAAGAGACTCCGATGCTTAAGTTAGCACGGGTATTAAGCAGGTTTATTGTAGAATCAGAGTATGAGTTATACCTGGGTGCTCCTGTGTATTTATAATGGTGAGAAGTGACCTTTTTAGATAAGATAAGTTAGTTATCTTATCTTATCTTATCTTTGAGTTGAGGTCAGCTTATCTTTTAAGGAAACCGCCCTTATCTCTATAGGCTTGGACTGCTTTTGGATTTGGGTCGTGTTCCTCTATTTGGGCCCTCTTGGGCCTTCCTGTCGATTTGGCCGACCTCTTTTGTAAAGAGTTCGGATAGTCTGACCTGAAAAGATCGGTCGCTTTGTCTCCAATCATCCCAGGTCGGATAGCTTGACCCAGGGTATGAACAGTGCCCCTGCTTGAGCTCGGTCTTTTTGTTGAGGTCGAGTCTTTGACTTCGGTCCTTTTAGTGAAGCCAAACTCAATCATTTTGTCGATTCCTTTCTTTGTAGAGCCTTTTTTGAATGTGGAACATTTTCCTTTAAAAGTGCGCGCTTTTATATCAGCGCTTTGGGAACGTGCGAGGGTTTAATGCCCTCATTAATTGACTTCAAATGCCCCATTTCCTTTGGTTTGAATTTTGCCATCAGAAACGGTTTCTCTTCTTCATTCTTCTTCGTAACTTCTCCCTTTACTCTCTCGCTTTCTGTTTCTTGCCTAGAGTTCATAGTTCTTTCCTGCGATGCCTGCTCTGCTACTGCTTTCGTGGAAGAAGGGTGATTCTGGATTTCTCTTTCCGTTCTTCGAATTTTTCCGTTTCACGGGGTAGCTCTGTCGTTTCTGCTCTTCAGCTTTCTTTCGAGGTTTTCTTCTATTTTCCAGGTTTGATTTTTCTTCCTCTGTCACTTTTTATGTCTGATTTTGAGAAAGTTTGGATCTTTTCTGCTTTTTTACCGTGCCTGATTGTTGCGTGTTCTGGAATTTCTTCGCCGTTTGTGTGAGTTTTTTCTCCTTCCCTGCTGCTCGATGCTTTTTAGGGTTTTTTGCATGTTGCCGTCATTTCTGTTTGTGCTTCTGATGATGGTTTTGGAATGATGATTTTGTTTGATTCTGAAAAAAGTTTGTGTCTTTGACGATTTCCGCTTGGCCTGTCTGATGTTGGTGACGCTTTTTGCTGATATACTGTGGAAAGATAGTGGCTTGGATGACTTTTGTGTTTTTACTTCCTTTGTTTCATTTGAAACCTTTCTTTTCTTGTTTGATGAATGATGGGACTTAGGCTATAGGAATTTCTTGAAACCTTGCTTTGTTTCTGCCTCCAAAGGATGCCCCAGAACTTTGGTTTGAGTCTTGGGGTTTTCCTTTTCTGCTTGTTCGCCTGTGTCATTTTAGTTGAGTTGTTTTGCCCCTTGTCCGAGATATTTTTTAGTAATCCAATCTTCTTTTCTTATTTGTAGGATTAGTCGGCGTCATGTCTTCTCGCAATAACATTGTAGAGGTGTCTTCTAAAGTTCCCGAGGGGATGTCCGATTGGTTGGACTCCGTTGTCTTAATGTGTGTCTCTGTCGTGGATGCTGAATTTTATGTAGAGCTAAGGAAATGTCATAGGATTTGTGGTAGCAGTGCTCGGGAGAGGGATTATGAGCTTGTAGCTCCTGACTCTGATGAGAGGGCTTGTTTTCCTACTTTCGTCGAGGGGGAACATCCCTTCTTCTACGCCTATGAATATTTCTTCAGCTAGTTGGACGTTACTTTTCCTTTTACTGCTTTCGAGACCGACTTGTTATGGTCATGTAATATTGCTCCATCCCAGCTTCATCCGAATTCCTGGGATTTTATCAAAATATTTCAACTGCTTTGCCAAGAGTTAGGCGTAACACCTTCTGAAACTCTTTTCCTCTATCTTTTTGTCTCGGCCAAGCCCGGAGGTTCTTCCAAAAAGAAAGCTTCCTGGGTTTCTTTCAGATCGGCCCAGGGGCATAAAGTTTTTGCCATGTATGATGAGTCCTTTAAAGATTTTAAGAATTATTTCTTCCGAGTCCGTGCTGTTGAGGGGGTCCGCCCCTTTTGTCTTGATGAGAATGACGAGCCTGCTTTTCCTCTAGAGTGGCAAAAGAATGTGAGAGTGCCACGTTATACATGGGAGATGCTTAATGAGGTTGAGCGGGCTTTTGTATTTGTTCTTGAAGATTTGTGGGGGGAACCACCCCATCTGGATACAAAAAGATTCTTGAGTGATCCATCTTTGGTTCGAACTGCTTTGGGTACTGTCTGACTTGTTTTTATACTTGTTTCTGAGCTTTTCTTCTCCTATGTTATAACTCGTCATTTATGGTTGATTCTGTATTTTCAGAGATGTCAAAAAACAATGATTCCATGAAGGCCTACAAGAAGGCGAAGAAGGCTGCTGCTGCTCAAAACATCTCGGCCAAGGCGGCTGGAGAGGGATCTTCTCAAATTCCTGTGAAGCCGCCCGTGCCAAGTTCTCCTGGACCAAGGAAGGTGATCCCCACTCCTCGAGTTCGCCTGACTGATCCTCCACAGACTTCTGCCATTGCTTCTGGTGCTCCTCCCAACAAGAAACAGAAAACAATTGAGGCCTTTAACCTTGACGCCCCTGATTTTAATGCAATCGAATCATAGATCAGCAAATCAGTCCCTACGGTACCCTCCCCATGGATGATGTGTCGATCCTTCGCCATTTGGATTTTATGACCCGAAACAGTGTTAAAATGGCATATATGGGGGCTGCCCTGTACCCAACTGCTCAGAATCTTCCTCTCTATGCTACCAAGGAGTTTATGGAGGAGGCTAAACAGGAGTTCGACCGAATGAAGGGCCTGAAGGAAGAGCTTAAGGTAAAGGTAGCCAAGTTGGAGAAGGATCTGGAGAACGAAAAGGCGAGTTCCCTTGCTCTGGCAGCTTCTGTGCGGTTGGCCGAGGACACGGCATTGAGGCATAAGGACAGTTATGTGACATCTTATCGGGAGGTGGTGCGCCTGAGGGATGAGTTGGAGAATGCGCGAGCTGATTACTCCGAGCTCCAAGGTCATCTTGTTGGCAGCGTAACTGCTGCCTATGAGAGCTTGAGGGAGTAGGTTCGGATTATTGCTCTCGAGGCCGACCTTACTCTTTTCAGCCTGGATAATATTGTGAGGGATGGTAAGATTGTCCCTGATGACCAGGATGATGATGATGTTGAATCTCCCCCTGTGTCTTCTGCCAAAGTGTCAGCCTCTTCAGTTCCTCCAGATGTGTCTGACCCGGATTGCCAGATTCTAAACCGGGATGATGGAACCGTGGATGCTGTCCCCATTCAGACTCGGCCTCCTTCTCCCCGTACTGATGCTGCCGGGAAGGCTCCCGTTCTTTGCTGATTTCTCTTTGGATATTTGTGTAGTTGGCCCGGCTTGTGGGCTTTGAAAGTCTTTATTTGTAGTTTGAATATTTTGCTGACTGTTGATATTCCTTTTGGTTGCTTGTTTAGCAACTTCTATCTTGAAAAAACAACAAGTAGCTTTTATGCTTTTGATCCTGACCCCGAAGCTTTATAATATTGTATTTCATATCATGCTTGTTTGTCTTAGCATTTTTTGAAAATGTCGGAGCCTTCGGCCTCTTTGAATTGGGCTGGATCCTTTGTGGTCGTGAAGGGCTGGATCCTTTGTGGTCGTGAAGGGGATGGAATGCTCTTGGTGCTCCACCCTTAGTTGTCCCATGTTGGAACTTAATTCTCCTAGGGAGGTGTTGATTTGCTCCCAATAGTTTTGTTTGGAGGAAGATGCATCCCTTGAGGCATCTCAGGGATTTCATGATGAGGAATTTCCTCATGCTCTTGATGAGGTTCTCTTGTTTTCTCCATCCTTTTCTTAGTGATGGGTTTGTCCTCATCAATGAGAATGTCTCCCTCTATGTCAATTCCAACCGAATTGCGAAGGTGACAAATGAGATGAGGGAAGGTTAACCTTGCCAAAGGAGAGGACTTGTCCGCCACCTTGTAGAGTTCTTGGGATATAACCTCATGAACTTCCACTTCCTCTCCAATCATGATGCTATGTATCATGATAGCCCGGTCTATAGTAGCTTCCTCTCCAACCATCCCCTAGCCACGGGTTTGAGGTCATGCCTTCTTAGTTGAACCGGCTTCCCTCTTGAATCTCTCTTCCATTGAGCACCCTCTTCACATATGTCCATGAGGACTTGGTCCAACCTTTGATCAAAGTTGACCTTTCTAGTGTATGGGTGTGCATCTCCTTGCATCATAGACAAGTTGAATGCCAACCTTACATTTTCCGAACTAAAATCTAAGTATTTCCCCCGGACCATTGTAAGCCAATTCTTAGGATCTGGGTTCACACTTTGATCATGGTTCTTGGTGATCCATGCATTGGCATAGAACTCTTGAACCATTAAGATTCTGACTTGTTGAATGGGGTTGGTGAGAACTTCCTAACCTCTTCTTCGGATCTCATGTCGGATCTCCGGATATTTGCCCTTTTTGAGCTTAAAAGGGACCTCGGGGATCACCTTCTTCTTGGCCACAACTTCATAGAAGTGGTCTTGATGCACCTTTGAGAGGAATCTCTCCATCTCCCATGACTCAGAGGTGGAAGCTTTTGCCTTCCCTTTCCTCTTTCTAGAGGTTTCTCCGGCCTTTGGTGCCATTAATGGTTATGGAAAAACAAAAAGCTTTAGCTTTTACCAAACCAAACTTAGAAGGTTGCTCGTCCTCGAGCAAAAAAAGAAAGAGTAGAAGAAGAAGAAATAGAGGAGATGGAGTGGCCTTTGTGTTTTGGCCAAGGGAGAGAAGTGGTGTTTAGGTTGTGTGAAAATGAAGGAGTGAAGATGGGTTTATATAGGGGTGAGAGGGGTGTGTATGGTTTGGCTATAGAGGGTGGGTTTGGGAGGGGAAGTGGTTTGAATTTGAATGGTGAGGTAGGTGGGGTTTTATGAAGGATAGATGTGAGTGGTGAAGAGAATGGTAGGATTTGATAGGTGAGGGGTTTTTGGGGAAGAGGTATTGAGGTGATTGGTGAATGGGTGAAGAAGAGAGAGAGTGGTGGGGTAGGTGGGGATCCTGTGGGGTCCACAAATCCTGAGGTGTCAAGGATATCTCATCCCTGCAACAAGTGGCGTGTAAAACGCCCCTTTCTGCCAATCCTGGCGTTAAACGCCAAGCTGCTGCCCATTTCTGGCGTTTAACGCCAGCTTCTTGCCCATTCCTGGCATTAAATGCCAGTCTGGTGCCCTTTTCTGGTGTTAAACGCCCAGAATGGTGCCAGACTGGACGTTTAACGCCCATTCTGCTACCTTTACTGGTGTTTAAACGCCAGTAACTATCTCCTCCAGGGTGTTCTATTTTTCATTCTGTTTTTCACTGTTTTTGCTTTTTTCAATTATTTTTGTGACTTCACATGATCATCAACCTACAGAAAACATAAAATAACAAAAGAAAATAGAGATTTAACATAGATAAGTAAAAATTGGGTTGCCTCCCAACAAGCGCTTCTTTAATGTCAATAGCTTGACAGTGGCTCTCATGGAGCCTCACAGATGTTCAGAGCAATGTTGGAACCTCCCAACACCAAACTTAGAGTTTGAATGTGGGGGTTCAACACCAAATTTAGAGTTTGGTTGTGGCCTCCCAACACCAAACTTAGAGTTTGACTGTGGGGGCTCTATTTGACTCTGTATTGAGAGAAGCTCTTCATGCTTCCTCTCCATGGTTACAGAGGGATATCCTTGAGCTTTAAACACAGGGGAGTCTTCATTCACTTGAATGATCAATTCTCCTCTGTCAACATCAATCATAGCTTTTGCTGTGGCTAGGAAGGGTCTGCCAAGGATGATGGGTTCATCCATACACTTCCCAGTTTCTAGGATTATGAAATCAGCAGGGATGTAATGGTCTTCAACCTTTACCAAGACATCCTCTACAAGTCTATAAGCCTGTTTCTTTGAATTGTCTGCCATCTCCAGTGAGATTCTTGCAGCTTGTACCTCAATGATCCCTAGCTTCTCCATTACAGAGAGAGGCATAAGGTTTATGCTTGATCCTAGGTCACACAGAGCCTTCTCAAAGGTCATGGTGCCTATGGTACAAGGGATTGAAAACTTTCCAGGGTCCTGTCTCTTTTGAGGTAATCTCTGCCTAGTCAAGTCATCCAGTTCTTTGATGAGCAATGAAAGTTCATTCTCCCAAGTCTCATTACCAAATAACTTGGCATTTAGCTTCATGATTGCTCCAAGGTACTTAGCAACTTGCTCTTCAGTGACATCTTCATCCTCTTCAGAGGAAGAGTACTCATCAGAGCTTATGAAAGGCAGAAGTAAATTCAATGGAATCTCTATGGTCTCAGAATGAGCCTCAGATTCCCATGGTTCCTCATTAGGGAACTCCATGGAGGTCAGTGGGCGTCCATTGAGGTCTTCCTCAGTGGGAATCACTGCTTCTTCCTCCTCTCCATGTTCGGCCATGTGAGATGTGGTTATGGCCTTGCACTCTCTTTTTGGATTCTCTTCTGTATTGCTTAGGAGAGTGCTAGGAGGGAGTTCAGTAATTTTCTTACTCAGCTGACCCAATTGTGCCTCCAAATTTCTAATGGAGGACCTTGTTTCAGTCATGAAACTTTGAGTGGTTTTGATTAGATCAGAGACAATGGTTGCTAAGTCAGAGTGGCTTTGCTTAGAATTCTCTGTCTGTTGCTGAGAAGATGATAGAAAAGGTTTGCTATTGCTAAACCTGTTTCTTCCACCATTGTTGTTGTTGAAACCTTGTTGAGGTCTCTGTTGATCCTTCCATGAGAAATTTGGATGATTTCTCCATGAAAGATTATAGGTGTTTCCATAGGGTTCTCCCATGTAATTCACCTCTTCCATTGTTGAGTTCTCAGGATCATAAGCTTTTTCTTCAGAGGAAGCTTCTTTAGTACTGCCTGTTGCTGCTTGCATTTCAGACAGACTCTGAGAAATCATATTAACTTGTTGGGTCAATATTTTATTCTGAGCCAATATGACATTCAGAGTATCAATCTCAAGAACTCCCTTCTTCTGAGTTGTCCCATTATTCACAGGATTCCTTTCAGAGGTGTACATGAATTGGTTATTTGCAACCATTTCAATGAGTTCTTGAGCTTCTGCAGGCGTCTTCTTCAGATGAAGAGATCCTCCAGCAGAGCTATCCAATGACATCTTGGATAGTTCAGACAGACCATCATAGAAGATTCCTATGATGCTCCATTCTGAAAGCATGTCAGAAGGGCACCTTCTGATCAATTGCTTGTATCTCTCCCAAGCTTCATAGAGGGACTCACCATCCTTCTGTCTAAAGGTTTGGACTTCCACTCTAAGATTACTCAATTTTTGAGGTGGAAAGAACTTTACCAAGAAGGCATTGACTAGCTTTTCCCAAGAGTTCAGGCTTTCCTTAGGTTGTGAATCCAACCATGTTCTAGCTCTGTCTCTTACAACAAAAGGAAAGAGAATAAGTCTGTAGACTTCAGGGTCAACCCCATTGGTCTTGACAGTGTCACAGATTTGCAAGAACTCAGCTAAGAACTGATGAGGATCTTCCAGTGGAAGTCCATGAAACTTACAATTCTGTTGCATTAGAGAAACTAATTGAGGCTTAAGCTCAAATTTATTTGCTCCAATGGCAGGGATAGAGATGCTTCTCCCATAGAAGTCGGGAGTAGGTGCAGTAAAGTCACCAAGCACCTTCCTTGCATTGTTGGCATTGTTGTTCTCGGCTGCCATGGTTTCTTCTTCTTTGAAGAGCTCTATTAGGCCCTCTAAAGAGAATTGTTCTTTAGCTTCTCTTAGCTTTCTCTTCAAGGTCCTTTCAGGTTTAGGATCAGCTTGAACAAGTATGTCTTTATCTTTGTTCCTGCTCATATGAAAGAGAAGAGAACAAGAAAGTAGGAAATCCTCTATGTCACAGTATAGAGATTCCTTGAGGTGTCAGAAGAAAAGAAGAATAGAAGGAGGAGGTAGATGGAGGAGAATTCGAACATATAAAGAAGGAGGGAGTTCGAATTGTACCTTGAGGAGGAGTCTTAGTCCCTTAAATAGAAGGATGTGAGAAGAGGGGAAGAATTTTCGAAAATTAATTAAAAGATTTTAAAAAGAAATTTGAAAATTTGATTGAGATTTTTGAAAACTAAGATTGGGAAAGAAATAAAGTGATTTTGAAAAAGATTTTGAAATTAGAAAAAGATTTGATTGAAAAGATTAATTTTGAAAAAGATGTGATTGAAAAGATATATTTGAAAAGATATGATTGAAAATCAATTTAGAAAAAGAAATTTTTTTTAAAATTAAAGTTGATTACTTGACTATCAAGAAATTAAAAGATATGATTTTAAAATTTAAAGTTTGATCCTTTCTTAATAGGCAAGTAACAACTTGAAAATTTTGAAGTAAATCTTTAATTGAAGCAAGGATTTTTGAAAATAGTAAAAATAAATATAAAATGGAAAGAAATTGATTTTGAAAGAGATATGATTGAAAAGATATGATTTGAAAAAGATTTGATTTTGAAAAAAATATGAAAACTTGAAAAAAATGTGAATTAAAAACAAAATCTTCCCTCTAGTGTCATCTTGGCGAGAGTTGTGTTTTGGTTTCTCTTAGCTTTCTCTTCAAGGTCCTTTCAGGTTCAGGATCAGCTTCAACAAGAATGCTTTTATCTTTGCTCCTGCTCATATGAAAGAGAAGAGAACAAGAAAGTATGGAATCCTCTATGTCACAGTATAGAGATTCCTTGAAGTGTCAGAAGAAAAGAAGAATAGAAGGAGGAGGTGGAGAAGAGGGAATTCGAACTTATCAAGAGGGACAATGTTCGAATTGCACCTTGATGAGGAGTCTTAGTCCCTTAAATAGAAGGATGTGAGAAGAGGGGAAGAATTTTCGAAAATAAATTAAAAAGATTTTGAAATAATTAAAAAGAAATTTGAAAATTTGATTGAGATTTTCGAAAACTAAGATTGGGAAAGAAATCAAGTGATTTTTTGAAAAAGATTTTAAAATCAGAAATTAAAAAGATATGAATGAAAATTAATTTTGAAAAAGGGTGTGATTGAAAAGATATGATTGAGAAGATATGATTGAAAATCAAATTAAAAAGAGAAAGTTTTGAAACTAAAGTTGATTACTTGACTAACAAGAAATTAGAAGATATGATTTTGATCCTTTCTTAATAGGCAAGTAACAACTTGAAAATTTTTGAAGTAAATCTTGAATTAAAGCAAGGATTTTTTAAAATAGTAAAAATAAATATAAAATGGAAAGAAATTGATTTTGAAAGAGATATGATTGAAAAGATATGATTTGAAAAAGATTTGATTTTGAAAAATTATGAAAACTTGAAAAAAATGTGAATTAAAAACAAAATCTTTCCTCTAGTGTCATCCTGGCATTAAACGCCCAGAATGGTGCCCATTCTGGCGTTTAACGCCCAAATCTCTACCTTTTTGGGCGTTAAACGCCCAGCCAGGTACCCTGGCTGGCGTTTAAACGCCAGTTTTCCTTCTTCACTGGGCGTTTTGAACGCCCAGCTTTTTCTATTTGATTCCTCTACTGAATGTTCTGAATCATCAATTCTCTGTATTATTGACTTGAAAAGACACAAATTTGAAAATATTTTTGAATTTTTTAATGATGAGAAACAATAAAAATTGCAACTAAGATCAAATAAACAATGCATGCAGGACACCAAACTTAAAAATTTTCATATAGGAGACACTAACAAATTGAGAATGCATATGAGAAACAATAAAACACACTAAACAAGAGAATTTAAAGATCAGAGCAATGAAATCATCAAGAACAACTTGAAGATCAATGAAGAACAATATCTATAAATTTTCGAAAATTAGAAGGATAAAGACATGCAATTGACACCAAACTTAAAATTAGATAATAGACTCAAACAAGAAACATAAAATATTTTTGGTTTTATGATTTTAAAATTTTTTGTATTTTTTTTCGAAAATTATATAGAAAAGAAAATAAAGAGAATCAAAACTTTTAATAAGAATTTCAGGAATCATGCAATGTTAGTCTAAAGCTTCAGTCTAAAAAGGATTAGACATGTTTGGCCAAGCTTCAGCAGGACATTACATTCAGTAGCTAAATTGATGAGAATCAATAAGCTTTTGTGATGGTGGGAACATCACCTTGAAACTCTAGAATTCATTCTTAAAAATTCTGAAGAAAAGATACCTAATCTAAGCAACAAGATGAACCGTCAGTTGTCCAAACTCGAACAATCTCCGGCAACGGCGCCAAAAACTTGGTGCACGAAATTGTGACCATCAACAATGGCGCCAAAGGACTTGGAGCTCTTAAACGTGAATCACACTTTGTCACAATTCCGCACAACTAACCAGCAAGTGCACTGGGTCGTCCAAGTAATAAACCTTACGTGAGTAAGGGTCGATCCCACGGAGATTGTCGGCTTGAAGCAAGCTATGGTCATCTTGTAAATCTCAGTCAGGAGGATTCAAATGGTTATGGAGTTTAAGGTGATGAAAATAAACATAAAATAAAGATAGAGATACTTATGTAATTCATTGGTGGATTTCAGATAAGCGTATGAAGATGCTTTGTTCCTCTTAAACCTCTGCTTTTCTATTGCCTTCTTCCAATCATTCATACTCCTTTCCATGGCAAGCTTTATGTTGGGCATCACTGTTGTCAATGGCTACATCCCGTCCTCTCAGTGAAAATGGTCCTGATGCTCTGTCACAACATCAGCTAATCAGCTGTCGGTTCTCGATCATGTCGGAATAGGATCCATTGATCCTTTTGCGTCTGTCACACGCCCCACAATCGCGAGTTTGAAGCTCGTCACAGCCATCCCTTCCCAAATCCTACTCAGAATACCACAGACAAGGTTTAAACTTTCTGGATCTCAGGAATGGCCGCCAATAATTCTAGCCTATACCACGAAAGTTCCAATCTTAGATTAGAAACCCAAGAGATACGCATTCAAGCCATTGCTAGTAGAACAGAGGTGGTTGTCAGGCACATGTTCATAGGTGAGAATGATGATGAGTGTCACGGGTCATCACATTCATCAAGTTGAAGAACGAATGAATATCTTGGAGAAGAAATAGACTTGAGTTGAATAGAAAAACAATAGTACTTGTATTAATTCATGAAGAACAGCAGAGCTCCACACCTTAATCTATGGTGTGTAAAAACTCCACCGTTGAGAATACATAAGAACAAGGTCTAGGCATGGCCGAGAGGCCAGCCTCCAAAACGTGATCAAAGGATCAAAAGATAATCCAAAGATGAAAATACAATAGTATAAGGTCCTATTTATAGAGAACTAGTAGCCTAGGGTTACAGAAATCAGTAATTAATGCAGAAATCTTCTTCCGGGCCCACTTAGTGTGTGCTTGGGCTGAGCATTTTCATGTGTAGAGACTTTTCTTGGAGTTAAACGCCAGCTTTTGTGCCAGTTTGGGCGTTTAACTCCAGCTTTTGTGCCAGTTTTGGAGTTAAACGCCAGAATTCTTGAGCTGACTTGAAATGCCTGTTTGGGCCATCAAATCTCCGGCAAAGTATGGACTATTATATATTGCTGGAAAGCCCAGGATGTCTACTTTCCAACACAATTGAGAGCACGCCAATTGAGCTTTTGTAGCTCCAGAAAATCCACTTTGAGTGCAGGGAGGTCAGAATCCAACAGCATCTGCAGTCCTTTTTTAGCCTCTGAATCAGATTTTTGCTTAGGTCCCTCAATTTCAGCCAGAAAATACCTGAAATTACAGAAAAACACACAAACTCATAGTAAAGCCCAGAAAATTAAATTTTAAATAAAAACTAATAAAAATATAATAAAAACTAATTAAAATATACTGAAAACATACTAAAAATAATGCCAAAAAGCGTATAAATTATCCGCTCATCAATGAGCTTGTAATACAAAGTGGGAAAATTTGGGTAAATAGGTAAAGGAACTTTAAATTATATAAAGTATGTATGTTAGGTGAGATCTTAGACTAATCAAGGATTCACTTTGTTAGCTCACTTAGCCTTATACATATATCTTTACCTTTACCTTGGCCCCATTACAACCTCGAAAAAGACCTCATAATTTTTGTATGTCTGTATTCCATATCTGTTGATTGGTTAGATGAAGAACAAAGTTTTAGAAAGCAAGGATAGAAAGAAGAATAGAGTGATTAACCCAATAAACACTGAGTGATTAGAGAGTAAACACAAAATTCAGTGAGAGTTCAATAGCTCATCACCATATATCTCTGCTTAATTGTTAATTGTCTTGCAAGTTTGTGAAATACTTTTACTCATCTCAATTGTAAAAGTGCTTTAACATTATCTAGGGTTTGGCTATGCATATATGATTCCTTGAGGATATGAATTAATTTAATTACATGTAAGCTTTATATACAAGTGGATAATAATTAGAATTGCATGATTCATTTAGGTAGTTGCATTTAGAATAGAATGCAATGCATGAGATTCCACCATTCTAACTTTACCCTTTCTCTTGGATTTAGCATGAGGACATGCTATTGTTTAAGTGTGGGGAGGTTGATAAACCCATATTTTATGATGTATTTTGTGCCCAATTCAAATGATTTATTCAATCCCTCACCCACTTATTCATGTAAATTGCATGGTTTTACTTTCCCTTCCTTATTATGTGATATATGTGAAAAACATGTTTCCTATGCTTTAAAAATATTAATTTTAATTACCCTTTATTACCATTCGATGCCGTGATTTGTGTGTTAAGTATTTTCAGATCTCCTAAGGCAGGAATGGCTTAGAGGACAGAAAGGAAACATACAAAAATGGAGTCTTGAAGAAAAAGGCAGCGACATGAACACATGGACGACGCAGCCGCGTACCTAGCGCGAAAAGGCAGCGATGCGAACGTGTGACTGACGCGAACAAGTGCCTTGAGCATAATGCAAATGACGTGTATGCGTGACCGACGCGACCGCATGGAAGAGCAGAACTCCAGATGACACGACCGCGTGACCTACGCGGACGCGTGATAGACGCCACGTGCAGAATCTGCAGGAAACGTCCCCAGCGATTTTTGGACCCTTTTTTGGCCCAAATCTGAATCCAGAAACACAGAATATAAGCCAGAGAATGGAGGAATCGAAGGAAATATATCATACATTCATAATTTTAGGATTAGATGTAGTTTTTAGAGAGAGAGGTTCTCTCCTCTCTCTTAGGTTTTAGGATTAGGATTCCTCTTAAAGGATTTAGGATTTCAACTTCCTCTCAGGTTCAATATTCCTTTTATATTTTTATTTATTCTAATGCTTTTATTCGTATCTGACTTATGTTACCAATTTGGCTCATGAACTCTTTATGTTTAGATTGATTTTCTTTTATTAATGCAATTGAGGTATTTTAGATTTATCTTTAGCTTTTTTTATATTCTTGGCTTTAATTGATTAATTGGAGACTCTTGAGTTATCAAACTCATCGTGATTGATAATTGTTAATTTTGCTAATTGAATTGAATTCCACTAACTCTAGTCCTTTCTTAGGAATTGACTAGGACTTGAGGATCAAACTAATTAGTCCACTTGACTTTCCTTTGCTTTAGTAAAGGTTAACTAAGTGGGATTAAAACTCAATTCTCATCACCATTAATAAGGATAACTAGGATAGGACTTCCAAATTTTCGTACCTTGCCAAGAGTTTTAGTAGTTATTAATTTATTAATTCCTACAATTTATTTCCCTTGTTCAAACCTTTTGAAAACCAAAAACACCGTTTTTCATAACCAATAATAATTCATACTTCCCTGCAATTCCTTGAGAAGACGACCCGAGGTTTGAATACTTTAGTTTATAAATTTTATTGGGTTTGCTACTGGTGACAACCAAAACGTTTGTAAAAAAGAAATTCTTGTTAGTTTAGAAGCTATACTTACAACGCGAATTTATTTGCGAAAATTCTAGATCACGCGAGAGTTTCGTTCTTCAGTCATCCTTGTAAATCTCAGTCAGGCAAATTCAAATGGTTATAAGGTTTTAATAATTAAAATATGAATAAAACAGAAAATAAAATAGAAATACTTATGTAATTCAATGGTAGGAATTTTGGATAAGCGTCTGGAGATGCTTTGTTGCTTCTGAACTTCTGCTTTCCTACTGTCTTCTTCCAACCATGTGTTACCTCCTTCCATGGCAAGCTGTATGATCCTCTTGGATGAAAACAAATCCATATGCACTGTCACCGCACGGCTAATCATCTGTCGGTTCCCGCTAGCGTCGGAATAGGACCATTGTCCTTTTGCACACTATCACTGCGCCCAACATTCACAAGTTTGAAGCTCGTCATAGCCATCCCTTCCCAGATCCTACTCGGAATACCACAGACAAGGTTTAGACTTTCCGGATCTCAAGAATGCTGCTAATGGTTCTAGCCTATACCACGAAGATACTAATCTCACGGACTCGGTCCGTGTATTAGATATCCAAGAGCGTATACTCCAGCTGTCGTCCAATGACTACATTGAACATCATGTAGATCACTTTGTGGTTGTCAGGCACGCGATCCTGGCTAAGCGAGTAACAAAGATTGGGTGATTGTCACGGGTCACCCCTTCATTCTGACTTAACTGAATTAAGTACGAGAGTATATCTTGGAGAAGAAGTAGGCGTGAATTGAATAGCAAACGGTAGTAATTGCATTAATTTATGAAGAACAGCAAAGCTCTACACCTTAATCTATGGGGTGTAGAAACTCCACCGTAGAGAATACATAAGTGAAAGGTCTAGGCACGGCCGTGAGGCCAGCCCCCAAATGATAGTCTATGATTACATATCTTCCAAAAGATGGTCAAAAGACCTTATCAAAGATCAAAGTGATCAAAGATCAAAGATGTAAAATAAATCTCTAAAAGTAGTTTTTATACTATACTAATAATCTAGCTTTACAAAAAATGAGTAACTAAGTGCAGATAGTGTAGAAATCCACTTATGGGACCCACTTGGTGTGTGTTTGGGCTGAGCATTTGAAGCTTTTTTGTGCTTAGGCTTCTCCTGGAGTTAAACGCCAGCTTTGGTGCCAGTTTGGGCGTTTTACGCCAAGATGTTTTAGGCTAACTTTGAACGTCAGTTTGGAACATCAAATCTCGGGCAAAGTATGGACTATTATATATTGCTGAAAAGCCCAGGATGTCTACTTTCCAACTCAATTGAGAGCGCGCCAATTGGGCCTCTGTAGCTCCAGAAAATCCATTTCAAATGCAGTAGGGTCAAAATCCAACAGCATCTGCAGTCCTTTTTCAGCCTCTAAATCAGATTTTTGCTCAGGTCCCTCAATTTCAGTTAGAAACTACCTAAAATCACAGAAAAATACACAAACTCATAGTAAAGTCCAGAAATGTGATTTTTGAATAAAAACTAATAAAAATATAATAAAAAGTAACTAAAACATACTAAACGCTATGTAAAAACAATGCCAAAAAGGGTATAAATTATCTGCTCATCAAGCTCCAAACAATCAGAGAAACTACTTAACAATTGTTTAGTTTTTAGTTCATAGTCTGTTTTCTAGTTCATAGCTCGCTTTTCTAGTTTATAGTATGTTTTCTTATTAAGAGCACATGTGGTTCTCTGCATATGTACAAACTGCTGCATAAAGCAAGGAACTAAGTTTGGTGTTCACACACTAATCTAAGTTCAGAAGTCTACAAACATACATGCATGCTAACCATTTTTCAAGTGCTTAGGGAACAAGCAACTTCCAATATCATTGTAGAGGATCATCCAAGTTTTTGGAAGGTTTGAACATCGTCAACCAAAGAGATAAAGAGGAATTTGAAGACCAGCAATGATGATGATAAGGAGTAAAGCAAGTAAACTCCAAAAGGTTGTATTGTTAGGTGACTATTTTATATTAGACACTGCTATGATTGGAAGTGATATTGTACCCCTGTCTGTCTGTCTAGTATAGCTTCTCTGTAATTCAATAACTGAGATGCTTGATAATTTACAACACTATACTCTTGAAAACTTGCTTGCACTCAATATTTCAAAAAGGCATCAAAGGACAGTTCTTTGAAAAGAAGGATTGAGGAGTTAAAAAGTTTTGAGGCAAGCAAAAGATTAAGAGAAGTGGTGGTTCTAGTTGTATGATTGTGTATTGAGGTTGCATGTTTATGAAAACTTGCATGGGAGCTCATAGGTAGGACATAGAGTTCAAAGAAGTAGTGTGGAGATTCTCAAACATTTATTGATCCAAGAAGCAGCAACAAAAGAAAACAAAAGAAATAGAAAAACAAAAGAACATGGCAAAAGGCTCTGAGTATCAATTACTAGGAGGAAAAAAAAAAGAAAGAAATAAGAACTCAAAGAGCTATTGTCCTAATTAAATGCTTGTGGTAGAATTGTGTCAAAGAGAGAGGCTTGAGCAAGTAAATCCTAAGGGGTGCTTCAACACCTAATACCTTAAAACCAACTGGTTTAGGAGTATTGATTGAAAGCTTATTTAAAGAGCCGCTTTGAGACATGACACTTAGAGTTAATGCCAAAACACAGAAACCATAAGCTGCTTCAAGGTGATTACCTATAAAGAGATCTCCATGATATCATTTGGATGAAAGTCCTAAGATCTATGACTTCTGATGAGCGGATATTTTATACGCTTTTTGGGGATAATTTCATATAGTTTTGAGTATGTTTTAGTTAGTTTTTAGTCTATTTCTATTAGTTTTTAGGAAAAATTCATATTTCTGGACTTTACTATGAGTTGTGTGTTTTTCTGTAATTTCAGGTATTTTTCTGGCTGAAATTGAAGGAGCTGAGCAAAAATCTGATTCAGGCTGAAAAAGGACTGCTGATGCTGTTGGATTTTGACCTCCCTGCACTCAAAGTGGATTTTCTGGAGCTACAGAACTCGAAATGGCGTGCTTCCAATTGCGTTGGAAAGTAGACATCCAGGGCTTTCCAGCAATATATAATAGTTCATACTTTGCACAAGAATAGATGACGTAAACTGGCGTTCAACGCCAGTCCTCTGCCCAATTCTGGCGTCCAGCGCCAGAAAAGGATAAAAAACTGGAGTTGAACGCCCAAACTGGCACAAAAACTGGCGTTCAACTCCACAAATGGCCTCTGCACGTGAATTGCTTAAGTCTCAGCCCCAGCACACACCAAGTGGGCCCCAGCACACAGAAGTGGGCCCCAGAAGTGAATTTCTGCATCATCCATCATAGTTTATCCAATTTTTGTAAACCTAGGCTACTAGTTTAGTATTTAAACAACTTTTAGAGACTTATTTTGGATCTCATGACATTTCAGATCTAAACTTTGTATTCTCTGACGGCATGAGTCTCTAAACCTCATTGTTGGGGGTGAGGAGCTCTGCTGTGTCTCGATGAATTAATGCAAGTATTTCTGTTTTCTATTCAAACACGCTTGTTCCTATCTAAGATGTTCATTCGCGCTTAACTGTGATGAAGGTGATGATCAGTGACATTCATCACCTTCCTCAACCCATGAACGTGTGCCTGACAACCACCTCCGTTCTATATCCGATTGAATGAGTATCTCTGAGATCTCTTAATCAGCATCTCCGTGGTATAAGCCAGAACTGATGGCGGCATTCATGAGAATCCGGAAAGTCTAAACCTTGTCTGTGGTATTCCGAGTAGGATTCAAGGATTGAATGACTGTGACGAGCTTCAAACTCCTGAAGGCTGGGCGTTAGTGACAGACGCAAAAGGATAGTAAATCCTATTCCAACCGGATCGAGAACCAACCGGTGATTAGCCGTGCTGTGACAGAGCGCGTGAACGTAGTTTTCACTGGAAGGATGGAAGGTAGCCATTGACAACGGTGATCCACCAACACACAGCTTGCCATAGGAGGACGTGCGTGCGTGAACAAGAAGACAGAGGAAAGCAGAGATTCAGAAGACAAAGCATCTCCAAAACTCCAACATATTCTCCATTACTGCATAACAAGTAACCTTTAATCCATGCTCTATTGTTTATTCGCAATTCAACTGATAAACATAATTGACTTCCTGACTAAGATCTACAAGATAACCATAGATTGCTTCAAACCAACAATCTCCGTGGGATTCGACCCTTACTCACGTGAGGTATTACTTGGACGACCCAGTGCACTTGCTGGTTAGTGGTACGCGTTGTGAAAAGTGTGATTCACAATTCGTGCACCAAGTTTTTGGCGCCGTTGCCGGGGATTGTTCGTGTTTGAACAACTGACGGATTATTCTGTTGCTTAGATTAGGAAAAATCTTTCTTTTTTTTTTTTAGTTTAGAGTCTTTCATTATTTATCCCTTGTTAAAATACTTTAAACTTATAGCTCAGTTATTTAGAACGTGGTGTTTATGTTCATGATAATTGGCTATCATAAATTTTTTTTAAAAACCTTTTTCAAAAATAATTTTTCTATTAAATCCTGTGCCAAACTTTAAGTTTGGTGTTTTCAAAAATAATCTTTCTCAAAATTTTTGAAGGTCCCATAACTCATTTGGCTAGAGCGTCAATCTGTGTTCTTGGTAATTGGGTTAGAGTCTTTTATATTCTTTTCAAAACCTTCTTTTTCATAAATAATATTTTCTCTATTAAATTTTGTGCCAAACTTAAAGTTTGGTGTTTTCTTGTTGATTTCCCTTTGGTTTTCGAAAATTTTGGTTTGGTTTTCTAAAAATTTTAAGTTTGGTGTTCTTTCTTCATGTTCTTGTGTTCTTGTGAGTCTTCAAAGTGATCTTGAGTTTTCCTTGTGTCTTGATCTTAAAATTTTTAAGTTTGGTGTTCCTTGGTGTTTTCCCTCCAAATTTTTCGAAAACAAGGAGCATTAGATCTAAAAATTTTAAATCTTGTACTATCTTATTGTTTTTCTCTCTCCTCACTAAATTCAAAAATATCTTTTCAAAATATCTCTTCTAACTTCCTAACTTCTTATCTTTTCAAAATTTGTTTCAACTAACCAACTAACTTTTTGTTTGTTTCTTAACTTTTTCAAAACTACCTAACTAACTCTCTCTCTCTAATTTTCGAAAATATCTCCCCTCTTTTTCAAAAAGTTCTTTTTTTTTACTAATTAATTTTTATTTTCTTTTACGAAAAAAAATTTTATTTCAAAATTCAAATTCTTTTTAGTTATTTTATTTTATTTAAGTATTTACTTCTTATAAAATAAAATAAATAAAAAGATAAATCAGTCCAAGTTATATCCATATATCCATCATGGACATAAGTGGAGATGGACAGTCCAGGAGGACTTTGGGGTCATATTCTAACCCCTCTACTGCTTCATATGGGAGTAGTATATGCATACCCTCCATTGGAGTTAGTAGCTTTGAGTTGAATCCTCAGCTCATTATCATGGTGCAGCAAAGTTGCCAGTATTCCGGTCTTCCACAGGAAGAACCTACAGAGTTTCTGGCACAATTTTTACAAATTGCTGACACAGTACATGATAAGGAAATAGATCAGGATGTCTACAGACTATTACTGTTTCCATTTGCTGTAAAAGATCAAGCCAAGAGGTGGTTAAATAACCAACCTAAGGCCAGCATAAGAACATGGAAACAGCTGACAAAAAAATTCCTGAATCAATATTTCCCTCCAAAAAGGATGACACAGCTAAGGCTGGACATCCAAGGCTTTAAACAAGGAGATAATGAATCTCTTTATGATGCCTGGGAGAGATACAGAGAGATGCTACGAAAATGCCCCTCTGAAATGTTTTCAGAGTGGGTTCAGTTAGACATCTTCTACTATGGGCTTGCAGAAGGAGCTCAGATGTCTTTAGATTACTCAGCTGGTGGATCTATCCATATGAGAAAGACAATTGAAGAAGCTCAAGAGCTCATTGATACAGTTGCCAGGAATCAGCATCTGTATCTAAGCAGCAACCCTTCCATGAATGAAGAGGTTAAAACAGTAACTGCTGAATTCAGTACTGTAAAACAAGCTGCTGAATTCAATCAGCAATTAGATTTTTTAACAAAACAGCTAGCTGAATTCAAAGACAGGTTACAGGAGACAAGGATAGCTAATATACATATGGACGAACAGTTTAAGCAAACAAAGCAGCAGCTATCAAAGCAAATAGCAGAAGAATGCCAAGCAGTTCAATTAAGAAGTGGGAAAACATTAAATACCCCACCTCAAGGCATCAAAAATTCAAGAAATGAGCGACCCACCAAAGATTCCCCTGAGGACAGTAAGAGCCCAGGGAAAAATAATTCTGGCACTAAAACGCCAGAAAATGGGTGGAAGGCTGGCGCTGAACGCCCAGACCATGCCCAAAACTGGCGTTCAGCGCCAGAAACAAGGCAGGATTGGCGTTCAACGCCAGAAATGGGCAAGAATCTGGCGTTGAACGCCCAAAGGGGGTATAATCCAGCGTTGAACGCCCAAAATGGGCACATTTCTGGCGTCCAGGCGCCAGGAACAGACAGTGAGTTGGCGTTTAACGTCACTCCAGCTTCTGACTCTGGTACTCAATTGCCAGTGAGGGATCAGACACACACAAGTGCTGATAACAACCCCTCTAAAAAGGCTTCTTTAACCACTAAGGTTGAGGAATATAAAGCCAAGATACCTTATCCTCAAAAACTCCGGAAAGAGGAGCAGGATAAGCAATTTGCTCGCTTTGCAGATTATCTAAGGACTCTTGAAATAAAGATTCCTTTTGCAGAGGCACTTGAGCAAATACCTTCTTATGCCAAGTTCATGAAAGAGATCTTGAGTCATAAAAAGGAATGGAGAGAAACAGAAAGAGTTCTCCTCACTGAAGAATGCAGTGCAGTCATTCTGAAAAGCTTTCCTGAAAAGCTTAAAGACCCTGGGAGTTTTCTGATACCATGCATGTTGGAAGGTGATTGCACCAAGACAGCCTTATGCGATCTTGGGGCAAGCATCAACCTAATACCTGCATCCACTATTAGGAAGCTTGGCTTAGCTGAAGAAGTTAAACCAACCCGGATATGTCTCCAACTTGCTGATGGTTCCACTAAATACCCATCAGGCGTGATTGAGGACATGATTGTCAGAGTTGGGCCATTCGCCTTTCCCACTGACTTTGTTGTGTTGGAAATGGAGGAGCACAAGAGTGCTACTCTCATTCTAGGAAGACCCTTCCTAGCAACTGGACGATCCCTCATTGACGACCAACAGGGGGAAATAACCCTGAGAGTCAACGATGATGAGTTCAAGTTGAACGCTGTCAAAGCCATGCAGCATCCAGACACATCAACAGACTGCATGAAAGTTGATCTCATTGACTCTTTGGTAGAAGAGATCAACATGGCTGAGAGTCTCGAATCAGAGTTGGAAGACATCTTTAAAGATGTTCAGCCTGATTTGGAGGATTCAGGGGACATGAAAGAGCCTCTGAACTTTCTTCTGAAAGAGGAAAAACCTCCTAAACCAGAGCTCAAGCCACTGCCACCATCCTTGAAATATGCATTTCTAGGAGAAGGTGACACCTTTCCAGTGATCATAAGCTCTGCTTTAAATTCACAGGAAGAGGAAGCACTTATTCAAGTGCTAAGGACACACAAGACAGCTCTTGGGTGGTCCATAGGTGACCTTAAGGGCATAAGCCCAGCTAGATGCATGCACAAAATCCTATTGGAGGATAATGCCAAACCAGTGGTTCAACCACAGAGGCGGCTAAATCCAGCCATGAAGGAAGTGGTGCAGAAAGAGGTCACCAAATTACTAGAGGCTGGGATTATTTATCCCATTTCTGATAGCCCCTGGGTGAGCCCTGTCCAAGTTGTCCCAAAAAAGGGAGGCATGACAGTGATTCATAATGAAAAAAATGAACTGATTCCTACAAGAACAGTCACAGGGTGGAGCATGTGTATTGACTACAGAAGGCTCAATACAGCCACCAGAAAGGATCATTTTCCTTTACCATTCATAGACCAGATGCTAGAAAGACTAGCAGGTCATGAGTACTACTGCTTTTTGGATGGCTACTCAGGCTATAACCAGATTGCAGTAGATCCCCAGGATCAAGAGAAAACAACATTCACATGTCCATCCGGAGTGTTTGCTTATAGAAGGATGCCATTTGGGCTATGTAATGCGCCTGCAACCTTCCAGAGATGCATGCTCTCTATTTTCTTTGATATGGTGGAAAAATTTCTGGAAGTCTTCATGGATGACTTCTCAGTATATGGAGACTCATTCAGCTCCTGTCTTGATCACCTGAAACTTGTTCTGAAAAGATGCCAAGAAACCAACCTAGTTTTAAACTGGGAAAAGTGTCACTTCATGGTGACTGAAGGAATTGTTCTTGGGCATAAAATCTCAAACAAGGGAATAGAGGTGGATCAAGCAAAAATAGAGGTAATTGAAAAATTACCACCACCTGCCAATGTTAAGGCAATCAGAAGCTTTCTGGGGCATGCAGGATTCTATAGGAGGTTTATAAAGGATTTTTCAAAAATCGCAAAACCTCTAAGCAATCTGCTAGCTGCTGACACGCCATTTGTGTTTGACACAGCATGCCTGCAGGCGTTTGAAACGCTGAAAGCTAAGCTGGTCACAGCACCAGTCATTTCTGCACCAGATTGGACATTGCCATTTGAGTTAATGTGTGATGCCAGTGATCATGCCATTGGTGCAGTATTGGGACAGAGGCATGACAAGCTTCTGCATGTCATTTATTATGCCAGTCGCGTTCTAAATGATGCCCAGAAAAATTACACAACCACAGAAAAAGAACTACTTGCAGTGGTTTACGCCATTGACAAGTTCAGATCATACTTAGTAGGATCAAAAGTGATTGTGTATACTGACCATGCTGCTCTTAAATATCTACTCACAAAGCAGGATTCAAAACCCAGGCTCATCAGATGGGTATTGCTTCTGCAAGAGTTTGATATAGAAATAAGAGACAGAAAAGGGATAGAGAACCAAGTGGCTGATCATCTGTCCCGGATAGAGCCAGTGGAAGGGACGTCCCTCCCCTTTCTTGAGATCTCTGAGACGTTCCCTGATGAGCATCTATTTGCCATTCAGGAAGCACCATGGTTTGCCGATATTGCAAACTATAAAGCTGCACGGTTCATACCCAAGGAGTACAATAGAATACAAAAGAAGAAATTAGTCACTGATGCAAAGTACTACTTGTGGGATGAACCCTATCTCTTTAAGAGATGTGCAGACGGAATTATCCGTAGGTGTGTCCCCAGAGAGGAAGCACAGAGAATCCTATGGCATTGCCACGGATCTCAATATGGAGGCCATTTCAGAGGTGAGCGAATAGCCACCAAGGTCCTCCAATGTGGCTTCTATTGGCCCACACTCTATAAAGATTCCCGAGAGTTTGTACGTAATTGTGACAGTTGCCAAAGAGCTGGTAATCTGCCTCATGGTTACGCCATGCCTCAACAAGGAATCTTGGAAATTGAGTTGTTTGACGTATGGGGAATTGACTTCATGGGACCTTTTCCACCATCATATTCAAACACTTACATTCTGGTGGCAGTTGACTATGTATCAAAATGGGTTGAGGCTATTGCCACACCCACCAATGATACTAAAACAGTGCTGAAGTTCCTCCAGAAACATATCTTTAGCAGGTTTGGTGTCCCTAGAGTGTTAATCAGTGATGGGGGCACTCACTTCTGCAATAAACAGCTTTACTCTGCCATGGTTCGGTATGGAATTCGCCACAAAGTGGCCACACCATATCATCCACAAACCAATGAGCAAGCTGAAGTCTCTAACAGAGAATTAAAGAGAATCCTGGAACGGACAGTAAATACCCGTAGAAAGGATTGGGCAAGGAGCTTGGATGATGCTCTGTGGGCTTACAGAACAGCATTCAAGACCCCTATAGGGACCTCTCCATACCAACTCGTGTATGGTAAGGCATGCCACTTGCCCGTGGAACTGGAACATAAGGCCTACTGGGCAACCAGATTCCTAAACTTTGATGCCAAATTAGCAGGAGAAAAATGATTGCTCCAGCTAAATGAGCTAGAGGAATTCAGATTCACAGCTTTCGAAAATGCCAAGCTTTATAAAGAAAAATAAAAAAAGTGGCATGACAGAAAGCTGTCATCTAGAATCTTTGAACCAGGACAGAAGGTTCTGTTGTTTAACTCTAGACTCAGGCTATTCCCCGGGAAACTGAAATCCCGGTGGAGGGGACCATACGTGATTACAAGTGTATCACCATATGGTTATGTGGAGCTTCAAGATATTGATTCTGATAAGAAGTTCATTGTCAATGGACAGAGAATCAAGCATTATCTTGAAGGCAACATTGAGCAAGAATGCTCAAGGCTGAAGCTAGATTAAAAGCTCAGCAAAGTCCAGCTAAGGACATTAAAGAAGCGCTTGTTGGGAAGCAACCCAATTTTTATTTATTCTCATGATTTTTCATGTTTTATTAGGTTCATGATCATGTGGAGTCACAAAATAAATATTAAAAATTGAAAACGGAATCAAAAACAGCAGAAGAAAAATCACACCCTGGAGGAAGCACCTGTCTGGCGTTCAACGCCAGAACAGAGCATGGTTCTGGCGCTGAATGCCCAAAATGGGCAACATCCTGGCGCTGAACGCCCAGAACAAGCATGGTTCTGGCATTCAACGCAAGAAATGGCTAGTAAATGGGCGTTGAACGCCCAAAATGGGCACCAGCCTGGCGCTGAACGCCCAGAGTTGTGTGCAAAGGCATTTTGCATGCCCAAATTGGTGCAGGGATGTAAACGCCTTGACACCTCAAGATCTGTGAACCTCACATGATCATTTCAAGATCTATGGACCCCACAGGATCCCCACCTTCCCTCTTCTTTTGCTCGAGGGCGAGCAACATTCTAAGTTTGGTGTGGTAAAACAATTATGTGAAGGATCTATAGCTCAGTGGTAGAACATGTGGCTGCAAATCAAGAGATCCCTGAGATACCTCAGGGGATGCACTTCCCTCCACATAATTATTGGAAGCAACTGAGGATAGAAATACAAAAAAATCACTAGGAATCAAACCACAAAGGCAAGGAAGAGACATAAAAGAGCTCAAGAACATCATTGGTTCCTCAAGAAGGAAATGCCATCATCACTAAGGTGGACTCGTTCCTTGTTCTTACTTTCTCTGTTTTTCGTTTTCTCTATGTTAAGTGCTTATCTATGTTTGTGTCTTCATTACATGATCATTAGTAGTAATTAGTGTCTATTTTGATTTTATTCCCAATTAAGCTATAGTTTATTTTTCTCATCATCAGCAAACATGAATAAAGTAGTAGATCTTTTGAATAAGAGGCAATAAAATTTCGAGTTTTAATAAGAGAAATTCTAATTAGTTAAATGTGGTGGCAATGCTTTCTGTCTTCTGAATGAATGCTTGAACAGTGCATATGTCTTTTGAATTTGTTGCTTAAGACTGTTAAATATGTTAGCTCTTGAAAGAATGATGAACATGAGACATGTTATTGATAATCTGAAAAATCATAAAAATGATTCTTGAAACAAGAAAAAGCAGCAAAGAACAAAGCTTGCAGAAAAAAAAAAGCAAAAAAAAAAAAATTATAGAAAGAAAAAGAAAAAGCAAGCAGAAAAAGCCAAAAGCTCTTAAAACCAAGAGGCAAGAGCAAAGAGCCAATAGCCCTTAAAACCAAAAGGCAAGGGTAATGAAAAGGATCCCAAGGCTTTGAGCATCAGTGGATAGGAGGGCCACGAAGGAATAAAATCCTGGCCTAAGCGGCTAAACCAAGCTGTCCCTAACCATGTGCTTGTGGCGTGAAGGTGTCAAGTGAAAACTTGAGACTGAGCGGTTAAAGTCAAGGTCCAAGCAAAAAGAAGAGTGTGCTTAAGAACCCTGGACACCTCTAACTGGGGACTTGAGCAAAGCTGAGTCACAATCTGAAAAGGTTCACCCAGTTATATGTCTGTGGCATTTATGTATCCGGTAGTAATACTGGAAAACAAAGTGCTTAGGGCCACGGCCAAGACTCATAAAGAAGCTGTGTTCAAGAATCATCACACTGAACTAAGAGAATCAATAACACTATCTGAATTCTGAGTTCCTATAGATGCCAATCACTCTGAGCTTCAATGAATAAAGTGAGATGCCAAAACTGTTCAGAAGCAAAAAGCTACTAGTCCCGCTCATCTAATTAGGATCTGAGCTTCAATCAAAAACTCCGAGATATTATTGCTTGTCAACCTATTAGTCTTCTATTTTATTTGTCTAGTTGCTTGAGGACAAGCAACAGTTTAAGTTTGGTGTTGTGATGAGCGGATATTTTATACGCTTTTTGGGGATAATTTCATATAGTTTTGAGTATGTTTTAGTTAGTTTTTAGTCTATTTCTATTAGTTTTTAGGAAAAATTCATATTTCTGGACTTTACTATGAGTTGTGTGTTTTTGTGTAATTTCAGGTATTTTTCTGGCTGAAATTGAAGGAGCTGAGCAAAAATCTGATTCAGGCTGAAAAAGGACTGCTGATGCTGTTGGATTCTGACCTCCCTGCACTCAAAGTGGATTTTCTGGAGCTACAGAACTCGAAATGGCGTGCTTCCAATTGCGTTGGAAAGTAGACATCCAGGTATTTCCAGCAATATATAATAGTTCATACTTTGCACAAGAATAGACGACGTAAACTGGCGTTCAACGCCAGTCCTCTGCCCAATTCTGGCGTCCAGCGCCAGAAAAGGATCAAAAACTGGAGTTGAACGCCCAAACTGGCACAAAAACTGGCGTTCAACTCCACAAATGGCCTCTGCATGTGAATTGCTTAAGTCTCAGCCCCAGCACACACCAAGTGGGCCCCAGCACACAGAAGTGGGCCCCAGAAGTGAATTTCTGCATCATCCATCATAGTTTATCCAATTTTTGTAAACCTAGGCTACTAGTTTAGTATTTAAACAACTTTTAGAGACTTATTTTGGATCTCATGACATTTCAAATCTAAACTTTGTATTCTCTGACGGCATGAGTCTCTAAACCTCATTGTTGGGGGTGAGGAGCTCTGCTGTGTCTCGATGAATTAATGCAAGTATTTCTGTTTTCTATTCAAACACGCTTGTTCCTATCTAAGATGTTCATTCGCGCTTAACTGTGATGAAGGTGATGATCAGTGACATTCATCACCTTCCTCAACCCATGAACGTGTGCCTGACAACCACCTCCGTTCTATATCCGATTGAATGAGTATCTCTGAGATCTCTTAATCAGCATCTCCGTGGTATAAGCCAGAACTGATGGCGGCATTCATGAGAATCCGGAAAGTCTAAACCTTGTCTGTGGTATTTCGAGTAGGATTCAAGGATTGAATGACTGTGACGAGCTTCAAACTCCTGAAGGCTGGGCGTTAGTGACAGACGCAAAAGGATAGTAAATCCTATTCCAACCGGATCGAGAACCAACCGGTGATTAGCCGTGCTGTGACAGAGCGCGTGAGCGTAGTTTTCACTGGAAGGATGGAAGGTAGCCATTGACAACGGTGATCCACCAACACACAGCTTGCCATAGGAGGACGTGCGTGCGTGAACAAGAAGACAGAGGAAAGCAGAGATTCAGAAGACAAAGCATCTCCAAAACTCCAACATATTCTCCATTACTGCATAACAAGTAACCTTTAATCCATGCTCTATTGTTTATTTGCAATTCAACTGATAAACATAATTGACTTCCTGACTAAGATCTACAAGATAACCATAGATTGCTTTAAACCAACAATCTCCGTGGGATTCGACCCTTACTCACGTGAGGTATTACTTGGACGACCCAGTGCACTTGCTGGTTAGTGGTACGCGTTGTGAAAAGTGTGATTCACAATTCGTGCACCAACTTCCAAGATGTGGGGACTAGTAAGCACTGAAGTCCTTGCATGAGCATATAATTTAGAGTTCACCCCACTGTCACTTAATCACTTCACTCACAGGACATTACGAGTTATTCTTCAATCCATTCCAATTGAAAGAACCTTTGTGCATAATTCTTTTCTTGCTTGGGGACAAGCAAGGTTTAAGTTTGGTGTTGTGATGACAAGTCATCTTATGCTAGTTTTACTAGCATTTTTACTTGTTTTTATTAAGTTTTGTGCACTTTCTTGCACAATAAATAAGTGGTTGGGGTAGAATTTCATGATTATTTTGATCCAATCAAACATCATTTATTTTATACAAAATCATGAGATTTATACAAGAATTAAGTGATTATTATGATTGATGCAAATTCTTGTGATTTTGGTGAGACTTTGATTTATTGTTTGGTTGATTTTAGGTGAGAAAATGAAGAAATGGAGAAGCAATACAGTATAGCATTGCGTTCAAATAATGAACGCCACGCTCACTTGCGACGCGCACACGTATGGGACGCTCACGCGTCAGGGGCAATCTTCGAAGACCCACGCGTACGCGTGCATGACGCGTACGCGTGGAAGTGTTTGGCGCTCATTTCAAAAGAGAGCGCTACGTTCACTTACTCAGCATTTTCGGACAAGATTTAAAATTGGAGGCAAAGTTTTGCAATCAACGCGCACGAGTGCTTGACGCGCATGTATCGATGGAGCACCTAGACAAAGCACGCTCACGCATGGCTGGCACTAAAGCCTGAATTGGATATTTTACTACCCACGCACACGCGTGGATGACGCGCACGCGTGGATGACGCGCACGCATGGGCAGCGTTCACTAAGCCAACGTAGCGCTCATTAAATTAACGCTATCAATGACGCGTACGCGTGAAAGAAAGCGCGCGAGCATGCTGGAGCTGAAGACTGATGATGACACGTACGCGTACATGACGCGTACGTGTCGATGAGGAAAATGCACAAAAGGACGCGCACGTGTCAGTGACACGTACGCGTGGATGAATGAACGCTGCGCTCACTTAGAGAACGCAACGTTTCCCTAGAAGCAGCACCCAAGTGCCATTTTGATCCACTCCTTCATAGGCCACAAAGCCCACTCCAATTACTTGATGCCACAATTGGAAAGTGTATAAATAGATAGGAATTTGATTTCATTAGGGGCTCTCTTTTAGTTTTCATTTTAGAATTTTAGAATTGAGATCAGATCTGAATTTACTTTTCTGTTTTTGTTTTCTCTCTTCTGTAACCTTTTACTTTCTGTTTTAGATCTGAGAATTTGGATTGGAGAATTCTTTTGAATTCCTTCAATTTGAAGTTATCTTTTACTCTTCCTTTTTGTATTTTGAAGAATTGGAGATCTGATCTTAGCTTTCCTTCGACTTTTATTTCATTTGCAATTTCCTATTTTCTGTTTTGTTAAGAGAGCAATTGAGATCTAAATCTTCTTTCTGTTTTTGTTATTTTTCTGCAATTGGCAATTTCTCTTTTAAGATTTTAGAATTGATCTAAGTTTTCATTCTGCTTTGACTCTTCTGTTTCCATTTCTGTTTTGGTACTAAAATCCTAACTGATCTGTTTTCTGAATTTCTTCATCTGAGCATTCTATAGTTTACTGCAATTTACTTTTTCCAATTCTGTTTTGATTCCCAACACCCAAATCCCTTTACTATTCATGCAATTTAAGTTTCCCAGCAGTTTAGATTCAGCAATTTACATTACTTGCACTTTAAGTTTCAGTTATTTACTTTTCTTGCAATTTAAGTTTCAGCTCTTTTAATTTCTTGCACTTTAAGTTTCTGCAATTTTACTTCTTCTGCATTTAAGATTCTACAAATTTCCTTTTTTTTCTCTTTAGTTTACTTGCAATTTCACTTCTGTTAACCGAGTTTCATTCAAATCATCAACTATTCGCTTAACTAAATTTGTCACCAAACTAAAGTTGCTCAATCCATCAATCCCTGTGGGATCGACCTCACTCCTGTGAGTTATTACTACTTGATGCGACTCAGTACACTTGCCGGTGAGTTTGTGTGGAATCGTTTTTCCCTCATCAACCACCTCCTCAACATATCCCTCAACCCTACTCACAAGCCCCCTTCCACCATTTTCCTCCATATGACCTTAACCCACACCCACCATACCAACCACCTTATGAGCCAAATGAACCATATATAAAACCATCACAATTCCAACACAATTACCCCCAAGAACCACCACCTCAATATTCACCATCTCCATATCCTTACCAAGAAGAACCACCTTCCCATTATAAGTGTAAGACCCAGAACTTTTGAAAAGTCTTATTATGATCAAGTCTCAAATCATATGGTTATTTATAGCCTTAATTTCAGAAATTATTTTATTAAAGATAATTAAGGCAAGTTTTGATTTATTGAATTTGAGATAAGTTATGGTTATTATCCAATTTTATAATTATTAGATTATTTTCTATATTTAAATCACAAAGTTGGTGGTTGTGAAATAATAAGGATTTTTATATGATTTTGGACTAAATGATTAATATTTTAAAATATTGATACTACTGTTTTGAGAAAATAAAGGATTTAATTATATTATTCCTAATTATCTGATTTGGACATTTTATTGAAAATAATTTGTGAGATTGATGAGCAAATAGTATTTTCTATATTTACAATTAGTGTTGAATTTAATTTGGGTTTAAATTACTATATCATTCCCAATTTTATGTGAAATTACCAAATTACCCCTAACTCTAATTTTCAAAACAAGGAAACCCTAACCCAATAACCCGTTACCCGACCCGGTTCTCTTTCAACCCCACTCAGCCCTTCCCCCCAAACCCAGCTGCAACACACAGCAGCAATAGCTGCCAAGAAAGAAAGAAAGAGAGATCTGAGGGGGAGTAGAGGAGAACAAAAGAAGAAAAAAGGCAAGGGAGGCCTCGCCACCGTCGGTCCGCCGCCCTGGAGCTCACCGTTGAGCTGTTTTCCAGCGCCATCCATGGAGCCACGAGCTCGTGTCACCGCCGTTCCGTGGAGCCATCTCCAGACCGCCATCCATCTCACGTCGTCGTTGATTCGCCGAACTGCTTCGTGGTGCCGTCTTGTTCCGACCACCGCCATCGGGCCGCCGAACCGAGTTAAGAGAGATTGGATCTGGTGGTGTGAGAGAGAGCAATGCTTGTGAGGGAGAGGAGGCGCCGCTGCTTCTGCTGCCTCACCGTCGCCGATTGATGGAGGGGGGAACGCGTGTCTGAGGGAAGCACCAGGAGGGACCACTGCTGTCGCCGACGATTCGAGAAAGGGAAGAGCCGCCGCGCTCTACCACAGCCAGCACCATTGTTTCCTGCGTTGCCGTCGTCCTCTTCACGGAGCCAGCCGCTGCCGAGCTTCCATAGCCGCTGCGTTTCACTATGGATGAGGGCGTCTCCACCACCGCACCTTGGCCAATAGTACTGTCGAAGGAGGGAGAAGCTGCGCCGCTGTTCTGGCCGCCAGGAGCAGTCTTCTGGTAACCAGAAATACTGCCGGAGATGCTGTCACTGGGCTCAGTCACTCTTTCTTGGTTGCGTCGCCGCCTCTGTCGCCGGAAAATGCCACTGCCATTGCCGGAGAATTCTGTGGGTAAGGGTTTTAAGCTGATTCTCTTTTCCGTTGAGTTTCCGGGAACTTCATCGTCGTTGCGTGTGGTTCAGATCACCGCTGCTGCTTGGGGCTGACTGCCGGGGCTGCCGCCGAACCGATTCGGAGACCGCCGCTGTTTCGGTTCAGCCGTTCCTTCTTCGTTCAGTAAGCATTTTTTATTTGAAAGCCCTTTAGATTATTGTTATGATAATTTAGGCTGAGGTGTTGTGGCGTTATCAGTCGTAGGGTTGTGTATCGATGCTTGCGTGACGTGCTTGGAGTTCGCGACTGCTTCGTTTCGCCAGTTCAGTAAGTATTTATGTTTTGGAATGTCTTGCATTAGTATTCTAGTATGTTTGGTTATAAACTATGAGGTTTGGTAACGTAGGTTCGAGTTCTGTATGTCGAATACCATTTCTAAGTTGCTGTGAGTGCTGGAAAAGTGATTAGGGGCTGAGTTTGTGTTTGCTGTTGATTTCGGGTTGAGCTTAAAGGTTTCGTTAGTGCGTTTGGGTTATGGTTCGATGAATCGAGGTAGGGGCTTTTCATACAAACTAATTTATTTTAAATTGGAAATTGTTATAAATAGATATGATGTGCGAATTGCATTTCTGGTGATTAAGTGAGTCTTATGAATTGTCTGATTTGTATTGGATGAATATGATTGCTTGTTTGATTAAAATAATGTTTGATTTTGTCCAAAATGGAGGTTTTTGGTTGTTTGGAATTGAAAGGATTTCAGTAATTAAAGTCTGAGTTTTCTTACTGGAAACTGATTTGGTCTTGAATCCCTTGGAAAAAAACGTTGATTGGTTTGGTTGGGACCCGAAAAGGGTGGCAAAGTCCAAGTTTTAGGGGAGATGCTGCTGAAATTTCTATAAAATCTGATATTTGGAATGAAACGTTATTTTGAAAATAATGAACTATGTTTGAATTTACTTTATTAAGAAAATTATATGTTTTGGATGCAATTTATTTAAGAAAGGAATTATGTTTTAAAGTCAATTTAAATATGAAAGTTCTCCTGTTTTGGAATTTGATTTAAGTAAACAAATTGGAGAAGTTTTAGTGGATTTAAAAGAAACTGGATTTCGATTGACTGATTTCACTTTACAACGTTTTGAGAAAAAGTATGAAGTACTCTTTGAATTCTTGATTTAGAAAAAGGAAAACAATTTTTGAACCCTTTGGAAACACTTCAGATTTTGGAATGAAACTGAAATTTGTTTTTGGATCCAAACGACTTGATTTTGGGTTTAACTTCCACTTTATTTACTCAAATTAAGAAGCTAAAGTTTTAGAGGTTTTTGATGAACTTAAGGGAATGAGTTGGTTTATTCTCCCTTGAAGTCTTGCGACTCCGCTGATGAATTTTTATGACTAGACCTTGATTTAGAAATGAAGGATTTTGAGTCTTTGAAAAGAGATTTTGAATTTGGCCTGGTTTTGAGATTGTTTGGAAGTTCTGTAAAGATGTGGAAAGTGGCTCCGTTTTGAAAAGTGATTCTTGGCAAGATGTGAATTGAATATGTTTGTTAATTAAAAGTAAATGGGCCAAGAATGAGTTTGAAATAAGTTGTTGAGCCTGATTGATTGTGGATATCATCAAGATTGATGAGTTATTACTTGGTAGGCGTAAGGGCCGGGTTCGTCCCGCTTATGCTGAGAGATTTGATAATTGACAACATTGTTGATAAGTCGTTTGCGCCTGGCAAGGACGGTGGTTAATCCCGCTTGTCAAGGTTGCGGCGCCCGCGTGAGTGGTGCACGAAATTGTGATGTCCAGGCTCGAACAATCCCTGGCAACGTGAGCAACTTGGTACGCGTAATCGTGATTACACTTTAATTATGTAAAATTCATGGCTCTTTCTTTCCCTGGCAGTGGCGCCAAGAATATGGTGCCAATACCATGGTTCACAACTTCGATACAACTAACCAGCAAGTGCACTGGGTCGTCCAAGTAATACCTTACGTGAGTAAGGGTCGAATCCCACGGAGATTGTTGGTATGAATCAAGCTATGGTCACCTTGTAAATCTTAGTCAGGCAGATATAAAGTGATAATGGTGTTTTCGAATATTATATAATAAAATAGGGATAGAGATACTTATGTAAATCATTGGTAGGAATTTCAGATAAGCGAATGGAGATGCTTTTCGTTCCTCTGAACCTCTGCTTTCCTGCTATCTTCATCCAATCAGTCTCACTCCTTTCCATGGCTGGCTTTATGTGATACATCACCACTGTCAATGGCTACTTTCGGTCATCTCTCGGGAAAATGATCCAATGCCCTGTCACGGCACGGCTAATCATCTGGAGGCATCACCCTTGCCAATGGCTTCATCTTATCCTCTCAGTGAATAATATGCTCACGCACCCTGTCACGGCACGGCTATTCATCTGTCGGTTCTCGATCATGCTGGAATAGGATTTACTATCCTTTTGCGTCTGTCACTAACGCCCTGCAATCGCGAGTTCGGAGCTCGTCATAGTCATTCAATCATTGAATCCTACTCGGAATACCACAGACAAGGTTTAGACTTTCCGGATTCTCTTGAATGCCGCCATCATTCTAGCTTACGCCACGAAGATTCTGGTTAAGAGATCTAAGAGATACTCATTCTAGCTTAATTCATGTAGAACAGAAGTGTTTGTCAGGCACGCGTTCATAAGGGAGAAGGATGATGAGCGTCACACATAATCATCACCTTCATCACGTTCTTGGGTGCGAATGGATATCTTAGAAGCGAAATAAGATGAATTGAATAGAAAACAGTAGTACTTTGCATTAATCTTTGAGGAACAGCAGAGCTCCACACCTTAATCTATGGAGTGTAGAAACTCTACCGTTGAAAATACATAAGTGAAGGTCCAGGCATGGCCGAGATGGCCAGCCCCCTATTGTGATCTAAGATAGCATACAACTGATCAAAGATACCTAATACAATAGTAAAAGGTCCTATTTATAATAAACTAGCTACTAGGGTTTACATGAGTAAGTAATTGATGTATAAATCCACTTCCTAGGCCCACTTGGTGTGTGTTTGGGCTGAGCCTGAGTGTTGCACGTGTAGAGGTCCTTTTTGGAGTTGAACGCCAGCTTTTGTGCCAGTTTGGGCGTTCAACTCTGGTTTTGGCTCCTTTTCTGGCGCTGGACGCCAGATTTGGGTAGAAATCTGGCGTTGAACGCCAGTTTACGTCGTCTATTCTTGGCTAAAGTATGAACTATTATATATTTCTGGAAAGACCTGGATGTCTACTTTCCAACGCAATTGGAAGCACGCCATTTCGAGTTCTGTAGCTCCAGAAAATCCACTTTGAGTGTAGGGAGGTCAGAATCCAACAGCATCAGCAGTCCTTCTTCAACCTCTGAATCTGATTTCTGCTCAAGTCCCTCAATTTCAGCCAAAAAATACCTGAAATCACAGAAAAACACACAAACTCATAGTAAAGTCCAGAAATATGAATTTAACATAAAAACTAATGAAAACATCCCTAAAAGTAACTAGATCCTACTAAAAACATACTAAAAATAATGCCAAAAAGCGTATAAATTATCCGCTCATCACAACACCAAACTTAAATTGTTGCTTGTCCCCAAGCAACTGAAAATCAAATAGGATAAAAAGAAGAGAATATACTATAAATTCCAAACTATCAATGAAACATAGCTTCAATCATATGAGCGGGACTTATAGCTTTTTGCCTCTTGAATAGTTTTGGCATCTCACTTTATCCATTGAGGTTCAGAATGATTGGCATCTATAGGAACTCCCGATTTCGAGTAGTGTTATTGACTCTCCTAGTTCAGTATGATGATTCTTGAACACAGCTTCTTTATGAGTCTTGGCCGTGGCCCTAAGCACTTTGTTTTCCAGTATTACCACCGGATACATAAATGCCACAGACACATAATTGGGTGAACCTTTTCAGATTGTGACTCAGCTTTGCTAAAGTCCCCAATTAGAGGTGTCCAGGGTTCTTAAGCACACTCTTCTTTTGCTTTGGACCTTGACTTTAACCGCTCAGTCTCAAGTTTTCACTTGACACCTACACGCCACAAGCACATGGTTAGGGACAGCTTGGTTTAGCCGCTTAGACCAGGATTTTATTCCTTTAGGCCCTCCTATCCACTGATGCTCAAAGCCTTGGGATCCTTTTTATTTGCCCTTGCCTTTTGGTTTTAAGGGTTATTGGCTTTTTCTGCTTGCTTTTTCTTTTTCTTTCTATTTTTTTCTATTTTTTTTGCCCTTTTTTTTCTGCAAGCTTTGTTCTTTGCTGCTTTTTCTTGCTTCAAGAATCATTTTTATGATTTTTCAGATTATCAAATAACATGTCTCCTAGTCATCATTCTTTCAAGAGCCAACATATTTAACATTCTTAAACAACAACTTCAAAAGACATATGCACTGTTCAAGCATACATTCAGAAAACAAGAAGCATTGTCACCACATCAATATAATTAAACTAAGTTCAAGGATAAATTCAAAACTCATGTACTTCTTGTTCTTTTGAATTAAAACATTTTTCATTTAAGAGAGGTGATGGATTCATAGGACATTCATAACTTTAAGACAAAGTTACTAACTACTAATGATCATGTAATGAAGACACAAACATAGATAAGCACATAACATAGAAAACGAAAAACAGAGAAAGCAAGAACAAGGAATGAATCCACCTTAGTGATGGTGGCGTTTCCTTCTTGAGGAACCAATGATGTCCTTGAGCTCTTCTATGTCTCTTCCTTGTCTTTGTTGCTCCTCCCTCATTGCTTTTTGATCTTCTCTTATTTCATGAAGCATGATGGAGTGCTCTTGATGTTCCACCCTTAGTTGTCCCATATTGGAACTCAATTCTTCTAGGGAGGTGTTGATTTGCTCCCAATAGTTTTGTGGAGGAAAGTGCATTTGAGGCATCTCCGGGATCTCATGGTGATGAGCTTCCTGCGCCTCTTGAGCTCCATGAATAGGCTCTCTTGCTTGCTCCATCTTTTTCTTAGTGATGGGCTTCTCTTCCTTAATAGGAATGTCTCCTTCTATGAAAGCTCCAGCTGAGTAACATAGATGGCAAATGAGGTGAGGGAAGGCTAACCTTGCCATAGTGGAGGACTTGTCAGCCACCTTGTAGAGTTCTTGAGGTATAATCTCATGAACTTCCACCTCTTCTCCAATCATGATGCTATGGATCATGATGGCCCGGTCTATAGTAACTTCAGACCGGTTGCTAGTGGGAATGATTGAGCATTGAATGAACTCCAACCATCCTCTAGCTATAGGCTTGAGGTCCAATCTTCTTAGTTGAACCGGCTTGCCTTTGGAGTCAACCTTCCATTGAGCTCCTTCTACACATATGTCCATAAGGACTTGGTCCAACCTTTGATCAAAGTTGACTCTCCTTGTGTAGGGGCGTGCGTTCTCTTCCATGTTTGGCAAGTTGAACGCCAACCTCACATTTTCCGGACTAAAATCTAAGTATTTTCCCCGAACCATTGTAACATAGTTCTTCGAATTCGGGTTCCTACTTTGATCATGGTTCTTGGTGATCCATGCATTAGCATAGAACTCTTGAACCATTAGGATGCCGACTTGTTGGATGGGATTTGTTAGAACTTCCCATCCTCTTCTTTGAATTTCATGTCGGATCTCCGGATACTCATTTCTTTTGAGTTTGAAAGGGACCTCAGGGATCACCTTCTTCTTGGCCACAACATCATAGAAGTGGTATTGATGGGCTTTGGAGATGAACCTTTCCATCTCCCATGACTCGGATGTGGAAGCTTTTATCTTCCCTTTCCCTCTTCTAGAGGATTCTCCGGTCTTAGATGCCATCAATGGTAATGGAAAAACAAAAAAAGCTATGCTTTTACCACACCAAACTTAGAATATTGCTCGCCCTCAAGCAATAAACAAAAGAATAGAAGAAGAAGAAGAAGAAATATGGAGAGGGAGAGGGAGATGTGGTTTCGGCCAAGAGGAGTGTAGAGGGGTGTGTTGTGTGAATTTGAAGAAGAATGGAGGGCTTTATATAGGGTAGGGAGGTGGGGTATTGGTTCGGCCATATGGGTGGGTTTGGGTGGGAAATTGGTTTTGAATTTTGAAGGTAGGTGGAGTTTATGAGGTAGGTTTACTGGGAAGAGTGGGTGGATGTGAGTGGTGAAGGTTTAGTGGGGAAGAGAGATTGAGGTGATTGGTGAGGGGTTTTTAGGGAAGAGTGTTTATGGGGTTGTGTGAAAGAGAGTGGTGAGAAGAAGTGAGTGGAGGTAGGTGGGGATCCTGTGGGGCCCACAGATCCTGAGTGGATCCTGTGGGGCCCACAGATCCTGAGTGGATCCTGTGGGGTCCACAGATCCTGAGGTGTTCAAAGATTTACATCTCTGCACCCATTAGGCATGTAAAAATGCCTTTGTACCCAACTCTGGGCGTTCAGCGCCAGGTTGGTGGCCATTTTGGGCGTTCAACGCCCATTTGTGTGCCATTTCTGGCGTTGAACGCCAGAACCATGCCTGTTCTAGCGTTCAGCGCCCAGAAGCTGCCCATTTTGGGCGTTCAGCGCCAGCACCATGCTCTGTTCTGGCGCTGAACGGCAGACAGATGCTCCTCCAGGGTGTGATTTTTCTTCTGCTGTTTTTGATTCCGTTTTCAATTTTTATATTTATTTTGTGACTCCACATGATCATGAACCTACAAAGGCATATAACTAAGGAAAATATAGTTAGATAAATAAAAATTGGGTTGCCTCCCAACAAGCGCTTCTTTAGTGTCGATAGCTTGACAGTGGGCTCTCATGGAGCCTCACAGATGTTTAGAGCTTTGTTTGAGACTCTCCAACACCAAACTTAGAGTTTGGATATGGGAGTTCAACACCAAACTTAGAGTTTGGTTGTGGCCTCCCAACACCAAACTTAGAGTTTGACTATGGGGGCTCTAGTTGACTCTGCTTTGAGAGAAGCTTTTTCTGCTTCTTCTCCATGGTTGCAGAAGGAGATCCTTGAGTTTTAAACACAAGGGAGTTCTCATTCCATTGAAGGACTATTTCACCTCTGTCAACATATATCACAGCTCTTGCTGTGGCCAGGAAAGGTCTTCCTAGGATGATGGATTCATCCTCTTCCTTTCCAGTATCCAGGACTATGAAATTAGTAGGGATGTAAAGGCCTTCAACCTTTACTAGCACATCCTCTACTTGTCCATAAGCCTGTTTTCTTGAGTTGTCTGCCATCTCTAATGAGATTCTAGCAGCTTGCACCCCATAGATTCCTAGTTTCTCTATTACAGAGAGGGGCATGAGGTTTATCCCTGAACCAAGGTCACACAGGGCCTTAAAGATCATGGTGCCTATGGTACAGGGTATTATGAACTTTCCAGGATCCTGTCTCTTCTGAGGCAATGTCAGTTGATCCAGATCACCTAGTTCATTGATGAACAAGGGAGGTTCAACTTCCCAAGTATCAATGCCAAATAATTTGGCATTCAGCTTCATGATTGCACCAAGAAACTTGGCAGTTTGCTCTTCAGTAACATCCTCATTCTCTTCAGAAGAGGAATACTCATCAGAGCTCATGAAGGGCATAAGGAGGTTCAATGGAGTCTCTATGGTCTCTAGATGAGCCTCAGAGTCCTTTAGTTCCTCAGAGGGAAGCTCCTTATTGGTCACTGGACGTCCCAGGAGGTCTTCCTCCTTGGGATTCACGTCCTCCTCTCCCTCATTGGGTTCGGCCATTTTGCTTATGTCAATGGCCTTGCACTCTCCTTTTGGATTCTCTTCTGTATTGCTTGGGAGAGTACTGGGAGGGATTTCAGTGATCCTTTTACTCAGCTGGCCCACTTGTGCTTCCAAATTCCTAATGGAAGACCTTGTTTCATTCATGAAACTCACAGTGGCCTTAGATAGATCAGAGACTAGATTTGCTAAATTAGAAGCATTTTGTTCAGAGTTCTCTGTCTGTTGCTGAGTGGATGATGGAAAAGGTTTATTATTGTTAAACCTGTTTCTTCCACCATTATTAAAGCCTTGTTGAGGCTTTTGATCCTTCCATGAGAAATTTGGATGATTTCTCCATGATGAGTTATAGGTGTTTCCATAAGGTTCACCTAAGTAATTCACCTCTGCTATTGCAGGGTTCTCAGGATCATAAGCTTCTTCTTCATAAGAAGCCTCTTGAGTACTGTTGGATGCAGCTTGCATTCCATGCAGACTCTGAGAGATCATATTGACTTTCTGAGTCAATATTTTATTCTGAGCCAATATGGCATTCAGAGTATCAACTTCAAGAACTCCCTTCTTTATAGGCGTCCCATTGTTCACAGGATTCCTTTCAGAAGTGTACATGAACTGGTTATTAGCAACCATGTCAATGAGTTCTTGAGCTTCTGCAGGTGTTTTCTTTAGGTGAATGGATCCACCTGCAGAAGTGTCCAGTGACATCTTTGATAGCTCAGATAAACCATCATAGAATATATCCAGGATGGTCCATTCTAAAAGCATGTCAGAAGGACACTTTTTGGTCAACTGTTTGTATCTTTTCCAAGCTTCATAGAGGGATTCACCTTCTTTCTGTCTGAAGGTTTGAACATCAGCTCTAAGCTTGCTCAGCTTTTGAGGAGGAAAGTACTTGGCTAAGAAAGCCGTGACCAGCTTATCCCAAGAGTTCAGGCTGTCTTTGGGTTGAGAATCCAACCATAATCTAGCTCTGTCTCTTACAGCAAAAGGGAAAAGCATGAGCCTGTGGACTTCAGGATCTACTCCATTAGTCTTAACAGTATCACATATCTGCAAGAATTCAGTTAAGAACTGAAAAGGATCTTCAGATGGAATTCCATGAAACTTGCAGTTCTGCTGCATCAGAGAAACTAATTGAGGTTTCAGCTCAAAGTTGTTTGCTCCAATGGCAGGAATGGAGATGCTTCTTCCATGTAAATTGGAATTAGGTGCAGTGAAGTCACCAAGCATCTTCCTTACATTATTATTATTTTCGGCTGCCATCTCCTTCTCCTGTTCGAAAATTTCTGAAAGGTTATCTCTGGATTGTTGTATTTTAGCTTCTCTTAATTTTTTTTTCAGAGTCCTTTCAGGTTCTGGATCTGCTTCCACAAGAATGTTCTTATCCTTGCTCCTGCTCATGTGACAAAGAAGAAGGCACAGAAAAATAATAATAATAATAATAGAGATCCTTTATACCACAGTATAGGGATCCCTGTGTGAGTAGAAGAAGAGGGGGAGACAAAGAATGTAATATGATGGAAGAAACACAACTGTGAGGAGGCTAGATATGTGAGATGAGATGTTAGGATATGAATGAATAAATAGAATGAGATGGGAGAGGGAGAATTTTCGAAAATCTTTTTTTTTTTTTTGAAAAAGAGTTAGTGATTTTCGAAAATGGTTTTTGAAAAAATGTTAGTAATTTTCGAAAATTAGGATTTAAAAATTAAAATAATTAGTAAATTAAAAAGAAATTTTGAAAAAGGGGGGAGATATTTTCGAAAATGAGAGAGAGAGAGAGTTAGTTAGGTAGTTTTGAAAAAGTTAAGAAACAAACAAAAAGTTAGTTAGTTAGTTGAAACAAATTTGAAAATCAATTTTGAAAAGATAAGAAGTTAGGAAGTTAGAAAAGATATTTTGAAAAGATATTTTTGAAAAAGATAAGATAAGAAGATATTTTTGAAAAGATATGATTGGAATTAGTTTTGAAAAATATTTGATTTTTAAAATCACAATTAATGACTTGATTCACACGAAATCACAAGATATGATTCTAGAACTTAAAGTTTGAATCTTTCTTAACAAGTAAGTAACAAACTTGAGATTTTTGAATCAAAACATTAATTGTTATTGTTATTTTCGAAAATTTGGTATAAAAATAAGAAAAAGATTTTTGAAAAATATTTTTGGAATTTTCGAAAATAACTAAGAATTTTGAAAAAGATTTGATTTTTGAAAAAGATTTTGAAAAAGATAAGATTTTCAAATTGAAAATTTGATTTAACTCATAAGAAACAACTTGATTTTAAAAATTTTTGAAAAAGTCAACTCAAATTTTCGAATTTGATGAGAGAAAAAGGGAAAGATATATTTTTTTTTTGAATTTTTATGATGCAAGAGAAAAACAAGAAAAATGATGCAATGCATGAGAATTTTAGATCAAAACATGTGATGCATGCAAGAATGCTATGAATGTCAAGATGAACACCAAGAACACTTTGAATGTCAAGATGAACATCATAGACACAATTTTGAAAAATTTTTAATGCAAAGAAAACATGCAAGACACCAAACTTAGAATTCTTTAATGCTTAGACACTAAGAATTCAAGAATGCATATGAAAAACAAGAAAAGACACAAAACATGAAAACATCAAGATCAAACAAGAAGACTTACCAAGAACAACTTGAAGATCATGAAGAACACTATGAATGCATAATATTTTCAAAAAAATGCAAGATGCATATGCAAGTGACACCAAACTCATGATATGACTCAAGACTCAAACAAGAAACACAAAATATTTTTTTTGATTTTTATGATTTTCTAAATTTTTTTTGGATTTTTATTTTATATTTTTCGAAAATTATTTAGAAAGAAAGAAAAATAAGGATTCCAAAATTTTTAATATGAATTCCAGGAATCTTGCCATGTTAGTCTAAAGCTTCAGTCCAGGAATTAGACATGGCTCACTAGCCAGCCAAGCTTTCAATGAAAGCACCAGTCCAAAACACTAGACATGGCCAATGGCCAGCCAAGCTTCAGCAGATATGGATACTTTTCAAGTATAGAGCAACTAAGTGTGTGAGAATCTCTTCTTTTGTGATGGTAAGTTGAAACCCCAGTCCAAAAGATTAGACATGGATTACAGCCAGCCAGGATTCAACAAATCATCATGAAACACTAGAATTCATTCTTAAAAATTCTGAATAAAAATTTTTTTCGAAAACAGGTGAGAAAATTTTGAAATATTTTTTGAAAAATTTTTTAAAAGAAAACAAAAAGAAAATTACCTAATCTGAGCAACAAGATGAGCCGTCAGTTGTCCAAACTCAAACAATCCCCGGCAACGGCGCCAAAAACTTGGTGCACGAAATTGTGATGTCCAGGCTCGAACAATCCCTAGCAACGTGAGCAACTTGGTACGCGTAATCGTGATTACACTTTAATTATGTAAAATTCATGGCTCTTTCTTTTCCTGGCAGTGGCGCCAAGAATATGGTGCCAATACCATGGTTCACAACTTCGATACAACTAACCAGCAAGTGCACTGGGTCGTCCAAGTAATACCTTACGTGAGTAAGGGTCGAATCCCACGGAGATTGTTGGTATGAATCAAGCTATGGTCACCTTGTAAATCTCAGTCAGGCAGATATAAAGTGATAATGGTGTTTTTGAATATTATATAATAAAATAGGGATAGAGATACTTATGTAAATCATTGGTAGGAATTTCAGATAAGCGAATGGAGATGCTTTTCGTTCCTCTGAACCTCTGCTTTCCTGCTATCTTCATCCAATCAGTCTCACTCCTTTCCATGGCTGGCTTTATGTGATACATCACCACTGTCAATGGCTACTTTCGGTCATCTCTCGGGAAAATGATCCAATGCCCTGTCACGGCACGACTAATCATCTGGAGGCATCACCCTTGCCAATGGCTTCATCTTATCCTCTCAGTGAATAATATGCTCACGCACCCTGTCACGGCACGGCTATTCATCTGTCGGTTCTCGATCATGCTGGAATAGGATTTACTATCCTTTTGCGTCTGTCACTAACGCCCTGCAATCGCGAGTTCGGAGCTCGTCACAGTCATCCAATCATTGAATCCTACTCGGAATACCACAGACAAGGTTTAGACTTTCCAGATTCTCTTGAATGCCGCCATCATTCTAGCTTACGCCACGAAGATTCTGGTTAGGAGATCTAAGAGATACTCATTCTAGCTTAATTCATGTAGAACAGAAGTGTTTGTCAGGCACGCGTTCATAAGGGAGAAGGATGATGAGCGTCACACATAATCATCACCTTCATCACGTTCTTGGGTGCGAATGGATATCTTAGAAGCGAAATAAGATGAATTGAATAGAAAACAGTAGTACTTTGCATTAATCTTTGAGGAACAGCAGAGCTCCACACCTTAATCTATGGAGTGTAGAAACTCTACCGTTGAAAATACATAAGTGAAGGTCCAGGCATGGCCGAGATGGCCAGCCCCCTATTGTGATCTAAGATAGCGTACAACTGATCAAAGATACCTAATACAATAGTAAAAGGTCCTATTTATAATAAACTAGCTACTAGGGTTTACATGAGTAAGTAATTGATGTATAAATCCACTTCCTGGGCCCACTTGGTGTGTGTTTGGGCTGAGCCTGAGTGTTGCACGTGTAGAGGTCCTTTTTGGAGTTGAACGCCAGCTTTTGTGCCAGTTTGGGCGTTCAACTCTGGTTTTGGCTCCTTTTCTGGCGCTGGACGCCAGATTTGGGTAGAAAGCTGGCGTTGAACGCCAGTTTACGTCGTCTATTCTTGGCCAAAGTATGGACTATTATATATTTCTGGAAAGCCCTGGATGTCTACTTTCCAACGCAATTGGAAGCACGCCATTTCGAGTTCTGTAGCTCCAAAAAATCCACTTTGAGTGCAGGGAGGTCAGAATCCAACAGCATCAGCAGTCCTTCTTCAACCTCTGAATCTGATTTCTGCTCAAGTCCCTCAATTTCAGCCAGAAAATACCTGAAATCACAGAAAAATACACAAACTCATAGTAAAGTCCAGAAATGTGAATTTAACATAAAAACTAATGAAAACATCCCTAAAAGTAACTAGATCCTACTAAAAACATACTAAAAACAATGCCAAAAAGCGTATAAATTATCCGCTCATCAGTAAGGACGGTGGCTAATCTCGCTTATGTGTAGATGTGAGGTCCGAGGCAAAGTATCCCGCTCACATCCTTTCGGATCACAGGAGTGTGCAGGCACTGACATCCTGGACCGTGTGGCGGGCACTTATCCCAGAGGGTTCCCATTTATACGTGATCGAAAGGCAACATTCCCATGGGAATGTGTCGGGTTGGCAATTGAACCGACAATGTGATATCACAGCCAGTAGGACAGGCATTCATCATTTGCATCTATGTGATATTGTTTGGGTGTGCATATTGTATTTGGTTTACCTATGTGAATACTTATGTTAACTGCTAACTGTTATACTTGTTGTAATTGTTCTTGATTGTGCTTGAACCACATTAATTGTGATTGTGTTTGAATTGATTGGTTTGTGATGAGTTAGTTGCTGATTGAGCTGTTTGGGCCGGGGGCCGTTTTGGATTGGATGGGCTTGAGGCCGTGATTGGTATATTGAGTCCTAGTTCCGTATAAAATATCTAACCGGTTCAGCATAGACTTAATGAACCTATGCTTGGAACGGGATGATCATTTATACCGCGTAGGTAACTGCTCTCATGGTTACGGTCTAGGAAAAACTTTTCAGACATTTTCTTTAAGAAAGGAAAAATGTTTTGTTTTAGAATATTTGAGAAATTTAGCAAGTCTTGAAAAAGGAATTTTCTGGATTTCGAATGTGAACCTATAGTTTTTGAAAAGACTCATAAGACGAGCAATGATCACTGAACTCTAAGAATGATCTTATCTTTACGTATCTTGTTATAGCAAATTCTGTAATCCTATAGTGAGAACAAGCAAGGACGACGTTCTCACTCCCCTACAGGTTATTCCTTTTCAGGATATGGAAGACGAAGCTTCAGGAGAGTTATGTTTATTTTCTATTTATTCGGTCTTTTTGTATCACCGTAGCTATTATTTTTCCCTCACCTTTATCTTTATGAGGCTTGTAAGAGGGATAGGAAATTATGATATGTATAATTGTAAACTAGTGTTATGTATATGTATATATATATCTTAAGGTTATATCTGAATTGTATGTGCATGTATGTTTAGGTTTTCACGTAAAAGAGTTATCGAAGTGTTATGCGGTTTTAAGTTTTAAACAGGCTCATATTTTAGTCTTAAATATTATATAAATCGTGGTAATACTCGAGCTATCAGAGTGGCGCAGCCGGAAGCGTGACATTTTGATAGTTAGGGTGTTACATTTGTGGTATCAGAGCAGTCTTTCCTATACAGCCTGAGGAATGGATTGACTATGCTTCAATTGCATACTCTGAGCATTTGTCATGTATTAGGTCTTGTTGAATGACGAGAATTAGAGCTTTATGCACAAGACGGTCTATTGATTAATGCCATTAATCTTGTATTGCGTAATTCCTGATATTAAGTTTGGCCTGCTTAATACTAGTGAATTACGTATATGAAAGCACTGATGGGTTATCATAGATGATATACGAGTTTTGACTAAAGTAAATCGTGGGTTTTGGGAACGTTAGAGATGATTTCTCGAGGTTACTCAGTTATGTGCTTTGAATTCTGTTGGATGTCATGTGACTTATTGTTTCTCAATTTATCTTGATGTTCTTGTTGTCATTTCTTTTGAGAAGCAGTTTGGTGTTTTCAATCCTATTCTTCTCTTCATATGCATTCTTCTTTGATCCTAAATTGCATATGCCGGTTGAATTTCTTGGTGTATCTGTCCTTCTCTGTTTGGACTCTTTTTCTTGACCCATGTAATTTTTCGACATGAATTTGAACTTGTCTTGATGCAGTCTGCCTTTTTATGTCCTTACTCCTAGTCTTGTTTAAAGAAATGGTAATTCAGTTTTTCTTTTAATTGACTATAATTGTAAACAATTTTCAAACTTTTATAAAATCGCTTTTGATTTGATATACACCTATTTATATGGAACTTTGAAAATTCCTTATGTAATTTAAAAACTATTTATTTCTAGTACCTCGCATGTTCTTTTACTAGTTTACGGAACTACACTTGTTTTAAGTACAATTTGACTTTTCAAATAATTTTACTACGGTTCCTATATGTAACTTTATTTGATTATGTACTTAGGTAATTTCCTAAATTCTTAAACGAAAGGATTTTTCCTTCATTTCAGTTAGTTTTCGTTTGACAAATTGACTTTAATTTACATGATACATTATTTATGCATTTGTTGTTCTTTTGAAAATATTGGGTTCATATCTTTCCTCTCGAGTATGGGCTAATTCTTTAAGCTTTTGTATCTATGGTTGCGATACTTGATTTTGTTTTTAACTAATCTTTTTCTTTTATGAACACCACCAGTAGTCTCAGTTTTCCTTCTCTTTTGAATTTCCTACTCTTCTAAGTTAGCTTGAATTTGTTTCTATCTAGTGTGTTATTTGTCCTCTTAATTGTCCTTCATTAGTCAAAGGTTCCTTCTTGAAACTTCACTGTTGATTGAATTGCCTTTCCTGGCGAGTGTTGCATTCTTTTGGACCAATGAAAAGCTTGTTTGGTGTCCCATGCTTCGTGGATATTGTTTGAACTCCCTTGATTTAAGATCCTTTCTTGTTTGGTCTGATTTCTTTTTAAGTACATCTTAAATATTCTTGAATGTTCTTATGTGATGACAATTTTAAGTGTATTCTTAGAGTTTTGATGTGAACTTTTGAAACAAGTTTTGGGGTTCTCTTAAGAAGTCTAAATCAATTCTTCTCGCTTAAATTGCATCCATAGTTATTCTTTAAATTGACAAAGTTGTTTTGAAGTTGGCATGCACTAGTTTAAATGAAGTTTTGAAATCGACTGATAAGCAAACTTTTACCTCGGAGTTTTCTTTTCTAAATAGAGTTTAACTTGTTCCATAACTGCTATAAAAATTTTATACACGCTTGTTTGAATTTAAACTTTGAGAGTTCTTGAGCACACGTTTAATTTTCTTACAACCTTGCCACAATATCAGTGTATGCCTTTATCTGATTGAGTACCTGAATGTCTTTCAGGATTTTCAAAAAAAAAAAATTGTGTCGGCCTTAACCCAATTGACTTTCATTTTTCAAACTCCACCTATTCTGTCTTTTACTTGGAAACTATTTAGACAAAATGTAATTTAATTTTCTTTTAACCACATTGCAGTTTTGACATGTGTTTCTGTCACCCTTTTTGTGAAATGCGAGTTATATACCTTTTTTTTAGCACATGAGGTGATCTTCTTTCAGTTTTTCATTCCTTATATTGAAATGTATTATGTGTACTAAAACATAAATTTTAAACCTTGAGAGTGTCATCACTAGCTTTAGTTAACTTTCTTCTATGATTTTATACTTGTTACCTCAGCTTGATTTAGTTCCAAACTACTGCCTTGCTTATCCTTTTTGTGTTCCTATCAGTTATCTTTAATTCAAGAGTCTTCCTTGAGGTTGTTAAACAGAATTTCTTTCCAATACTCTTCATCAATTGTACATCCTTGTTTACTTGTAGATTCTGCAGTTCTTTCAGAACTCTTGCGGAGATTATCCTTGTTGTTTGTCCTCCTTTTTCAAAGTCTTTTACCTTTCTGAGTAAACTCGAGAATTTTTTTTATGTCACGTGTGATCTTGAAGTATAGTAATGCGATGCGTTAGTTCTTTAAGACCTGTTTGTGGATACGGAAGGTGAAGCCGTAAGTGTGCAACGTTATGAGAAGTTGTGGGAGTTTTGTTTCTCGTAGAAGGGCTTGCGGATGTTAGGTTTGTGATCTGTTATGGAGTTGTGAAATGATTGGTGGAGTTGGGGAAACTGAAGTTCTGAAGTAGGAATGAGATTTATCAGCGAACGTTATGCCGCTGTTTAAATACCAACATGCTTTGCAGCCTTTTACCTCACTAATTACCACTTTGGTTTGTGAACGCCTATCCTGATTTGCACCCTATTTTGGCACCTCAAGTTTTTGTAAAGCCTTGAGATCATATGACCTTGTGCATTGAGCCTATCTTGTAACGTTTGCTTTGCAATCACACTCCTACCTTTGTATCTTTATGCATACGACCATCCAAGTATTTGAAAAACCGTATATATGTTTATATGTTGAGATATTTTTGCTTTTTCCTTAAATGTGTTCAAAGGTGAAATGTTAAGAGATTTTTTTTTTGTTTTGTATCAATTTTCGAGGGCAAAAATTTTTATAAGGTGGGTAGAATGTAAGACCCAGAACTTTTGAAAAGTCTTATTATGATCAAGTCTCAAATCATATGGTTATTTATAGCCTTAATTTCAGAAATTATTTTATTAAAGATAATTAAGGCAAGTTTTGATTTATTGAATTTGAGATAAGTTATGGTTATTATCCAATTTTATAATTATTGGATTATTTTCTATATTTAAATCACAAAGTTGGTGGTTGTGAAATAATAAGGATTTTTATATGATTTTGGACTAAATGATTAATATTTTAAAATATTGATACTACTGTTTTGAGAAAATAAAGGATTTAATTATATTATTCCTAATTATCTGATTTGGACATTTTATTGAAAATAATTTGTGAGATTGATGAGCAAATAGTATTTTCTATATTTACAATTAGTGTTGAATTTAATTTGGGTTTCAATTACTATATCATTCCCAATTTTATGTGAAATTACCAAATTACCCCTAACTCTAATTTTCAAAACAAGGAAACCCTAACCCAATAACCCGTTACCCGACCTGGTTCTCTTTCAACCCCACTCAGCCCTTCCCCCCAAACCCAGCTGCAACACAAAGCAGCAATAGCTGCCAAGAAAGAAAGAAAGAGAGATCTGAGGGGGAGTAGAGGAGAACAAAAGAAGAAAAAAGGCAAGGGAGGCCTCGCAACCGTCGGTCCGCCGCCCTGGAGCTCACCGTCGAGCTGTTTTGCAGCGCCATCCATGGAGCCACGAGCTCGTGTCACTGCAGTTCTGTGGAGCCATTGCCGGACCGCCATCCATCTCACGTCACCGTCGATTCGCCGAACTGCTTCGTGGTGCCGTCTTGTTCCGACCACCGCCATCGGGCCGCCGAACCGAGTTAAGAGAGATTGGATCTGGTGGTGCGAGAGAGAGCAATGCTTGTGAGGGAGAGGAGGCCCCGCTGCTTCTGCTGCCTCACCGTCGCCGATTGATGGAGGGGGGAACGCGTGTCTGAGGGAAGCACCAGGAGGGACTACTGTTGTCGCCGACGATGCGAGAAAGGGAAGAGCCACCGCGCTCTACCGCAGCCAGCACCATTGTTTCCTGCGCTGCCGTCGTCCTCTTCACGGAGCCAGCCGCTGCCGAGCTTCCATAGCCGCTGCGTTTCACTGCGGATGAGGGCGTCTCCACCACCGCACCTTGGCCGACGGTACTGCCGAAGGAGGGAGAAGCTGTGCCGCTGTTCTAGCCACCAGGAGCAGTCTTCTGGCCACCAGAAATACTACCGGAGATGCTGTCACTGGGCTCAGTCACTCTTTCTTGGTTGCGTCGCCGCCTCTGTCGCCGGAAAATGCCACTGCCGTCGCCGGAGAATTCTGTGGGTAAGGGTTTTAAGCTGATTCTCTTTTCCGTTGAGTTTCCGGGAACTTCATCGTCATTGCGTGTGGTTCAGATCGCCGCTGCTGCTTGGGACTGACTGCCGGAGCTGCCGCCGAACCGATTCGGAGACCGCCGCTGTTTCGGTTCAACCGTTCCTTCTTCGTTCAGTAAGCGTTTTTGATTTGAAAGCCCTTTAGATTGTTGTTCTGATAATTTAGGCTGAGGTGTTGTGGGGTTATCAGTCGTAGGGTTGTGTATCGATGCTTGCGTGACGTGCTCGGAGTTCGCAGCTGCTTCGTTTTCCCAGTTCAGTAAGTATTTATGTTTTGGAATGTCTTGCGTTAGTATTCTAGAATGTTTGGTTATAAACTCTGAGGTTTGGTAACGTAGGTTCGAGTTCTGTATGTCGAATACCATTTCTAAGTTGCTGTGAGTGCTGGAAAAGTGATCAGGGGCTGAGTTTGTGTTTGCTGTTGATTTCGGGTTGAGCTTAAAGGTTTCGTTAGTGCGTTTGGGTTATGGTTCGACGAATCGAGGTAGGGGCTTTTCATACAAACTAATTTATTTTAAATTGGAAATTGTTATAAATAGATATGATGTGCGAATTGCATTTCTGGTGATTAAGTGAGTCTTATGAATTGTATTATTTGTATTGGATGAATATGATTGCTTGTTTGATTGAAATAATGTTTGATTTTGTCCAAAATGGAGGTTTTTGGTTGTTTTGAATTGAAAGGATTTCAGTAATTAAAGTCTGAGTTTTCTTATTGGAAACTGATTTGGTCTTGAATCCCTTGGAAAAAAAAAGTTGATTGGTTTGGTTGGGACCCGAAAAGGGTGGCAAAGTCCAAGTTTTAGGGGAGATGCTGCTGAAATTTCTATAAAATCTGATATTTGGAATGAAACGTTATTTTGAAAATAATGAACTATGTTTGAATTAAATGTTTGGTAAATAAATTATGTTTGAATTTACTTTATTAAGAAAATTATATGTTTTGGATGCAATTTATTTAAGAAAGGAATTATGTTTTAAAGTCAATTTAAATATGAAAGTTCTCCTGTTTTGGAATTTGATTTAAGTAAACAAATTGGAGAAGTTTTAGTGGATTTAAAAGAAACTGGATTTCGATTGACTGATTTCACTTTACAACGTTTTGAGAAAAAGTATGAAGTACTCTTTGAATTCTTGATTTAGAAAAAGGAAAACAATTTTTGAACCCTTTGGAAACACTTCAGATTTTGGAATGAAACTGAAATTTGTTTTTGGATCCAAACGACTTGATTTTGGGTTTAACTTCCACTTTATTTACTCAAATTAAGAAGCTAAAGTTTTAGAGGTTTTTGATGAACTTAAGGGAATGAGTTGGTTTATTCTCCCTTGAAGTCTTGCGACTCCGCTGATGAATTTTTATGACCAGACCTTGATTTAGAAATGAAGGATTTTGAGTCTTTGGAAAGAGATTTTTAATTTGGCCTGGTTTTGAGATTGTTTGGAAGTTCTGTAAAGATGTGGAAAGTGGCTCCGTTTTGAAAAGTGATTCTTGGCAAGATGTGAATTGAATATGTTTGTTAATTAAAAGTAAATGGGCCAAGAATGAGTTTGAAATAAGTTGTTGAGCCTGATTGATTGTGGATATCATCAAGATTGATGAGTTATTACTTGGTAGGCGTAAGGGCCGGGTTCGTCCCGCTTATGCTGAGAGATTTGATAATTGACGAGATTGTTGATAAGTCGTTTGTGCCTGGCAAGGACGGTGGTTAATCCCGCTTGTCGAGGTTGCGGCGCCCGCGTAAGGACGGTGGTTAATCTCGCTTATGTGTAGATGTGAGGTCCGAGGCAAAGTATCCCGCTCACATCCTTTCGGATCACAGGAGTGTGCAGGCACTGACATCCTGGACCGTGTGACGGGCACTTATCCCAGAGGGTTCCCATTTATACGTGATCGAAAGGCAACATTCCCATGGGAATGTGTCGGGTTGGCAATTGAACCGACAATGTGATATCACAGCCAGTAGGACAGGCATTCATCATTTGCATCTATGTGATATTGTTTGGGTGTGCATATTGTATTTGGTTTGCCTATGTGAATACTTATGTTAACTGCTAACTGTTATACTTGTTGTAATTGTTCTTGATTGTGCTTGAACCACATTAATTGTGATTGTGTTTGAATTGATTGGTTTGTGATGAGTTAGTTGCTGATTGAGCTGTTTGGGCCGGGGGCCGTTTTGGATTGGATGGGCTTGAGGCCGTGATTGGTATATTGAGTCCTAGTTCCGTATAAAATATCTAACCGATTCAGCATAGACTTAATGAACCTATGCTTGGAACGGGATGATCATTTATACCGCGTAGGTAACTGCTCTCATGGTTACGGTCTAGGAAAAACTTTTCAGACATTTTCTTTAAGAAAGGAAAAATGTTTTGTTTTAGAATATTTGAGAAATTTAGCATGTCTTAAAAAAGGAATTTTCTGGATTTCGAATGTGAACCTATAGTTTTTGAAAAGACTCATAAGACGAGCAATGATCACTGAACTCTAAGAATGATCTTATCTTTACGTATCTTGTTATAGCAAATTCTGTAATCCTATAATGAGAACAAGCGAGGACGACGTTCTCACTCCCCTACAGGTTATTCCTTTTCAGGATATGGAAGACGAAGCTTCAGGAGAGTTATGTTTATTTTCTATTTATTCGGTCTTTTTGTATCACCGTAGCTATTATTTTTCCCTCACCTTTATCTTTATGAGGCTTGTAAGAGGGATAGGAAATTATGATATGTATAATTGTAAACTAGTGTTATGTATATGTATATATATATATTTTAAGGTTATATCTGAATTGTATGTGCATGTATGTTTTGGTTTTCACGTAAAAGAGTTATCGAAGTGTTATGCGGTTTTAAGTTTTAAACAGGCTCATATTTTAGTCTTAAATATTATATAAATCGTGGTAATACTCGAGCTATCAGAGTGGCGCAGCCGGAAGCGTGACATTTTGATAGTTAGGGTGTTACAATAAGCCCTTTCTCCCAACAAATGAACCCTCCTATCCACCCCAAGCTCCCATAGACGATACCTTTAGTGTTATTCGCCAAGGGCAACAGGAGCTTCAAACCACACTTACCTCTGCTCTCACCGGTCTCACCTCTACTCTCCATGCTCTTATATCTCGTGTGGAATCATCCTTTATTCCCAATACTCAACCCTCAAGATCTAGTGCACTTCTTTTTCACCCATGTCCATCAATCCAAGAGCAACATGATCCAAATTATGCTATTGTCATGGAACAAGAGAGAAGGGTTCATCTTAGGGACGTAATAGATCGGGTTCACACACCCATACTTCAAAAGAAGCACGAGAAGGCCCAAAATGTGGAAGTAGAGACCCTTAAAGATGAAGGAGTAGCTGAAGAATTGGTGAGGGAAGACATCAAGGAGGAGTTCGATTTTGTATTAGAGCAAGTGGAGAAAGCCGAAATTATAGAAGAAGAGGAAGTGGTTGAAGACTTAGGAGATGCGGAACCTCCACGGGAAACTCAAGTCATAGAGCCTCCTTCCAAGACGTTTGAAATTGATGTTAAGGAGGGTGTACAACTTCCAAGGCATATCATGGTTGAAGACTTTGAAGGGGATAATCGAGAGATGGATTCAATCATTGATGAATTCTTATCTACAATTGAATCCTCTCCCATTGGACTTGACATAGAGATTAAAGCAGAAGAGGCACAACCTCCCATGCCCTTGGTAAGCAATGAAGAAGAGATTGAATTGGAAGAAAGCTACCAAGAGGAAGAGGTTAAAATTGAAGAGGCTTGCAAAGAGGTGGAAGTTGTCAAAAAAGAACACAAGGGAGTGGAGCTTGAAATCACCTTGCCAAAGTTGTTGGAGACCTCTCCCCCTAAGTCACTGACATCATCCTTCACAACATTCAAGTGGGTAAAATCCATATCCCTTAGCTTTCTCATACCACTTGAATATGGTTTGCTTGAGACGGATGATCAACTTAGGAATATTTATGGCTTTAAGAGTAAGAGGGAGATGGTTAGTGGTAAGAGTTGTCATGCAAGGTTCAATATGGTTGGGTGTTCAAGGTCTAAGTGCAATGGTTGGTATAAGTCTCAATTGAATGGGTCTAGGAGGTTGTTTGGATGTCTCAGTGAGAATTCTGATTGCTCACCACCCAAGTGAAAAATGATGATCAACAAGAAGACAGGTGCAAAAGCAATGTTTGGGATCCCGGAATTCATTCCAACAATCAACACTATTGGGGTCTTGTCACTTGCTTTAACATGCTTGAAGGCTTTATGCAACTCGTGTGGGATCCCGGAGGATATTGGAATTACAAACATTGGTGGGGATTCAAGGAAGAGTTCAAGCATAAGCCACCATGACAAGGAGCTCACCAAATGTCCAACTTAAGGACTTTAACTAAAAGTGCTAGGTGGGAGACAACTTACCATGGTATGATCGTCCCTTTTCATTCTCAGTTTTATTTTATTTTGTTTTTCACAGTATTCTTCATAATTTTTGCACAATCATCTGCATTCTGCATTTTGCATTCTGCACACAAAAAAAGAGGCAACCCACGCGTGCGCACGGGCCACGCGTGGGCGTCGATTCCAAATTTTGCTATCCCATCCAACGAACAGAAAGTTGTGATGGAATCGTGCAGTTGGTGTGATAGAGGCACAATTCGACCCATGCGTACGCGTCTAGGACGCGTGCACGTCACTTGTAACCTGAGAAATCCACGCGTACGCGTCAAGTACGCGCACGCGTGGATATGGAAATCGGCGTAAATGTGCTTTTGGCCAAAGAGTTGTGTTGGTGTGGGGCTGGAATCTTGCGAAAGGCACAAATTCATTCACGCGTACGCGTCCCTGACGTGTGCGCGTCATTTTACCTTCATGGCCACCCACGCGTACGCGTGCGCGACGCTTACGTGTCGCATGGCTAGTTCAGTTTTCACGCGTCCGCATGATGCGTGCGCGCGTCGCACCCTATTTTTCAATTCTTACTTCTTTCTTCTCTCCTTTCTTCTTTTTTCCTCCTCCTTTCTTACTTTCTTCTTCCTCATTTCTTTCACTTCTCATCCTTATTCTCTTTCATTCTATTTTACTTAATTTATTTGCATATTTTCATTCATTGCATTTTAATCTCGTGCATGTTTTATTTTCTTTTCTAAGTTTATTATTTTACCATTGGTGTTAAATATTCTTATTCAACTATTGTATCTTTTCTGGTGTTATTTTGGTGCTTAGTGACTTGTTTTACACTATCGGGCGATATTATTTATCTGTCAATGCCAATCTTTTATGATACCAGTGTTCCTTTTGCATTGACATGAACTTATACTATCCTGCATTACCCACACTCTCTCCCCCATTGTTACAATTTTTGCACTATTGATATGCTATCTGCTTCTACTGCTTTCTCACTTTCATGTTGTAGATACCATGTAATTGAGACCCTCATTATTTGGCATTAACCCAACCATAATTTATTTATTTTCTATCTTTATTTTTGGGTTACTTTTCTTCCCTTTTCTCTTCTTTCAGGATGGCCACCAGGAAGGGAACCGGAAGACTTTTACATGGGGCGACAACCAAGTTCCTACGTACATTCTTTGGAGAAAAAGCGTCAGTTGGAGCCACCCGTCCACTTGCACATCTTAGCATGCACCGAGGACGGTGCAATCTTTAAGTGTGGAGAGGTCGATACCGACTTCCGTGGGTTAGTTATTTCCTATTTCAACACCAATGTTTAATTTTCTTTGTAGTTCATTATTGCATTTGCATGTTTGATTGCATGTTTGTTTGATTTTGTGCATATTCTTATACCACTACTTGGTTGGAGTGATAAGTTCTTTTTCAAGACCCTTTTTATAGCATTTCACTAATTTAAATTAAAACTTTTTTGTTAAATTTGTTTGAAGATTTTAATTTGGAATATGGTTTATAGCTAAGAACACACCACCTGTGAGATTTGAGCTTAATTATATGGTTATATTATTTAACCATGAATTTTTATTCTTGTGTGTTTTCTTCTCTATAATTGCAATCTATAGTTTGTTCCATTCTATATGTCCATTATTTAGTATATATTCATGCTTATATGTAATTGAGGCCATTAATTGTTATTAGCTCACTTATCCCAAATAGCCTACCAATTTAATTACCTTTGTTTGCCACTTTGAGCCTTTTAATCCCCATTTGTTCTTTATATTACCACATCACTAGCCTTAAGCAGAAAAATAATTAATTACCCTAATTAAATCTTTGGTTAGCTTAAGATAGAGATTGTGTATCAACTAAGTGTGGGGAATTGTGGGAACTTGGGTTGATGAAATTGTATTGCGTTTTATTGACAAAAATATTGGAAATTTGGGTGCATACTCATGTGAGATCAGAAAAATCATATGCATTGATATGTCATGTTTGCTTTCATGTTCATAACAAAAATAAAAATAAAAATAAAAATAAAAATAAAAATTTACAATATAAATAAATAAATAAATAAATAGGGGACAAAATTACCCTAATGTTAAGTTTAATAAAAGATCAATGCATATGTGGTGAAAATTAAAGAAAACTTGATACATGAGTGTGTGATGCAAAAGTGAGAATTCTGGGTAGCTAGGCATGATTTTAGAATGTTATAGAGTATGTATGTGTGTTAGGTGAAAGCTTAGGTTAGTCAAAGATTCATATTATAGCTCACTTGGCCATACATATATCCTCACCCTTACCTTAGCCCCATTACAACTTTGAAAAGACCTCATGATGTTTGCATTGGTATACTAAATATTTGTTGATTGGTCAGATGAAGAACAAAGTTTTAGAAAGCATGACTAGAGAAGAGTAGAGTGATTGACCCTAGACACTTGAGCGATTAGAGTGCATATACACTACCAGTGAGGGTTCAATGCTTGATTCTATGTTCCCTGCTTTCATGAGCGATCTTCTTACAAGTTTTCCTGTCTTTTATTGTATGATTTGAATTAGTGGAATCTGATTTATGTTTGTCTTGGAGAACTTGTTTACTTTTAACCAAGTAGATAGAAACATCTTACCATATAGTTGCATTCATATAAAGGTTGCATCTCATGAGTCTTACTTTCCCCCATTCATTCTTTCTATCTCCTTGAGCTTAGCATGAGGACATGCTAATATTTAAGTGTGGGGAGATTGATAAACCACTATTTTAAGGTTTATCTTGTGCTAAATTGAGTGGCTTTTATCAAGTCTTTGCACACTTATTCATACAATTTGCATGATTTTACAATTCCTTCTTGATTTTGTTCTATGATTGAAAACTTGCTTCCTAAGCCTTTAAATTGTGTATTTTTAATGTCCCTTTATACCATTCGATGCCGTGATTTGTGTGTTAAGTATTTTTAGGCTTTATAGGGCAGGAATGGCTTAGAGGATGGAAAGAAAGCTTGCAAAAATGGAAGGAACACAAGAAACTAAGGAGCTGACCAACAAGGAACGACGCGTGCGCGTACCTGACGCGTACGCATGAGAAGCGAGATTACACAGCGACGCATGCGCGTACCTGACGCGTACGCATGACAGACGCGTACGCGTGACATATGCCACGTGCAGAAATTACAGAAAGCACTGTGGGCGATTTCTGGGCTCCTTTTTGGCCTAGATCCAAACCCGAGAACACAGAATTGAGGCTGCAGAGTGGGGGAATCATCATTCATTCATTCACACAACATTCATACAAATAATTTTAAGGTTTTAGATGTAGTTTTCTAGAGAGAGAGGCTCTCTCCTCTCTCTAGGTTTTAGGATTCTTAGGTTTAGTTATTTTCAATTTCAGATTTCTACTTTACCTTAATTTAGTTTCTCTTCTACTCTTATTTGGTCTAGCACTTTAGTTACTTATTCCTCTTGTTGATTTGTTTATTTCCCCAATTTGGTTTATAAACTCTATGTTAGATTTGATTTTTCTATTTAATACAATTTGAGGTATTTCATATTTATGATTGCTTTCTTCAATTTATGTTATTGATGCATTCAATTGGTTGTTTGGATTTTATTATCTCTTGTTGCTTTTCTATGCTTTTATGTTGTGCCTTCCAAGTGTTTGATAAAATGCTTGGGAGGATTTTAATTTAGGTTTTTATATTCTTGGCTTTGGTTGAGTAATTGGAGACGCTTGAGTTATCAAACTCCTTTGTTGATTGATAATTGAGAAGTTGCTAGTTAATTTGGATCCCTCTAAAGCTAGCCTTTCCTTAGGAGTTGACTAGGACTTGAGAAATCAAATTGATTCATCCACTTGACTTTCCTTCATAGTTAGAGGTTAACTAAGTGGTTGCAATGGACAATTGATGTCGTAATTGATAAGGATAACTAGGATAGGACTTCTAATTTTCATACCTTACCAAGAGTTTTTCTAGTTATTAGTTTAATTCTTGCAATTTACTTTTCTTGTTCCTTATTTCAAAAACCCAAAAAGATACTTTTCCATAACCAATAATAACTACACTTCCCTGCAATTCCTTGAGAGACGACCCGAGGTTTAAATACTTCAGTTTAATTTTATTGAGTTTATTTTAGTGACAACCAAATTTTTGTATGAAAGGATTCTTGTTGGTTTAGAAACTATACTTGCAACGGAAATTTATTGTGAATTCTTTACTAGTAAAAATTCATTCATCAATGCCCCAAACAGCAACAAGTAGTTCTACTCTCTCTCTCTCTTCACATAGAAGCAGACCACCAAACTTTGTTAATGTCGATCAATGTTTTTATGTTAACACTATTGGCTTAATGTTGCAATCTACTCACCATGCCAATAAAAAAGGAGAGGTTAATGTACAATTGCCATATCTCAAAATGATCCCAAACTTTTCTAAATTTCATAAGTGATCTTGGTCCTTTAAGAACCTTAAAATATTTTTTCTACCATAGAAGCTTCCATAATTCAAATTGGTGAGTTCTATCGTGGCCAAGAATATAGTGGCCAAGAGTGATCAGGTTTTGACGAGCCTGTGTAAGGAGGACAACGGGAAACACTGTTGAAATTGCTTTGAATAATAATAATCATGAATGATTCGATTAGGTGGGTGAGTGCGGTAAGTTTCGAAAGTTCACTGCATGTACATTCGTAATTACATTCCCAAAAAAGCCATCCATGTATATGGGCTTTATATGTAATTGGACAAAGACAAACATCAAACAATTGCTACTCTTTTTAAAAAAAAAAAAAGAAAAGTTGATCTAATATAAGGTGTTATCCAATTCTTCTTAGTATACCAAAAAATTTAATTCTTCTTAACAAAATGTTTTGTCTAATTATTAGTTATCTTTTTTCATAAAAGTTTATTATTTAATTAGGCAAAATGTATTCCGAAAATGGAAATTCCATTAAAGTGATGAGAGTGGTTTTAATGGTTGTGTACGTAATTACTATTTACTATTAATTGAAAAATATTAGCTAGGTATTTGTATTATATTTTAAATGATGAAAAAGATAAATATGAAACATGCGTAAACAATTTTTTATTAAATATACCACATGCTGTTATAAAATTGTTCTACAATTATTCACATTATTTTATTAAACCATGCTATTATTTTTGTTAGAGAAATATTAAGGGGTCATCAAAATTTATTATTTTTAGCTATCAGTTAGCCATAAATTCAATTCGTTTAGTCTAGTTTCTTTAGTCTAATAATCGGACAACATACTTTATCCCATATTTTTAAACATTGATGGCCAAAAATTAAACAATAAATTTGATAGTTCTTTAATATTCCTCTTTTTGTTATTTTATTATAGAAATTGAAAAAACCAAAAGAACAATTAAAATTATAAACAAAATAAAGGAAATTAAACCTTTTTTTTTCGAGAAGATAAAATAGTTGAAGTTGATGAAGCAATAAAATTTATTAATTTAATCTATAACTTATTTTTTCTTTTTTTTTTTGGGCTTGGTTCAACGTCCACAAAAATAAACCTGACCCAAAGAATTCTACCCATTCCCAACAAACCTATTGTCCACACCCCCAACCTGGTTTCCGCTCACCCCAATGTAGACCATCTTCCTCCATTAGCAATATACGAGACCTCCACGAACGCTGAAGAAGATGATGTTCTTCGTGGACTCGTCGTACACTGCCGAGAAAGCTTCTTTCGGTCACGTCTCGTTGTTGTCTCTATGCCAAGTAAAGTATTCTTCATGAATGTTCGCTTTCCTTGCTCTCCTGAACATTGAAGAAGATGATCTTTTTGCTGGGTTCACTGCACGCTATCATGGCCATTAGTATCACTCCTTTTCAATTTTTATTGCCGATCTCCCTTTCCAAAAAAAAAAATGGAACCACACATCAATAGAATTTTTGACAAAACCACCCCATCGCCCCCTACTCCCGCGACAGTATTTGGCGTTAATCAATGTTCCCTACCTATAGGAGCACTTCTTCGATTTATTTCATGTTTGGAAACATTAAGGTTATGTTTGGTTGGAAGGAAAGAAATAGAGAGGAAGGAAATAGAAAGGAAAGAAAGAAAAGGAAAGAAATTGAGTGGATTTTTATTTTTCTTAGATGTGTTTGGATGAAAGGAAAATAAGAAGGAAAGAAATGTTATAAAAAGACAATTTTATCCTTATATTATAAATGATATAGAAAAAAGTAAAGGGATAATATTGAAAGTAGAGAAAGATTTAATTTTCTCTCCATTTTCTCTCCATTGTTGGAAGGAAAAAAATTAGTGGGTCCCACCAATATTTTTCCATATATTTTCCTTTCTCTCCTATTTCTTTCCCTCCCTTTTCTTTCCTCTCATTTTCACCTTAAACAAACACACCATAATAGAGTAGATTAAGAAGAAACAAATTTTAGCACGAGAGGTACAACTCTTAACTAATTTCATGAAGTACAACTCCTTCCGCAATTTGTTATTTTTTTGTAATTTTATATTCAATTTCTTAAATTATCTTTAGTTTCGTTAGTCTTTTAAAATTATTATATTATATTTTATTATATTCTCTTACTGTGTCATATAATATTTATTATTATTATTATTCTGTATATATAGACGAGTTCTAAAAAAAGAGTAATATTAAATTTTATATTCTTATGTATGAAAAATTACGGTTTATTATATTATAAATTAACTTTGTACCACATAATAGAAAATAGAATTATGTATTTATTTGTTGTTACTTTTTTCTAATTTTCTAAATTAGCCTATATATTATCAAATTATTTCTATTATTTATGTCATATTTTTTTTTCTTTCGGTAGTTGTCTATTGATAAATGTTGAATTAGTGATTCTGTTTATTGCATTTCAATATATTTATTTTAGTTACGCTCAATAAATTGCCCAATTCAAACCTACTACTACGAATCACTTCTTGATCATGTTATTGGTATTATTTAATGTAGAATTTTAATACCTTAAAATTTTTAAAGTAAAAGGAAAATACAATGAAATCAAGCTAGATGAGCTAGTAAAATAAATGAACTTTAAAAAGTAGAAGATATATAAGAAGAAGTTAAATTAAAATTTACGAGAGAGGATAAGAAAGAGAATGAAGTAATCATAAAGGTTAAAACAGTGAATAATATATGACATAGAGGGTTTAGATGTTTATTTAGTTGTCAAATTATTGAAAAATAAATACTCATGTACTCAAGCATGAAATACAATATTAATCAATAATTTAAAAAATTATAATATTATTCTATGCAAAACAGTTTAAAAAGATAAGATGAGTTAATAAAAAATTTGTGTGAGAAAAAAATAATAGTTCTCTTCGTAAATCAAATTGTTGATAGAGAGAAAAATAAAGTAATACATTCAGTACAAGAAAAAGTAATATTTATAATAAAAAAATTATTTCCAAAAATATCAACTTTTTCTATACAATTTTGCAAAAAAAATAAATTGTTACAGAGTTGTTACCACATGTTCCGTTAAAAAAAATTGTAACAAAAATTAAAATTGTTACAATATAAAATAATATTTTGTAACAATATTTCTTAATACAAAAACTGAAAATTTTTTTCAACAGTAGTCCACTCTAAAAAACCTACTTAAGCCATACTCCAACCCTATCGGAATCGCAGAGGTAATTCTTTTTTGTTTAAGTTGTTTTTTAAACCTTTTTCACTTGTGGATCACATGTTGCAGTGGGTGTACATACTATTTTATTCTCGACAGCAAACAGATTAGAAAAATGTGTCTTTTTGTAGGAAAAAAATAGCCACCGGCTTCGACATGTAAACGTCGACTTAAATGTGGCTTTACAAGTTGAGAAGATCCAACAATAGATAGATGATCTGAAGGCTATAATTGCAGAATAAGGGAAATTCAATAACGATGTGCTCGAAATGTTGCATCAGGCCATAAGTGGGAAGGACGGTTCACTTAGAGTGGGGAGCAACTCTCCAAACATCATCCGGTCCATGAACTGGGAGACGACTACAACCGAACCCCCGAACAAGGAGAACAAGCCAATGCTAAGAGCATACAAACGGTGTAAGAATAGGACTAAGAGCAACACGAAGGACGACCCTGACTATGTTCCAACGCTGAATCATATCAGCAACTCAGACAACGGATCCTTCAAGTTCAGCCGTGGCAAGGGCAAAAAGAATCCGTCTATTGAAGACTACAACACCAAAGTCCGGTCATAAGGGGAGGCGTAATCTGTTTTCAGCTTTGATGATTTCACCTAGATGTCACGGACCCAACAGCTTGTATGTCACGAACACGACCGTGAAGATTGATGCGTGAGCACCTTAACCCTTCTTCTAGTTATTTTTATATTGTTTTTAGTTAAATTTTATTTATTTTTACTTGATTTTAGTGCAAAAATAACCTTTGGATGTTACTTTGAGTTTTTCTTGTGTTTTTATGATTTTAGGTAAAATTCGGAGCAGTTTGGAGAAGCTTGAAGCAAGAAAGAAAAATGCTGTCAGCACTCCCCTGGACGCTGAATGCCTACCCGGCATTTCACGCCAGTAGGGGGCACAAACCAGAAACATGTGCTTCCTCCCCTGGCATTTAACGTCCATCTTTGGAGTTAAACGCCAGCAGCAATCCATTTCACACCTCTTTGGGCCTCCAAGTGGATTTAGCACTTATTAGTTTTATTTTATTTTCTCTTTGTAATTTTTATTTACAAATAATATCCTTTAGGTCTAGCATTTATTATTAGGTTAGTATTTAAAGAAAAAGATCACTTAGGTTTGGGATCTTCTTTCTTATGCACTTTTTCAGAACCCTGTTTTCTTTGTAAGTTATGAGCAACTAAACCTCCTGGTTAAGGTTAAGAGCTCTATTTATTTCTATGGATTAAGATTATTATTGTTCTATTTTAATATATGTTTGATTCAATTCTAGGGATTGTTTTCATTCTTAATCTTATGAACTGGGTGGAACAAGAGTTTGACCCTTTTCTACATGAGTTCTTGTGATTCTCGAGAGAATTATCTCGCTTGAACTACAGCTCAAAAACATTCCTCTTAGACGGCTAATTACACAAACCGATGGGAATAAGCAACATCTATTCAGCCGGTTTGGGGTGATTAGGGCCTTCGTGGTATAAACTAGTTTTCCAAACTTCACCCTCTAACCTGAATTTAGTGACCAAGAGAGTGGTGGTTGATGAAGGTTAGAGGAGGCTAAATGGCTAAGAGATTAGGGTTTAGACACTTATGGTTTGCCATAGAATGAATCATTCATTGTTAAAATAGTTGGTAAGATGTTTTAATCCAGAAAGATAAACATCTCTGAGACCTTAACTGTTTTTTTATATTGATTTTATACCAATCCTTTAATTGCTTTCTTTATTTTCTTGTTATTTGTTTTGTGCGTTACAACAACAACAACTCTCTTTTACTATTTGCCAGACTAAGACCAACAGGATAACCATTGCTTACTCAGTCTGACAATCCTCGTGGAATCGACCCTCACTCACCTGAGGTATTACTTGGATGACCCGGTGCACTTGCCGGTTAAGTTGTGGAAAATTCAATTTTTTGCACCAAGTTTTTGGCGCTGTTGCCAGGAATTGTTCATGATTGACAACTACCAGTTGTCTTGTTGCTTAGATTAGGTATTTTTTTCTTCTTAGTTTTGTTTAATTACTTTTCTTTTTAATTTTCAAATTTTCTTTATTTTTCTTTGTTCTCAAATTTTTGCTTTATTTATTTTCTTCTAGTTCTGATTTTAAGTTTGGTATTCCTTTAGTGTTTTATCTTTTCTTTTCGACAATTTTTGTATTTTTCTTTTTTATTTTTATTTAATTTTCAAAAATTTTAGGTTATTTGTTTATCTTTATTCTCGAAGTTTTAGGTTAATTGCTTGCTTTATTTTATTTTAGTTCTTTTTACATAGGATATCACTAGGAGTTCTCTATACTCTGATATAGAGACTCCCACTTTTTCTTTGTTTCTTATTGTTTATGAGCAAGAACAGGGACAAAGAACCCCTTCTTGAGTTTGATTCTGAACCTGAAAGAACCTTGAGGCGGCGGTTGGAACAAGTTAAAGCTTACAAAGTCGGAGAGAATCTCAAGGAAGCTCTTGAGAAGGAAGTTGAAGGCCCACCATGGCAGCTAATAGAGGAAATCCGAACGCTGAAGAGCAAGCAAGGAAGGTGCTTGGCTCATACACTGCACCCAGACCTGACTTCTATGGGCGCAGTATATCTGTACCTGCCATTGTTACCAATAGTTTCGAGCTTAAGCCTCAATTGGTCACTTTGGTGCAGCAGAACTGTCAGTTTCATGGACTTTCGCAGGAGGACTGATGAGCGGATAATTTATATGCTTTTTGGCATTGTTTTTAGTATGTTTTTAGGAGAATCTAGTTACTTTTAGGGATGTTTTCATTAGTTTTTATGTTAAATTCACATTTCTGGGCTTTACTATAAGTTTGTATGTTTTTCTGTGATTTCAGGTATTTTCTGCCTGAAATTGAGGGACTTGAGCAAAAATCAGATTCAGAGGTTGAAGAAGGATTGCTGATGCTGTTGGATTCTGACCTCCCTGCACTCAAAGTGGATTTTCTAGAGCTACAGAACTCAAAATGGCGCGCTTCCAATTGCGTTGGAAATAGACATCCAGCGCTTTCCAGCAATATATAATAGTCCATACTTTGCCCAAGTTTAGACGACACAAACTGGTGTTCAACGCCAGCTCTCTGCCCAATTCTGGCGTCCAGCGCCAGAAACAAGCTGCAAAGTGGAGTTCAACGCCCAAACTGGCACAAAAGCTGGCGTTCAACTCCAAGAAGGACCTCTACACGTGAAACATTCAAGCTCAGCCCAAGCACACACCAAGTGGGCCCCGGAAGTGGATTTATGCATCAATTACTTACTTTTGTAAACCCTAGTAGCTAGTTTATTATAAATAGGACCTTTTACTATTGTATTAGACATCTTGGAACCATCTTTGGATCATCTTTGGACGCCTGGTTCTTAGATCAGGGGGGCTGGCCATTCGGCCATGCCTGGACCTTTCACTTATGTATTTTCAACGGTAGAGTTTCTGCACTCCATAGATTAAGGTGTGGAGCTCTGCTGTTCCTCAAAGATTAATGCAAAGTACTACTGTTTTCTATTCAATTCATCTTATTTCACTTCCAAGGTATTCATTCGCACTTCAATCTGAATGTGATGAACGTGACAATCATCATCATTCCCTATGAACGCGTGCCTGACAACCACTTCCGTTCTACATTAGATTGAATGAGTATCTCTTAGATCTCTTAATCGGAATCTTCGTGGTGTAAGCTAGAATGATGGCGGCATTCAAGAGAATCCGAAAAGTCTAAACCTTGTCTGTGGTATTCCGAGTAGGATTCAATGATTGAATGACTGTGACAAGCTTCAAACTCGCGATTGCTGGGCGTAGTGACAGACGCAAAAGGATAGTAAATCCTATTCTAGCATGATCGAGAACCGACAGATGAATAGCCGTGCCGTGACAAGGTGCGTTGACCATTTTCACTGAGAGGATAGGATGTAACCATTGACAAGGATGATGCCTCCACACGATTAGCCGTGCCGTGACAGGGCATTTGGATCATTTTCCCGAGAGAAGACCGAAAGTAGCCATTGACAATGGTGATGCATCACATAAAGCCAGCCATGGAAAGGAGTAAGACTGATTGGATGAAGATAGCAGGAAAGCAGAGGTTCAGAGGAACGAAAGCATCTCTATTCGCTTATCTGAAATTCTCACCAATGATTTACATAAGTATTTCTATCCTTATTTTATTAATTAATTTCGAAAACCCCATTACTATTTTATATCCGCCTGACTGAGATTTACAAGGTGACCATAGCTTGCTTCATACCAACAATCTCCGTGGGATTCGACCCTTACTCACGTAAGGTATTACTTGGACGACCCAGTGCACTTGCTGGTTAGTTGTGCGAAGTTGTGAACCATGGTATTGGCATCATGTTTTTGGCGCCATTACCAGGGAAAGAAAGAGCAATGAATTTTACATAATCAAAGTGTGATTCACAATTTCTGCGCACCAAGGACCCCAACAAATTTATATCTAACTCCCTGCAGATCTGTGACACTATTAAGACAAATGGAGTAAACCCTGAGGATTACAAGCTCATGCTCTTCCCTTTTGTGGTAAGGGACAGAGCAAAGCAGTAGCTTGATTCTCAGCCCAAGGAGAGCTTAGACACATGGGAGAGGGTGGCCACTAGATTTTTGACCAAATTCTTCCCTCCCCAGAAGCTAAGTAAGCTTAGAGTGGATGTCCAAACCTTCAGACAAAAAGATGGAGAGTTCCTCTATGAGGCCTGGTGCACGAAACTGGCTCTGCATGTTTTGCACAGATAGACCGACAAGTATACCGGGTCGTCCAAGTAATACCTCAGATGAGTGAGGGTCGATCTCACGATAAAATGGATAAAATAGATAAATAAATAAAACGTTACTAGATAGGTGTGAAATCAATGGTATGAGATCGATTGAGGCTTCAGAGATGCTTCTTCCTTCTGGATCAAATTTTCTCACCATCTACTCCAACTTCTGATTGATTCATTCCATGACAGGCTTTATATGATTAACGCCGGGTCAGCGGTCATCCAATCTGAATAGGGGTGAAGCTCTAGCAGTCCATTCCCTTGGTGATCCTACTTAAAACGCCACAGACAAGGTCAGATCTTCTAGATCAGAGAACGCTGCTCCTTTGGTTCTAGCCTATACCACAAAGGCCCTATTCGTCCCGCACTTCGGCTGCACTGATGTCTCAAGAAGTACCCAACGAAGCCGTGGATTAGCCGTCTAATAGATGTATAATCAAGCTCGTGGTTCAATACTATCCCGTCAAGGATTCGCAAGAACCCATGTGAATAGGGATGACGGTCAAGTTACACTCCTAATCCATTAGGATGAAGAACGAAGATACATCTTAGAATAGTATCAAGCATAGATTGAAGTCCTTAAAGCAGTTGTTGGGAGGCAACCCAACCATACGTATCCTATAGTTTACTTTTACTTTCTTTTATTTTATTTTAGTTTATTTGAGTTTGATTTCATATTAATTTATTTTACATTGATTTTTATAGTTTTCCTCATTTTTTTTACGTTTGTGATCATGTATGGCACTTAGAATAGGAACAGGAAGACGTAGGAGGAAAACAGCACACCCTGGAGGATACCCCTTGGTGGCACCAAACGCCAGCCCAGCGTTCAGTGCCTAGAGGGGAGCAGAGGTTGGACGTGTGACGTCCAAAAGAGAGCATTTCAAAACCAAAATTTTGGTACCCCTAGGGAGTTTAATGAACGCCAGGAGCAAAAAAGGGGGGGAAGATGACCCCCTGGTGGCGCTAAATGCCAACCCAGCATTCAGCGTCCAAGGGGGAGGAATGCTGCAGATTTCGAATTTCAAGAAGCTTCTTTGGCCAATGGATAAACCCCAACTACCAACCACTTCACCATTCAATCTTATCCATTCTCTCTTCTCTTTCACCCACTTTTCCATCTACATTCATCCATCCCATCGCCCATCACTTCCCTTGATTCTCTCAATCCACCTTTCACTCCACCCAATCCCCTTTCATCAATCCCATCCATCTCTCTTTCCAACAACCCGCATTCAAATTCAATTTCCCCCCTATTCCCACCCCATGACCGAAACACCTCACACCCCCCACCTATAAATACCCCTCTCTAGATCCACTTTCACCACACCTACAACTACTCTTCCCCTTTTACTTACATTTCACCATACACACTTCCTCTTCCTCATCTTTCCACTTTCCCCCCAAAGGCCGAAGCCCTTCCCCACTTTCCTCTATCTCTTTCTTCTATTTTCTTTTTTTTTTCTTATTTTCTATTTTTATTTTGCTCAGGGACGAGTAAAGCTTTTAAGTTTGGTGTTGGACGCTTCACTTTTTGCTTCTCCACTTTTTCTTCCATGGCACCCAAGACTGAAAAATCCTCAAGGAAAAGAAAGGAGAAAGCCCTCACTTCTGACCCATGAGATTTCACACAATTCTTGTCTAATACCCATCAAGACCATTTTTTTATGTGGTGAGAAAGAAAAAGGTGGTTCCTGAGGTCCCCTTCAGATTGAAGGATGATGAGTATCTGGAGATCCTATACCAGATTCTGAGATGGAGTTGAAAAGTTCTGGCCAACCCCGTGACCGAGGTTGGAGTATTGATGATGCGAGAGTTCTATGCCAACACTTGGGTGACGAGCAAACATGATAGAAGCGTGAACCCAGAGCCGAAGAATTGGCACACCATGGTCAGAGGACACATCATGAATTTTAGCCCGGAGAGTATGAAAGTGGCGCTACAATTGCCAGAGCCACGAGAATACCCTCATTCATACACTCGTAAGGTTAACGCTGACCAGCGGTTGGATCAAGTCCTTGCTGACATCTGCGTACCTGGAGCTCAGTGGAGGAGAGATGCTCAAGGTCGGACTTACCAGCTGGGTAGGCATGACCTTAGGCCAATAGCTAGGGGATAGTTGGAATTCATCCAATGATCTATCATCCCTACGAGTAACCGCTCTGAGGTTACAGTCGAGCAAGTAGTGATGATTCACTGTATTATGCTCGGCAACGACAAGTCCTTCACCACTGCGAGGCTGACATTCCCTCACCTCATCTACCACTTATATGCAGCAGCTGGAGCTCACATTGAGGAACATACCCTGATCGACGATGAGAGACTGATCACAAAGAAGGGTATGGAGCACGCTAGGGAGCCCATACAGGGACCGCAGTAGGAGCTAGTTCTACCGCCTCCACAGGATCTTCTGGAGATGTCTCAGGGGATGTACTTTTCTTCCCGTGACTATTGGGACCAGATGACTACATCTTTAGGGGAGCTGACATCATCAGTTGATCAGTTGAGGCTAGAGTATCAGGATCAGTCTACTCTCCTCCATCATATGATGGAGGAGTAGAGGAGGCAGGGGGCGTGACATTGAGGAGCTTAAACACTCCAGAGGATTTTTCAGAGGGAGTAGCAGCCACTATCACTGAGGTGGTTGAATTTCATTCTCCCTTTACTTTATCTTATGTCTGTTTTGAGTATTTTATTCGATTTTCTATTTTTTTTTATCTGAGTTTGCATGATCACTCTTAGAATTTCTTTGCTTTCTACTTTATTAGTTTATTTTTGAAAATTTTTCAAGATGTCTTATGTATTACGCATCAAGCTTAAAAAGAAAAATCTATTGAAAAAGAAGTAGTAAAATGCATGAGATTTTGAGTTATATATTGTTCTTATTATCTTAATGTGGTGGCCTTATCTCTATTTCTGAGTGTATGAGTTAACTGTGCATATTTGATATTGGAGTTGAGTATATTCGTTCTTGAGGAACAGGAACTTAGAGAAATATTATTGATTCTCTGAAATAAGAAAAAAATTGATTCTTGAGGCAAAATAAACAGCAAAAAGAATTGAAAAGAAAAGAAAAATCAAAAGAAAAGGTCCAAGACTTTGAGCATCAATGGTTAGGAGGGTCAAAATTGATCTAAAGCTCAAAAGAGTGGTTTTCCCTAATGTTCATACCCAGGGTCGAGCTGTCCGAACTGGGATGTTCAGTAGCAAAGCGACCGACCTGTTCAGGTCAAGCGGACCGACTTCTTTACGAAGAACTTGGCCAAATCGACAGCAAAGCCCAATAGAAGGGCCCAAATAGAGGAACACGATCCAGAATCCAAAGGCAATCCCAGCCTACAGAGATAAAGGCGGTTCCCTTGAAGATAAGCTGACTTCACTCAAGATAAGATAAGATAAGATAGGATAACTAACTTATCTTATCAGAAAGGTCATCCCACGCTACTATAAATACACTGGAGCACCAGGTATAACTCATACTCTGATTCTACATAAAACCTGTTTAATACCCATGCTAACTTAGGCATCGGAGTCTCTTGCAGGTACCCCCACCCTCCGGTGACTAAGAATCAGCAGTGCAGACAGTCCAACAAGTCGTACACGACGACTCCGACCGCCACCTACCAGCCGGACACATCATCTTAGACCGGTACAGAAGATCTCGTCCGAGATCGACCTACAGTTTCAGGTAACCCTCGGAACATTGGCGCCGTTACCGGGGAACCTGGAAGTCATCCCAAAACCATGGCGGACGGCCATGACAACGACCACGATTCAGATCTGGAAAACAGAACACCGCACAAGAACGCGGACACTATGTTAAAGGATACCCCAGGATCCAACGGGGACAAAAACTCACCAAATCCGGGAGCCATGGAAGCACTCCAAGAACGTTTAAAACAACTTGAGAAAGAAACCCAGCAACAACAGGAGATTGGAAAAGATCTGCAAAGAGAGGTACGGCGACGACGAGAACTAGAAGAAAAATTACAGCAATTAGAGGCCGACCTCAAAATGAAAGCTCCTTGGACCACTCCTGAGGAAACTTCACGCAAAGAACAGGACCCATTCACCAGGGAAATTATGAAGACCAAAATTCCAAAAGACTTCAAGCTTCCAGATATGGTTTTGTACGATGGCACCACAGATCCCAACCACCATCTTAGCAATTTTAGGAGCAGGATGTACCTTACCGATGCCTTAGACGCCGTTCGCTGTAAAGCTTTTCCAACAACTCTCACAAAAACGGCGATCAGATGGTTCGACAACCTACCTCCGAAGTCCATCACAAACTTCGACGACCTGGCCAAAAAGTTCCTGGCCAGATTCTCCATCCAGAAAGATAAGGCCAAGCACGCACCCAGTTTACTAGGGATCAAGCAAGGAGATCGGGAGAGCCTCCGCAACTACATGGAAAGATTCAACAAAACATGTATGGACATACAAAGTTTACCAACAGAGGCTGCCATCATGGGGCTTATCAATGGCTTACGAGAAGGGCCTTTCAGCCAATCCATATCAAAAAAGTATCCTACCTCCTTAGACGAAGTACAAGAGCGAGCAGAAAAATACATCAACATGGAAGAGAACGCTCGGTTGGGAGAAACCTCAAAATATGGGGCCTCCTACCGAGACAAAGACAAGGACTCCAAAAAGAAAGAAGATCGACAGGGTGAGAAAATCAAAAAGTACCACAACTATACTCCCCTCAAAACATCCTTGGTCGACATATACAAAGAAGTCTGCCATACAGAGAAAATTCCCCCAGCGCGACCACTCAAAGGCAAAAGGGGAGGAGGAAATCGGAAGGAATATTGTGAATACCACCGGATTCAAGGGCACTCTACCAACGAATGCTTCGACTTGAAAAACATCATAGAAAAATTGGTAAGAGAAGGCAAATTAGATCGATTTCTGGCCACCCGGGATGATGACCAAAGAAAAAGACGGAGAGACGAAGATAATGGACGAACTGAACGGTCACCTCGGACACCAGAAAGACACGTCCACATGATACATGGCGGATTCGCAGGAGTTGGGATCTCCAAGTCATCCCGAAAGAGATATCTCAAAGAAGTATACCACGTTGAGGGAAAGGAGGAAGCACCCGACATCCCGGTGATAACATTTACTAAAGAGGACGCATCCGGCATCATTCTGGGACACGATGATCCCATGGTCATCACAATTATATTAGCAAACGCCAATCTACACCGCACACTAGTGGACCAAGGGAGTTCTGCCGACATCTTATTCAAAACAGCTTTCGACAAACTCAGTTTAGACGAAAGGGAACTTAGAGCATACCCGAACAATCTGTTTGGACTAGGAGACACCCCGATACAACCGTTGGGATACGTATCGCTACACACTACTTTTGGAAAAGGGAACCAATCTAGGGCCCTCAAAATAGACTACATAGTAGTCAACGTAAGTTCAGCCTACAATGCTCTCATAGGTCGGACAACATTCAATCAACTCGGCGCAATAGTCTCAACCCCACATCTATGCATGAAATTCCCAACTACAGAAGGGATAGCCACGGTAAAAGCAGATCAAAGGATGGCACGTCGTTGCTATAACGAAAGCTTAAACCTCAAAGGAAGAGGAGAAGAGTTTCATACAATTGAGCTTGGCGGAGCTCAGCGTAGGGAGGAACTTCGTCCGCACCCAGAGGGCGAGATAGAGAAGGTTTAGATTGGAGATACCCCGGATAAAACGACTAATATCGGCACGGTCCTAAGAGGAGATTCAAAAAACTCACTGATACAATTCCTGCGAGATAATGCCGACCTCTTCGCATGGAAAGCCGCAGACATGCCAGGCATAGACCCTAAGTTAATGTGCCACAAGTTGGCGGTCTATCCAGGATCTCGGCCAGTGCAGCAGAAGCGAAGAAAACTCGGACCAGAGCGATCCCGAGCTGTGGAAGAACAAGTGCAAACGCTACTGGAGGCAGGATTCATAAGAGAAGTCAAGTACCCACTATGGCTAGCCAACGTTGTTCTGGTGAAAAAATCAAATGGGAAGTGGCGCATGTGTACCGATTACACCGATCTCAACAAAGCCTGCCCAAAAGATCCATATCCACTCCCAAGTATTGACGCCCTGGTAGATGCTTCCTCCGGATATAGATACCTATCATTTATGGACGCCTATTCAGGATATAACCAAATCCCCATGTATCCACCAGATCAAGAAAAAACATCATTCTTGACACCAAAAGCGAACTACTGCTACATCATGATGCCTTTCGGTCTCAAAAACGCGGGAGCTACTTATCAAAGGTTAATGAATAAAGTCTTCTCTGCTCACATCGGGAAAATCATGGAAGTTTACATGGACGACATGTTGATAAAAACACAAAGCGAAAATACATTACTGTCCGACCTGTCCCAAGTATTCAACGCTATAAGGAAACATGACATGCGACTCAACCCCGCAAAATGTACCTTCGCAGTTGAAGCAGGCAAATTCTTGGGATTCATGCTCACACAAAGGGGAATCGAGGCAAATCCAGACAAATGTCAAGCTATACTCAACAAGAAGAGCCCAACCTGTGTCAAAGAGGTACAGCAACTCAACGGGAGATTGGCCGCCCTATCCCGATTCTTAGCAGGAGCTGCAATAAGATCTCTCCCCTTCTATGCTACTTTAAGAAAGGGAAAACAGTTCGAATGGACGACAGAATGTGAGCAAGCTTTCCGGGACTTCAAGGAGTTCTTAGGACGGCCACCTATCCTATCTCGACCACAAGAAGGAGAACCACTTATATTATCTCTCGCGGTAGGAAGCCGAGCGATAGCCTCAGCACTAGTCAGAGAAGACGAAAATGGGCAACAACCCGTTTACTTCATTAGCAAAGCACTACAGGGATCTGAGCTGAATTACCAGAAAATAGAAAAATTTGCATATACCCTCATCCTAACATCTCGACGACTCCGCCCTTACTTTCAGGCTCATACCATTAAGGTCAGAACTAACCAACCCATAAAAGAAATACTGCAGAAAACAGATTTAGCAGGCAGAATCCTACAATGGGCAGTCGAGTTATCAAAGTTTGACCTCCAATATGAAGCTCGGACGGCCATCAAATCACAATATCTGGCCGACTTCATCGTAAAATTCACAGATACCCCGGAAACTCCCATAGAATGGAATCTCTACGTGGATGGCTCCTCAAATAAAACTGGAAGCGGCGCAGGCGTGATAATAGAAAGCAACCAAGGAACCCAAGTTGAGCTCTCCCTCAAGTTCGGGTTCCCGGCCTCCAATAACCAGGCAGAATATGAAGCACTGTTAGCTGGTTTGAAGCTGGCTAAAGAGGTCGGAGCTCAAAAACTCAATATTTACAGCGATTCACAAGTAGTCACATCACAAATAACAGGGAGCTACCAAGCCAAAGATCCCACCATGAAAAAATATTTGGATAAAACCAAGGAACTGCTCGGACAAGTTGGGGAATATATAATCTGCCACATACCCCGCGAACGAAATGCCCGAGCTGATGCACTCTCAAAACTAGCCAGCACCAAACCAGGGGGCAACAATAGAAGCCTCATCCAGGAAATGTTGCAAAACTCATCAATCTCGGAAGAGGAACAAGTCCTGGCCATAACAAGTCAGGACCAAGGATGGATGACCCCCATAATCAACTACCTCAAAGAAGGAACTCTCCCCGCAGAAGAAAAGGAGGCAAAGAAGTTAAAAAGGGAGGCACAGTACTACACCATCATAAACAACATCCTATACAAAAGAGGAATCTCAATACCTTTACTAAAATGCGTACCGACCTCCAACACAAAGGAAGTGCTAGAAGAAATACATAGCGGCATTTGTGGTAATCATCTCGGAGCGCGAGCTCTCACCAAAAAAGTACTCCGGGCAGGATTCTATTGGCCAACTTTACAAAAAGAAGCCACAGAATTTGTAAAGACATGTCCACCATGTCAAAAACATGCCAACTTTCACATCGCCCCACCAGAAGAGCTCATCAACGTGACTTCACCTTGGCCGTTCGCAAAATGGGGACTTGACCTCCTCGGCCCCTTCCCACAGGGGTCAGGACAAGTTAAATTTCTCATAGTGGGCGTAGATTACTTTACAAAGTGGATCGAAGCAGAACCCCTAGCAAATGCCACCGCTCAAAGAAGTCGGAAATTCTTATATAGAAACATCGTCACAAGATTCGGGATTCCATATTCAATAACTACAGACAATGGCACTCAATTCACAGATGCAGGCTTCAGAAAACTAGTAGCCGACCTGAATATAAAGCACCAGTACACCTCCGTCGAGCATCCACAAGCCAATGGACAGGCCGAAGCGGCTAACAAAGTCATATTGGCTGGACTAAAACGGAGATTACAAAATGCAAAGGGAGCCTGGGCAGAAGAGCTGCCACAGGTCCTATGGGCATATCGGACAACTCCACATTCAACCACGAAGGAATCCCCCTTCCGATTAGCATACGGAACAGAAGCAATGATTCCAGTAGAAATCGAGGAAAGATCGCCAAGAGTAGTTCACTACAATGAAGGAGCGAACTTCCAACTTCAGAGAGAAGAGCTCGACTTGTTACCCGAAACCCAAGAAAGAGCTCGAATCAGGGAAAAAGCTCTAAAACGTCGAATGACTTCCAGATATAATCAAAAGGTGGTGCCGAGAAGTTTCATAGAAAATGATCTCATTCTAATCCGAAATGATATCGGAACAACTCGACCAGGAGAAGGGAAGCTAGCAGCAAACTGGAAAGGACCCTACCGAGTTATAGAAGTGCTTGGAAAGGGCTACTACAGACTGTCCGAACTCGTTGGACGGGAGCTTCCCAGGTCATGGCACGCCTGCAACCTCAGAAGGTACTACAGTTAGAAAAAAGTATATAAAAGATCTCATCATTGGATGCACTCTTTTTCCTGAAAAGGTTTTTTAATGAGGCACCAAGATTGAGACTCAGACAATCCCATATGTATATATTCCTACCTTTTCTTTTAAATAAAATATTTTTGAGATATTCTACAAAGATTTCAAGACGCATTAATCTGAAGTATTCATCGTCCGATTATAAAGCGACAGATCGACATAAAGTGAAAAACAATTTCACTGTACGATCACGATAAAGACAAATCGTCCGATAAAGGTGAAAACGCGATTCACCCAAAAGACGATCTAGAGATGACAACCACTTTCTACAAATCGGCAAAGATGAACACAGAATAATGCAAGAAGTTATCGAAAGCAATCTTAAAAAGAACCTGACGAGGTCTTACGGATCGCTAAAATAATAACTTTAAATACTGGCCGACGTTGCCAAGTCGGACCAAGTCAATCCAAGTTATAAGTAAACCCTGGAAAGAGGTCTGGCCAACCCTATTAAAGAGGATTACTTTAACTTAAAAGGGCTCGATACGACAAAGTCAGCCTAAAACTAAAAGTTATCAAAGTAGTCCCTGAAAGAGATCTGACAAAGATCCAAGAAAGAGGACTACAAATAACTTAAAGGAGACCGATATAACCAAGTCGGACTCCTACTACTACTACTAAAAGTTATCAAAGTAGTCCCTGAAAGAGATCTGACAAAGATCCAAGAAAGAGGACTATAAATAACTTAAAGGAGACCGATATAACCAAGTCGAACTCCTACTACCACTAAAAGTTATCAAAGTAGTCCCTGAAAGAGATCTGACAAAGATCCAAGAAAGAGGACTATAAATAACTTAAAGGATACCGATATAACCAAGTCGGACTCCTACTACCACTAAAAATTATCAAAGTAGTCCCTGAAAGAGATCGGACAAAGATCCAAGAAAGAGGACTACAAACAACTTAAAGGAGACCGATACGCCAAGTCGGACTCTTACTACTACTAACAGTTATCAAAGTAGTACCAGAAAGAGATTTGACAAAGATTCAGGAAAGAGATTGCAAAAATAACTTGGAAAGGGACTGCAAAAACAACTCGGAGACCAACTTGAAGGAATCAGGTCACAAATCAAGCGAAGAACGAACCAAAAATCAAGTTAGATCTACCTAGCAACAACCACAAAGGATTCAAAATTCAAAATACAAAAGCAGTTCAAAAAAGTGGTTAAGCTGTAGGGCTCCAACATTTACGGAAAAAGAAATCCTAAGTCCAGCACAAAAGATAAAATCCACAAGGTCAAAAAGCCTCGGAGGCAACCAAAACCTACCACAAAGAAGCTAAAGCATGCTACCATTTATTTTTTATAAAAAAAAACAAAAAAAAAACAAAAAAACAAAAGTTGCTAAGGCGAGCAAAAGGAAAGTGTCAGCAAAACGTAAAGAGTTTATTAAAGCCCACAGGCCGGGCCAACCACATGTCCAGAATAAATATAAAAAGCTAAGAATCAAAAGACTTTTTAGCAGCATCAGGAGACGAAGGCCGAGTCTGGAGAGGAACGGCATCTACCGTACCGTCATCCCGATTCAGAATCTGGCAGTCGGGATCAGAAACAGGAGGACCAACCTCGGCAGGGACAGCAGGAGTCGACACCTTGGTAGAAGCTACAAGGGGAGGATTGACATCATCCTCATCCTCGTCATCAGGGACAACCTTGCCATCCCTGACAACATTCTCCAAACTGAAGAGGCTCAGATCAGCCTCGGGAGCACTAACCCGAACTTGTGCCTTCAGGTTTTCATAGGCAGTAGTTACACTGCCAACAAGGTGACCTTGAAGTTCGGAGTAATTCTCCCGGGCATTCTCCAATTCTTCTCTTAGGCGCAACACCTCCCGGTAATATGTCAAATAACTATCCTTGTGCCGCATAGCCGTGTCCTCGGCCAGTTTCAGAGAGCCAGCCAAGGAAGTAGATATAGCCTTCTCATTCTCTAAATCTTTCTCCAACCTGGCCACCCTTACTTCAAGTTCCCCTTTCAAATCCTTCATCCGATCAAACTCCTGTTTGGCCTCCTCCATAAAAGCTTTAGTGGCATGAAGAGGGAGACTTTGAGCAGTCCGATATAGGGCCGCCCCCATATGCGCCAACTTGATACCACTACGAGTGATGTAATCAAAATGATGAAGAATCGACGCGTCGTCCATAGGAAGAACACCATAAGGACCGACTTGTTGTTCTACAATCTCAACTGCATCAAAGTCAGGAGCGTCAAGATTGAAAGGTTCAGCTGTCCTTTGCTTCTTACTAGGAGGGGGACCAAGAGCCGCAACAGAAGATTGTGGAGGATCAACCTGACGGACCTGAGGGGTAGGAATTGCTCTCCTCGGCCCAGGAGAACTCGGTATAGGAGGTTTAACCAGAGGCTGGGAAGATCCCTCTCCAGCCGCTTTGGCCGAGAGGTTTAGTGCTGCGGTCGCCTTCTTCGCCTTCTTATAGGCTCTCATAGAATCATTATTCTTCGACATCTCTGAAAAACACAAAAAACAAAAGAATTGTTACAACACAGGAGAAACAAAGCCCGGGAGCAAATATAAAAATAAATCAGACAATACCCAAAGCAGCCCGAACCAACGATGGATCACTCAAAAATCTCTTCGTGTCCAGGTGGGGCGGCTTCCCCCACAAATCTTCAAGAACGACCACAAAGGCCCGCTCAACCTCACTAAGCATTTCCCACGTGTAGCGTGGCACTCTTACATTCTTTTGCCACTCTAGAGGAAAAGCAGGTTCATCATTTTCATCAAGAAAAAAGGGGCAAACCCCCTCAATGGCACGGACTCGGAAGAAGTAGTTCTTAAAATCTTTAAACGACTCATCATACATAGCAAAGACTTTATGCCCCTGGGCCGACCTAAAAGAAACCCAGGAAGCTTTCTTTTTAGAGGAACCCCCAGGTTTGGCCGAGACAAAAAGATAAAGGAAAAGAGTCTCGGAAGGTGTTATATCCAACTCCTGACAAAGAAGCTGAAATATTTTGATAAAACCCCAAGAGTTTGGATGCAGCTGAGATGGGGCAATATTGCAAGACCACAACAAATCAGTTTCAAAAGCGGTAAAAGGGAAAGTAATGCTCAATTGGCCGAAAAAGTATTCATAAGCATAGAAAGAGGGACGCTCCCCCTCGACGGAAGTCCGAAAACAGACTCTCTCATCAGAATCAGGAGCAACAAGCTCATAATCACCCTCGCAGGAACCGTTAGCACAAATCCTATGGCACTTCCTCAGCTCTGTGCAAAATTCAGCATCCACAATAGAAACACACAACAAAACAAGGGAGTCCAGCCAATCGGACATCCCCTCGGGAACTCTGGAAGACATCTCTACAATGTTATTGCGAGAAGACATGAGGCCAACTAAATCCTACAAAGTAAAGAAAAAAGAGGGGATTACTAAAAACATCTCGGACAAGGGAAAAACAACTCAACACGATGCAGGAAGATCACACAGAAAAGGAAAACCCCAAGACTCAAACCAAAATCTTGGGGCATCCTTTGGAGGCAATAATCAGGCAAAGTTTCCAGAAAAAATCCACAACTCGCACCCCAGTACCTCTCAGAAAGAAAAATAAAAAAGAAAGCGAAAATACAAAAAGGATCGCTCTCATACGGTTTATCAGAAGAAAGCGCTATTTCTACAGTTTAGTAAAAACGGTCAAGGGGAAAGGTGCAAACTTTTTTCGAAACCAAGTAAAAGGCAAGTACCAACACCGAGCATACCAAAATCATCAAAGACACCAGCCCCCTTTTTTCCAAGAATCAAATGCGTTATCAACAAAAGCACAAAAAGGAAATAACATGCAGAAAGCCCTAAAACACATCAAAGCAACATGAAAGGCGAAAAAGACTCAGAACACGCATTATGACTACAACCAAGGCACAAGTAGAAGCAGAAAAGTCCAAACTTCCCTCAAAGCAAAATCGCAACTTAATCACAAAAAAGCCAAAAGCAGCGAAAGAGAAAAGAAAATGCGAATGGAACTCACCTGGAGAAGAGAAAAAGATGTAAGTCGTCCCGATAATCGCCAGGCAACGCCGCCACGAAAGAAAAGAAGAAGTGAAGGCGAAAAATAGAGAACGAGAATAACGGAGAAAATGATGAAGAAGTTACGAAAGAGCAAAGAAGAGAAACCGTCTCTGATTATTCAAAAATCAAAATAAAGAGCCAAAGGAAAAACGGAGCAATTAAAGCTAATTAATTAGGGCATTAAATCCTCACACGTTTCCCAGGACAAAGCGCTAATATAAAAGGGCGCGCTTTTAGAGGAAAACGTTCTACATTCAAAAAAGTTGCTGCAAGAAAATCGACAAAATGCTTGAGTTCGGCTTCACTAAAAAAAAGGGGGATCGAAGTCAAGAACTCGACCTCAAAAAGAAGACCGAGCTCAAGCAGGGGCACTGTTCATACCCAGGGTCGAGCTGTCCGAACCGGGATGTTCAGTAGCAAAGCGACCGACCTGTTCAAGTCAAGCAAACCGACTTCTTTACGAAGAACTCGGCCAAATCGACAGCAAAGCCCAATAGAAGGGCCCAAATAGAGGAACACGATCCAGAATCCAAAGGCAATCCCAGCCTACAGAGATAAAGGCAGTTCCCTTGAAGATAAGCTGACTTCACTCAAGATAAGATAAGATAAGATAGGATAACTAACTTATCTTATCAAAAAGGTCAGCCCACGCTACTATAAATACACTAGAGCACCCAGGTATAACTCATACTCTGATTCTACATAAAACCTGTTTAATACCCATGCTAACTTAGGCATCGGAGTCTCTTGCAGGTACCCCCACCCTCCGGTGACCAAGAATCAGTAGTGCAAACAGTCCAACAAGTCGGACACGACGACTCCGACCGCCACCTACCAGCCGGACACATCATCTTAGACCGGTACAGAAGATCTCGTCCGAGATCGACCTACAGTTTCAGGTAACCCTCGGAATACCTAACCATATGCTTGTGGTGTGATAGTATCAAGTAACCCTTGAGACTAAACACTTAAAGTCGAGATTAATTGCTGTTACAAAGTATGCCTAAGGCTCTAAGCACTACTATCTGGGACAAAAAGAAAGAAAAATTTGAACCCAAGGAAGCTTCCCCAATTAAGTACTTGTGGTGATCTTGTTTCAAGTTAAGCTTGAAGACAAAACACTTAGAGTCACGTCTAGGCTCAAGGTGCAAAGCACCAAAGAAAGAAAAGCTGTGTTCAAGAATAAATTAAAGCCTAAAGAAGAGAATCTATAATATCATTCGAGTTATAATTCTGAAAGATATCAGTATTTTTGAGCTTCAAAGGATTGTGAGATGCCGAAGCTTTTCAGAATTAGAGTGTCTTTAGCCCCATTCAGTAACTAGACCTGAGCTTAAATGACAACTCTAGTCTTGTGTATTTTCTCTTCTTGATCCTACATTATTTTTGGTTGCTTGAGGACAAGCAACAGTTTAAGTTTGGTGTTGTGATGCGTGAGCATCTTATACCCTTCTTGTAGTTAGTTTTATATTGTTTTTAGTTAGATTTTATTTATTTTTACTTGATTTTAGTACAAAAATAACCTTTGGATGCTATTTTGAGTTTTTCTTGTGTTTTTATAATTTTAGGTGAAATTCGAAGCAGCTTGGAGAAGCTTGAAGTAAGAAAGGAAAATGCTATCAACAGCCCCCTGGGCACCACTAAACGCCCACCCGGTGTTTCATGCCAACAGGGGGCACAAACCAGAAACATGTACTTCATCCCCTTGCGTTTAACATCCATCTCTGGAGTTAAACGCCAGCAGTAACTCATTTCACACATCTTTGGGCCTCCAAGTGGATTTAGCACTTATTAGTTTATTTTATTTTTACTTTGTAATTTTTATTTACAAATAATATTTTTTAGGTCTAGCATTTATTATTAGGTTAGTATTTAAAGGAAAATATCACTTAGGTTTGGGATCTTCTTCCTTCCCTACTTTTTTAGAACCCTATTTTCTCTGTAAGTTATGAGCAACTAAACCTCCTGGTTAAGGTTAGGAGCTCTGTTTTCTATGGATTAAGATTATTATTCTTCTATTTTAATATATGTTTGATTCAATTCTAAGGATTATTTTTGTTCTTAATCTTATGAACTGGGTGGAACGAGAGTGTGACCCTTTTCTATATGAGTTCTTGTGATTCTCGAGAGAGTTATCTCGCCTGAACTACAGCTTGAAAATATTCCTCTTAAACGGCTAATTACACAAACCGATGGGGATAAGCAACATCTATTCAACCAGTTTGAGGTGATTAGGGCCTTCATGGTATAAACTAGTTTTCTGAACTTCACCTTCTAACCTGAATTGCATGACCACGAGAGTGGCGATTAATGAAGGTTAGAGGAGGCTAAATCGCTAAGAGATTACGGTTTAGACACTTATGGTTTGCCATAGAATGAATCATTCATTATTAAAATAGTTAGCAAGACGTTTTAATCCAGAAAGATAAACATCTCCAAGACCTTAACTGTTTTCTTATATTGATTTTACACCAACCATTTTGAATGGAGAACCTGGCAAGGAACTTCTTGGCAAGGTCATCGAAGCTTGTGATCGATCTTGATGGCAAGCTGTCAAACCACTTTATTGCCATTTTGGTCAGAGTAGTCGAGAAGACCTTGCAATGGGTTGCATCTGAGGCATCCGTGAGGTACATCCGACTTCTAAAGTTGCTGAGATGATAGCTCGGGTCAGACGTTCCGTCGTACGAGGTCATGTCAGGAGCTTTGAAGTCTTTTGGGTCTTTAGCTTTCATGATTTCCTTTGTGAATGGGTCTTGGTCTTTGTAGTGGCTATCTTCGCGGTTGGATCGAGTGGCTTTAGTTTTGAGGTCGACTTCGAGCTTTTGGAGTTTTTCTTCTAGCTCTCGTCGCCGTCTTGTTTCTCTCCGGAGGTCTCGCTCGGCCTCTCATTATCGTTCAGCCTCCTGTTCGAGCTGTTTGAGGTGATCCCGTTGTTCACGGATGGCATCTAGGATTTCTTCGTTCTGGGGTTGCTTATCTCCTTTAGAGTGGTGTGCATCCTTTGGGGAGGTTGGTGTGGCATCCGTGTCCTTCCTTGGTGTTCCTTCTTCTAGTCTGGAGGTGTGGTCGTTGGTAGGAAGGTTGTTTGTCATGTCGATGGGATGACTTCTAGGTTTTTCGGCAACGGCGCCAATGTTCCAAGGGTTACCTGAAACGTTGAGGTCAATCTCGGACGAGATCTTATGGTGCGATCAGAGTTGTCGTGTCTGACTTGTTGTTGCTCGTGGTGCTGCTGATCTTGGGTCACTGGGGCGTGGTGGTACTTGCAAGAGACTTCGATGCTTAAGTCAGTACGGGCTTTAGGCAGGTTTTTTTGTAGAATTGGGGTATGAGTTATACCTGGGTGCTCCAGTGTATTTATAGTAGTGTTTGATAATCTTCCTTTGAGATAAGTTTGTTATCTTATCTTTTTGTGGGTGAGATTATTATCTTTTGTCCAACCGCCTTCTAGTGGTCGGTGGTTCTTCTGCTTTGGGCCTCCTTGGGCCTCTATGGCAATTTGTCAGAGCTCTTTTATGAACAGGTTGGTGGTGGACCAATCTTTGAGGAGGACGGTCGCTTTGCTTTAGTCCAACCCGGACCTTATAGCTCAGTCCAGGGTATGAACAGTGCCCCTGCTTGAGCTTCGATCTTCCCGTGAGGTTGTGCTTTCTAAGCTTCGACCTCTTTGGGGAAGTCGTGTTCGAGCATTTGCTTGATTGAGTCTGGTCTGTTCCTCCTCATGCGAGTCTTGTGTCTTTAATGCTTTTTTGAAACGTGAAGCGTTTTAGCCTTTGTTCTTTAAATGTCACGCCTTTCTCAAGGGCGTTAGCTTCGTGCGAACGTTTTTCAAGCCTATTAATTGGGCCTTTTATTTGTTTTTTCGTTTTGCTTCCCCCTTTAATTTGAAATCGAAAAAGGGGTTTTACTTTGTTTTTCAGTTTCCTGCTTTCATCTATTTCGTTTTCATTCTTCTGGAGAGAAGGCCTCTTTCTCTATTCTTTGCTTCTTTGATTTGCCCCAAGCTTTCTTCTTTCTTTGAAGCTTCAAAGCATTTGTTGGTGTGGATCGTTCATGCTTTGCCGTGCATCTATCGTCGCTTCTTTTTCCCCTTGCAGGTTGGTGCTTTGCTTCGTACCCTTTCGCATTTTACGTGTTTTAATTGTAGTTCTTCTTTGTGCTTTACTGCTGCATGCTTTTCTTTTTGCACAAAGTTTTGATCTTACTGAGCATTTTGAAAAGGTTGAAGCTTTCTAGTTTTGATCTTTTCGCGTTTTTGTTTGCCAGAAGGGCTAGGGTTTTGATTTCTATTGTTTTTCTGTGTGTTTCTTCCTTTCTGTATCTGCATTGCCTCCAAAGGGTGCCCCTGGGGTTTAATGGTGATCCTCGAGCCTTGGGATGCCTTTTTCGTTGTGATGACCAAACCGGGGGTGGCAAAAAAGAAGGCTTCTTGGATCTCTTTCCGGGCTGCTCAGGAAAATAAAGTCTTTTCTATGTTTGACAACTCTTTCCGAGATTTTAAAAATTTTTACTTCAAAGTCCGGGCTGTTGAAGATGTTCTCCCCTTTTTTCTGGACGAGAACAATGAACCGACCTTTCCCCTTTGGTGGCTGGTGCACGAAATTGTGATCTTTGGTAATGGCTTCTTAGGCCAGATACTCTGATCTAGTTTTACAGTCTGTCACAACTTCGATACAACTAACCAGCAAGTGTACTGGGTCGTCCAAGTAATAAACCTTACGTGAGTAAGGGTTGATCCCACAGAGATTTTTGGCTTGAAGCAAGCTATGGTCACCTTGTAAATCTCAGTCAGGCGGATATAAAACAGTTATGTGGTTTTCGAATATTAATTAATAAAATAGGGATAGAGATACTTATGTAGATTCATTGGCAGGGATTTCAGATAAGCGAATGGAGATGCTTTTCGTTCCTCTGAACCTCTGCTTTCCTGCTATCTTCATCCAACCAGTCTTACTCCTTTCCATGGCTGGCTGTATGCAAGGGCATCACCGTTGTCAGTGGCTACATCCCCTCCTCTCAGTGAATCATATGCTCACGCACCCTGTCACGGCACGGCTATTCATCTGTCGGTTCTCGATCATGCTGGAATAGGATTCATCCTCCTTTTGCGTCTGTCACTAACGCCCAACAATCGCGAGTTTGAAGCTCGTCACAGTCATTCAATCATTGAATCCTACTCAGAATACCACAGACAAGGTTTAGACCTTCCGGATTCTCTTGAATGCCGCTATCATTCTAGCGTACGCCACGAAGACTCTGGTTAGGAGATCTAAGAGATACTCATTCTAGCTTAATTCATGTAGAACGGAAGTGTTTGTCAGGCACGCGTTCATAGGGGAGATGGTGATGAGCGTCACACATAATCATCACCTTCATCATGTTCTTGGGTTTGAATGGATATCTTAGAAGCGAAATAAGAAGAATTGAATAGAAAATAGAAGTACTTTGCATTAATCTTTGAGGAACAGCAGAGCTCCACACCTTAATCTATGGAGTGTAGAAACTCTACCGTTGAAAATACATAAGTGAAGGTCCAGGCATGGCCGTGTGGCCAGCCCCCATGGTCTAAGAACAATGCGTTCAAAGATGCCTAATACAGTAGTAAAAGGTCCTATTTATAATAAACTAGCTACTAGGGTTTACATGAGTAAGTAATTGATGTACAAATCCACTTCCGGGGCCCACTTGGTGTGTGCTTGGGCTTGGGCTTGAGTGTTACACGTGTAGAGGTCCTTTCTGGAGTTGAACGCCAGCTTTTGTGCCAGTTTGGGCGTTCAACTCTGGTTTTGGATACTTTTCTGGCGCTGGACGCCAGATTTGGGTAGAAGGCTGGAGTTGAACGCCAGTTTACGTCATCAATTCTTGGCCAAAGTATGAACTATTATATATTGCTGGAAAGCCCTAGATGTCTACTTTCCAACGCAATTTGAAGCGCGCCATTTCGAGTTCTGTAGCTCCAGAAAATCCACTTTGAGTGCAGGGAGGTCAGAATCCAACAGCATCAGCAGTCCTTTTTCAACCTCTGAATCTGATTTCTGCTCAAGTCCCTCAATTTCAGCCAGAAAATACCTGAAATCACAGAAAAACACACAAACTCATAGTAAAGTCCAGAAATGTGAATTTAACACAAAATATATTAAAAACATCCCTAAAAGTAACTAGATCCTACTAAAAACATACTAAAAACAATGTCAAAAAGCGTATAAATTATCCGCTCATCACAACACCAAACTTAATTTGTTGCTTGTCCCCAAGCAACTGAAAATCAAAATAGGATAAAAAGAATAGAATATACTATAAATTCCAAACTATCAATGAAACAGAGCTTCAATCATATGAGCGGAACTTATAGCTTTTTGCCTCTTGAATAGTTTTGGCATCTCACTTTATCCATTGAGGTTCAGAATGATTGGCATCTATAGGAACTTCAGATTTCGAATAGTGTTATTGACTCTCTTAGTTCAGTATGATGATTCTTGAACACAGCTTCTTTATGAGTCTTGGCCGTGGCCCTAAGCATTTTGTTTTCCAGTATTACCACCGGATACATAAATGCCACAGACACATAATTGGGTGAACCTTTTCAGATTGTGACTCAGCTTTGCTAAAGTCCCCAATTAGAGGTGTCCAGGGTTCTTAAGCACACTCTTTTTTGCTTTGGACCTTGACTTTAACCGCTCAGTCTCAAGTTTTCACTTGACACCTACACGCCACAAGCACATGGTTAGGGACAGCTTGGTTTAGCCGCTTAGACCAGGATTTTATTCCTTTAGGCCCTCCTATCCACTGATGCTCAAAGCCTTGGGATCCTTTTTATTTTCCCTTGCCTTTTGGTTTTAAGGGTTACTGGCTTTTTCTGCTTGCTTTTTCTTTTTCTATTTTTTTTCTATATTTTTTTTTCGCCTATTTTTTTTTTTCTGCAAGCTTTGTTCTTTGCTGCTTTTTCTTGCTTCAAGAATCATTTTTATGGTTTTTAAGATCATCAAATAACATGTCTCCTAGTCATCATTCTTTCAAGAGCCAACATATTTAACATTATTAAACAACAACTTCAAAAGACATATGCACTGTTCAAGCATACATTCAGAAAACAAGAAGCATTGTCACCACATCAATATAATTAAACTAAGTTCAAGGATAAATTCAAAACTCATGTACTTCTTGTTCTTTTGAATTAAAACATTTTTCATTTAAGAGAGGTGATGGATTCATAGGACATTTATATCTTTAAGACAAAGTTACTAACTACTAATGATCATGTAATGAAGACACAAACATGGATAAGCACATAACATATAAAACGAAAAAAACAGAGAAAGTAAGAACAAGGAATGAGTCCACCTTAGTGATGTCCTTGAGTTCTTCTATGTCTCTTCCTTGTCTTTGCTGCTCCTCCTTCATTGCTTTTAGATCTTCTCTGATTTCATGAAGGATGATGGAGTGCTCCTGATGTTCCACCCTTAGTTGCTTCCAATAATTGTGTGGAAGAAAATGTATCCCTTGAGGTATCTTAGGGATCTCTTGATTTGCAGTCAAATGTTCTACCACTGAGCTATAGACCCTTGATGGAAGCTTTTTGTCTTCCCTTTCCTCTTTCTAGGGGCTTCTCTGGCCTTAGGTGCCATCAATGGTTATGGAAAAAACAAAAAAGCTATGCTTTTACCACACCAAACTTAGAATGTTGCTCGCCCTCGAGCAAAAGAAGAAAGAATAGAAGAAGAAGAAGATATAGAGGAGATGGATGGGAGAGAGATGTTGAATTTTGAAGGTAGTGGGTGTATGGATGTGAGTGGTAAATGGAAAGCAGAAGGGATGATCATGAATGGAAAGAGAGATGATGAGGTAGGTGGGGATCCTGTGGGGTTCACAGATCCTGAGATGATCCTGTGGGGTCCACAGATCCTGAGGTGTCAAGGCATTTACATCCCTGCACCAAGTTAGGCATGCAAAATGCCCTTGCACACAACTCTGGGCGTTCAGCGCCAGGTTGGTGCCCATTTTGGGTGTTCAACGCCCCTTTGCTGCCATTTCTGGCGTTGAACGCCAGACCCATGCTTGTTCTGGGCGTTCAGCGCCAGGATGCTCCCATTCTGGGTGTTCAGCGCCAGAACTATGCTCTGTTCTGGCGTTTGAACGCCAGACAGATGCTCCTCCAGGGTGTGATTTTTCTTCTGCTGTTTTTGATTCCGTTTTTGATTTTTTTGTTTATTTTGTGACTCCACATGATCATGAACCTAAGAAAACATGAAAAACAATAAAAATAAGAATTAGATAAACATTGGGTTGCCTCCCAACAAGCGCTTCTTTAATGTCAATAGCTTGACAGTGAGCTCTCATGGAGCCTCACAGATGTGCAGAGCTTTGTTGAGACTCTCCAACACCAAACTTAGAGTTTGGATATGGGAGTTCAACACCAAACTTAGAGTTTGGTTGTGGCCTCCCAACACCAAACTTAGAGTTTGACTGTGGGGGCTCTGGTTGACTCTGCTTGGAGAGAAGCTTTTGCTGCTTCCTCTCCATGGTTGCAGAGGGAGATCCTTGAGTTTTAAACACAAGGGAGTCCTCATTCCATTGAAGGACTATTTCACCTCTGTCAACATCAATCACAACTCTTGCTGTGGCCAGGAAAGGTCTTCCTAGGATGATGGATTCATCCTCTTTCTTTCCAGTATCCAGGACTATGAAATCAGCAGGGATGTAAAGGCCCTCAACTTTTACCAATACATCTTCTACGTGTCCATAAGACTGTCTTCTTGAGCTGTCTGCCATCTCTAGTGAGATTTTAGCAGCTTGCACCCCATAGATTCCCAGTTTCTCTATTACAGAGAGGGGCATGAGGTTTATACCTGAACCAAGGTCACACAGAGCTTTGAAGATCATGGTGCCTATGGTACAAGGTAGTATGAACTTTCCAGGATCCTGTCTCTTCTGAGGTAATGTCAGTTGATCCAGATCACTTAGTTCATTGATGAACAAGGGAGGTTCAACTTCCCAAGCATCAATGCCAAACAATTTGGCATTTAGCTTCATGATTGCACCAAGAAACTTGGCAGTTTGCTCTTCAGTAACATCCTCATTCTCTTCAGAAGAGGAATACTCATCAGAGCTCATGAAGGGCATAAGAAGGTTCAATGGGATCTCTATGGTCTCTAGATGAGCCTCAGAGTCCTTTGGTTCCCCAGAGGGAAGCTTCTTATTGATCACTGGACGTCCCAGGAGGTCTTCCTCCTTGGGATTCACGTCCTCTCCTCTCCTCACAGGTTCGGCCATGGCGCTTATGTCAATGGCCTTGCACTCTCCTTTTGGGTTCTCTTCTGTATTGCTTGGGAGAGTACTAGGAGGGATTTCAGTGATCCTTTTACTCAGCTGGCCCACTTGTGCTTCCAGATTTCTAATGGAAGACCTTGTTTCATTCATGAAACGTACAGTGGCCTTAGATAGATCAGAGACTAGATTTGCTAAATTAGAAGCATTTTGTTCAGAGTTCTCTGTCTGTTGCTGAGTTGATGGTGGAAAAGGCTTGCTATTGCTAAACCTGTTTCTTCCACCATTATTAAAGCCTTGTTGAGGCTTTTGATCCTTCCATGAGAAATTTGGATGATTTCTCCATGTTGAGTTATAGGTGTTTCCATAAGGTTCACCTAAGTAATTTACCTCTGCTATTGCAGGGTTCTCAGGATCATAGGCTTCTTCTTCAGAAGAAGCCTCTTGAGTACTGTTGGATGCAGCTTGCATTCCATGCAGACTCTGAGAAATCATATTGACTTGCTGAGTCAATATTTTATTCTGAGCCAATATGGCATTCAGAGTATCAACCTCAAGAACTCCCTTCTTCATAGGCGTCCCATTACTCACAGGATTCCTTTCAAAAGTGTACATGAACTGGTTATTAGCAACCATGTCAATGAGTTCTTGAGCTTCTGCAGGCGTTTTCTTTAGGTGAATGGATCCACCTGCAGAGGTGTCCAATGACATCTTAGATAACTCAGACAGACCATCATAGAATATATCCAGGATGGTCCATTCTGAAAGCATGACAGAAGGACACTTTTTGGTCAACTGTTTGTATCTTTCCCAAGCTTCATAGAGAGATTCACCTTCTTTCTGTCTGAAGGTTTGAACATCCGCTCTAAGCTTGCTCAGCTTTTGAGGAGGAAAGTACTTGGCTAAGAAAGCCGTGACCAGCTTATCCCAAGAGTTCAGGCTGTCTTTGGGTTGAGAATCCAACCATAATCTAGCTCTGTCTCTTACAGCAAAAGGGAAAAGCATGAGCCTGTAGACTTCAGGATCTATTCCATTAGTCTTAACAGTATCACATATCTGCAAGAATTCAGTTAAGAACTGAAAAGGATCTTCAGATGGAAGTCCATGAAACTTGCAGTTCTGCTGTATCAGAGAAACTAATTGAGGTTTCAGCTCAAAGTTGTTTGCTCCAATGGCAGGAATTGAGATGCTTCTTCCATGTAAATTGGAATTAGGTGCAGTAAAGTCACCAAGCATCTTCCTTACATTATTATTATTTTTGGCTGCCATCTCTTCTGCCTGTTTGAAAATTTCTGAAAGGTTATCTCTGGATTGTTGTATTTTAGCTTCTCTTAATTTTCTCTTCAGAGTCCTTTCAGGTTCTGGATCTGCTTCCACAAGAATGTTCTTATCCTTGCTCCTGCTCATACAAGGAAGAATGGACAAAAAAATAATAATAATAATAGAGATCCTTTATACCACAGTATAGGGATCCCTGTGTGAGTGGAGGAAGAGGGGGAGATAAAGGATGTGATGTAAAGGAAGAAACACAACTGTGAGGATTGGAATGTGAGATGAGATGTTAGGACATGAATGAATAAATAGAATGAGATGGGGGAGGAATAATTTTCGAAAATTATTTTGAAAAAGAGTTAGTGATTTTTGAAAATTGGTTTTTGAAAATTAGTTAGTATTTTTCGAAAATTTTTGAATTCAAAAATAGAAAATAAAAATAATTAGTTAATTAAAAAGAAATTTTTGAAAAAGGGAGAGATATTTTCGAAAAATGAGAGAGAGAGAGAGTTAGTTAGTTGGTTTTGAAAAAGTTAAGAAACAAACAAAAAGTTAGTTAGTTAGTTGAAACAAATTTTGAAAAGATAAGTAGTTGGGAGGTTAGGAAAGATACTTTGAAAAGATATTTTTGAAAAAGATAAGATAAGAAGATATTTTTGAAAAGATATGATTGAAATTAGTTTTGAAAAAGATTTGATTTTTAAAATCACAATTAATGACTTGATTCATAAGAAATCACAAAATATGATTCTAGAACTTAAAGTTTGAATTTTTCTTAACAAGCAAGTAACAAACTTCAAATTTTTGAATCAAAACATTAATTGTTTATGTTATTTTCGAAAATTATGATATAAAATAAGAAAAAGATTTTTGAAAAATATTTTTGAAATTTTCGAAAATAACTAAGAAATTTGAAAAAGATTTGATTTTTGAAAAAGATTTTGAAAAAGATAAGATTTTCAAATTGAAAATTTGATTTGACTCATAAGAAACAACTTGATTTTAAAATTTTTTGAAAAAGTCAATCCAAATTTTCGAATTTGAGGAGAGAAAAAGGGAAAGATATTTTTTTTATTTTTGAATTTTTATGAAAAACATGAAAATTATGCAATGCATGAAATTTTCAGATCAAAACAATGAATGCATGCAAGAGTGCCATGAATGTCAAGATGAACACCAAGAACACTATGAATGTCATGATGAACATCAAGAACATATTTTTGAAAAATTTTTAATGCAAAGAAAACATGTAAGACACCAAACTTAGAAATCTTTCATGTTTAGACACTAAGAATTCAAGAATGCATATGATAAACATGAAAAGAAACAAAACAAAAAATCATCAAGATCAAACAAGAAGACTTACCAAGAACAACTTGAAGATCATGAAGAACACTATGAATGCATGATATTTTCGAAAAAATGCAAGATACACATGCAATTGACACCAAACTTATGATATGACTCAAGACTCAAACAAGAGCACAAAAATATTTTTTTTATTTTTATGATTTTCTAAATTTTTTTGGATTTTTATTTTATATTTTTCGAAAAATTATATGAAAAAGAAAAAATAAGGATTCCAAAATTTTTAATATGAATTCCAGGAATCTTATGCTCTAAAGCTCCAATCAAAGGGTCAGGCATGGCTCAATAGCCAGCCAAGCTTTAGTATGTAACTCAGACATGACACGCCTGACATTCCTTACATTCAACAGCCAATTGGCTAAGAAAGATAAAGAAGCTCTTCTCTTGGGTATAAGGATTGAGACATGGCTTTACAGCCAGCCAGGCTTCAACATGCTCCATGAAACACTAGAATTCATTCTTAAAAATTCTGAAAGGAAAATATATTTTTGAAAACATTTTTATTTTAAAATTTTTTTTTTTTCGAAAACAGATGAGAAAATTTTAGAAATATTTTTGAAAAATTTTTGAAAATAAAATAAAAAGAAAATTACCTAATCTGAGCAACAAGATGAACCGTCAGTTGTCCAAACTCAAACAATCCCCGGCAACGGCGCCAAAAACTTGGTGCACGAAATTGTGATCTTTGGTAATGGCTTCTTAGGCCAGATACTCTGATCTAGTTTTACAGTTTGTCACAACTTCGATACAACTAACCAGCAAGTGTACTGGGTCGTCCAAGTAATAAACCTTACGTGAGTAAGGGTCGATCCCACAGAGATTGTTGGCTTGAAGCAAGCTATGGTCACCTTGTAAATCTCAGTCAGGCGGATATAAAACAGTTATGTGGTTTTCGAATATTAATTAATAAAATAGGGATAGAGATACTTATGTAGATTCATTGGCAGGGATTTCAGATAAGCGAATGGAGATGCTTTTCGTTCCTCTGAACCTCTGCTTTCCTGCTATCTTCATCCAACCAGTCTTACTCCTTTCCATGGCTGGCTGTATGCAAGGGCATCACCGTTGTCAGTGGCTACATCCCCTCCTCTCAGTGAATCATATGCTCACGCACCCTGTCACGGCACGGCTATTCATCTGTCGGTTCTCGATCATGCTGGAATAGAATTCATCCTCCTTTTGCGTCTGTCACTAACGCCCAACAATCGCGAGTTTGAAGCTCGTCACAGTCATTCAATCATTGAATCCTACTCAGAATACCACAGACAAGGTTTAGACCTTCCGGATTCTCTTGAATGCCGCTATCATTCTAGCGTACGCCACGAAGACTCTGGTTAGGAGATCTAAGAGATACTCATTCTAGCTTAATTCATGTAGAACGGAAGTGTTTGTCAGGCACGCGTTCATAGGGGAGATGGTGATGAGCGTCACACATAATCATCACCTTCATCATGTTCTTGGGTTTGAATGGATATCTTAGAAGCGAAATAAGAAGAATTGAATAGAAAATAGAAGTACTTTGCATTAATCTTTGAGGAACAGCAGAGCTCCACACCTTAATCTATGGAGTGTAGAAACTCTACCGTTGAAAATACATAAGTGAAGGTCCAGACATGGCCGTGTGGCCAGCCCCCATGGTCTAAGAACAATGCGTTCAAAGATGCCTAATACAGTAGTAAAAGGTCCTATTTATAATAAACTAGCTACTAGGGTTTACATGAGTAAGTAATTGATGTACAAATCCACTTCCGGGGCCCACTTGGTGTGTGCTTGGGCTTGGGCTTGAGTGTTACACGTGTAGAGGTCCTTTCTGGAGTTGAACGCCAGCTTTTGTGCCAGTTTGGGCGTTCAACTCTGGTTTTGGATCCTTTTCTGGCGCTGGACGCCAAATTTGGGTAGAAGGCTGGCGTTGAACGCCAGTTTACGTCATCAATTCTTGGCCAAAGTATGGACTATTATATATTGCTGGAAAGCCCTGGATGTCTACTTTCCAACGCAATTTGAAGCGCGCCATTTCGAGTTCTGTAGCTCCAGAAAATCTACTTTGAGTGCAGGGAGGTCAGAATCCAACAGCATCAGCAGTCCTTTTTCAACCTCTGAATCTGATTTCTGCTCAAGTCCCTCAATTTCAGCCAGAAAATACCTGAAATCACAGAAAAACACACAAACTCATAGTAAAGTCCAGAAATGTGAATTTAACACAAAATATATTAAAAACATCCCTAAAAGTAACTAGATCCTACTAAAAACATACTAAAAACAATGTCAAAAAGCGTATAAATTATCCGCTCATCACAACACCAAACTTAATTTGTTGCTTGTCCCCAAGCAACTGAAAATCAAAATAGGATAAAAAGAATAGAATATACTATAAATTCCAAACTATCAATGAAACAGAGCTTCAATCATATGAGCGGAACTTATAGCTTTTTGCCTCTTGAATAGTTTTGGCATCTCACTTTATCCATTGAGGTTCAGAATGATTGGCATCTATAGGAACTTCAGATTTCGAATAGTGTTATTGACTCTCTTAGTTCAGTATGATGATTCTTGAACACAGCTTCTTTATGAGTCTTGGCCGTGGCCCTAAGCATTTTGTTTTCCAGTATTACCACCGGATACATAAATGCCACAGACACATAATTGGGTGAACCTTTTCAGATTGTGACTCAGCTTTGCTAAAGTCCCCAATTAGAGGTGTCCAGGGTTCTTAAGCACACTCTTTTTTGCTTTGGACCTTGACTTTAACCGCTCAGTCTCAAGTTTTCACTTGACACCTACATGCCACAAGCACATGGTTAGGGACAGCTTGGTTTAGCCGCTTAGACCAGGATTTTATTCCTTTAGGCCCTCCTATCCACTGATGCTCAAAGCCTTGGGATCCTTTTTATTTTCCCTTGCCTTTTGGTTTTAAGGGTTACTGGCTTTTTCTGCTTGCTTTTTCTTTTTCTATTTTTTTTCTATATTTTTTTTTTCGCCTATTTTTTTTTTCTGCAAGCTTTGTTCTTTGCTGCTTTTTCTTGCTTCAAGAATCATTTTTATGGTTTTTAAGATCATCAAATAACATGTCTCCTAGTCATCATTCTTTCAAGAGCCAACATATTTAACATTCTTAAACAACAACTTCAAAAGACATATGCACTGTTCAAGCATACATTCAGAAAACAAGAAGCATTGTCACCACATCAATATAATTAAACTAAGTTCAAGGATAAATTCAAAACTCATGTACTTCTTGTTCTTTTGAATTAAAACATTTTTCATTTAAGAGAGGTGATGGATTCATAGGACATTTATATCTTTAAGACAAAGTTACTAACTACTAATGATCATGTAATGAAGACACAAACATGGATAAGCACATAACATATAAAACGAAAAAAACAGAGAAAGTAAGAACAAGGAATGAGTCCACCTTAGTGATGTCCTTGAGTTCTTCTATGTCTCTTCCTTGTCTTTGCTGCTCCTCCTTCATTGCTTTTAGATCTTCTCTGATTTCATGAAGGATGATGGAGTGCTCCTGATGTTCCACCCTTAGTTGCTTCCAATAATTGTGTGGAAGAAAATGTATCCCTTGAGGTATCTTAGGGATCTCTTGATTTGCAGTCAAATGTTCTACCACTGAGCTATAGACCCTTGATGGAAGCTTTTTGTCTTCCCTTTCCTCTTTCTAGGGGCTTCTCTGGCCTTAGGTGCCATCAATGGTTATGGAAAAAACAAAAAAGCTATGCTTTTACCACACCAAACTTAGAATGTTGCTCGCCCTCGAGCAAAAGAAGAAAGAATAGAAGAAGAAGAAGATATAGAGGAGATGGATGGGAGTGTGTATTCGGCCATATGGGTGGGATTGGGTGGGAGAGAGATGTTGAATTTTGAAGGTAGTGGGTGTATGGATGTGAGTGGTAAATGGAAAGCAGAAGGGATGATCATGAATGGAAAGAGAGATGATGAGGTAGGTGGGGATCCTGTGGGGTTCACAGATCCTGAGATGATCCTGTGGGGTCCACAGATCCTGAGGTGTCAAGGCATTTACATCCCTGCACCAAGTTAGGCATGCAAAATGCCCTTGCACACAACTCTGGGCGTTCAGCGCCAGGTTGGTGCCCATTTTGGGTGTTCAACGCCCCTTTGCTGCCATTTCTGGCGTTGAACGCCAGACCCATGCTTGTTCTGGGCGTTCAGCGCCAGGATGCTCCCATTCTGGGTGTTCAGCGCCAGAACTATGCTCTGTTCTGGCGTTTGAACGCCAGACAGATGCTCCTCCAGGGTGTGATTTTTCTTCTGCTGTTTTTGATTCCGTTTTTGATTTTTTTGTTTATTTTGTGACTCCACATGATCATGAACCTAAGAAAACATGAAAAACAATAAAAATAAGAATTAGATAAACATTGGGTTGCCTCCCAACAAGCGCTTCTTTAATGTCAATAGCTTGACAGTGAGCTCTCATGGAGCCTCACAGATGTGCAGAGCTTTGTTGAGACTCTCCAACACCAAACTTAGAGTTTGGATATGGGAGTTCAACACCAAACTTAGAGTTTGGTTGTGGCCTCCCAACACCAAACTTAGAGTTTGACTGTGGGGGCTCTGGTTGACTCTGCTTGGAGAGAAGCTTTTGCTGCTTCCTCTCCATGGTTGCAGAGGGAGATCCTTGAGTTTTAAACACAAGGGAGTCCTCATTCCATTGAAGGACTATTTCACCTCTGTCAACATCAATCACAACTCTTGCTGTGGCCAGGAAAGGTCTTCCTAGGATGATGGATTCATCCTCTTTCTTTCCAGTATCCAGGACTATGAAATCAGCAGGGATGTAAAGGCCCTCAACTTTTACCAATACATCTTCTACGTGTCCATAAGACTGTCTTCTTGAGCTGTCTGCCATCTCTAGTGAGATTTTAGCAGCTTGCACCCCATAGATTCCCAGTTTCTCTATTACAGAGAGGGGCATGAGGTTTATACCTGAACCAAGGTCACACAGAGCTTTGAAGATCATGGTGCCTATGGTACAAGGTAGTATGAACTTTCCAGGATCCTGTCTCTTCTGAGGTAATGTCAGTTGATCCAGATCACTTAGTTCATTGATGAACAAGGGAGGTTCAACTTCCCAAGCATCAATGCCAAACAATTTGGCATTTAGCTTCATGATTGCACCAAGAAACTTGGCAGTTTGCTCTTCAGTAACATCCTCATTCTCTTCAGAAGAGGAATACTCATCAGAGCTCATGAAGGGCATAAGAAGGTTCAATGGGATCTCTATGGTCTCTAGATGAGCCTCAGAGTCCTTTGGTTCCCCAGAGGGAAGCTTCTTATTGATCACTGGACGTCCCAGGAGGTCTTCCTCCTTGGGATTCACGTCCTCTCCTCTCCTCACAGGTTCGGCCATGGCGCTTATGTCAATGGCCTTGCACTCTCCTTTTGGGTTCTCTTCTGTATTGCTTGGGAGAGTACTAGGAGGGATTTCAGTGATCCTTTTACTCAGCTGGCCCACTTGTGCTTCCAGATTTCTAATGGAAGACCTTGTTTCATTCATGAAACGTACAGTGGCCTTAGATAGATCAGAGACTAGATTTGCTAAATTAGAAGCATTTTGTTCAGAGTTCTCTGTCTGTTGCTGAGTTGATGGTGGAAAAGGCTTGCTATTGCTAAACCTGTTTCTTCCACCATTATTAAAGCCTTGTTGAGGCTTTTGATCCTTCCATGAGAAATTTGGATGATTTCTCCATGTTGAGTTATAGGTGTTTCCATAAGGTTCACCTAAGTAATTTACCTCTGCTATTGCAGGGTTCTCAGGATCATAGGCTTCTTCTTCAGAAGAAGCCTCTTGAGTACTGTTGGATGCAGCTTGCATTCCATGCAGACTCTGAGAAATCATATTGACTTGCTGAGTCAATATTTTATTCTGAGCCAATATGGCATTCAGAGTATCAACCTCAAGAACTCCCTTCTTCATAGGCGTCCCATTACTCACAGGATTCCTTTCAAAAGTGTACATGAACTGGTTATTAGCAACCATGTCAATGAGTTCTTGAGCTTCTGCAGGCGTTTTCTTTAGGTGAATGGATCCACCTGCAGAGGTGTCCAATGACATCTTAGATAACTCAGACAGACCATCATAGAATATATCCAGGATGGTCCATTCTGAAAGCATGACAGAAGGACACTTTTTGGTCAACTGTTTGTATCTTTCCCAAGCTTCATAGAGAGATTCACCTTCTTTCTGTCTGAAGGTTTGAACATCCGCTCTAAGCTTGCTCAGCTTTTGAGGAGGAAAGTACTTGGCTAAGAAAGCCGTGACCAGCTTATCCCAAGAGTTCAGGCTGTCTTTGGGTTGAGAATCCAACCATAATCTAGCTCTGTCTCTTACAGCAAAAGGGAAAAGCATGAGCCTGTAGACTTCAGGATCTATTCCATTAGTCTTAACAGTATCACATATCTGCAAGAATTCAGTTAAGAACTGAAAAGGATCTTCAGATGGAAGTCCATGAAACTTGCAGTTCTGCTGTATCAGAGAAACTAATTGAGGTTTCAGCTCAAAGTTGTTTGCTCCAATGGCAGGAATTGAGATGCTTCTTCCATGTAAATTGGAATTAGGTGCAGTAAAGTCACCAAGCATCTTCCTTACATTATTATTATTTTTGGCTGCCATCTCTTCTGCCTGTTTGAAAATTTCTGAAAGGTTATCTCTGGATTGTTGTATTTTAGCTTCTCTTAATTTTCTCTTCAGAGTCCTTTCAGGTTCTGGATCTGCTTCCACAAGAATGTTCTTATCCTTGCTCCTGCTCATACAAGGAAGAATGGACAAAAAAATAATAATAATAATAGAGATCCTTTATACCACAGTATAGGGATCCCTGTGTGAGTGGAGGAAGAGGGGGAGATAAAGGATGTGATGTAAAGGAAGAAACACAACTGTGAGGATTGGAATGTGAGATGAGATGTTAGGACATGAATGAATAAATAGAATGAGATGGGGGAGGAATAATTTTCGAAAATTATTTTGAAAAAGAGTTAGTGATTTTTGAAAATTGGTTTTTGAAAATTAGTTAGTATTTTTCGAAAATTTTTGAATTCAAAAATAGAAAATAAAAATAATTAGTTAATTAAAAAGAAATTTTTGAAAAAGGGAGAGATATTTTCGAAAAATGAGAGAGAGAGAGAGTTAGTTAGTTGGTTTTGAAAAAGTTAAGAAACAAACAAAAAGTTAGTTAGTTAGTTGAAACAAATTTTGAAAAGATAAGTAGTTGGGAGGTTAGGAAAGATACTTTGAAAAGATATTTTTGAAAAAGATAAGATAAGAAGATATTTTTGAAAAGATATGATTGAAATTAGTTTTGAAAAAGATTTGATTTTTAAAATCACAATTAATGACTTGATTCATAAGAAATCACAAAATATGATTCTAGAACTTAAAGTTTGAATTTTTCTTAACAAGCAAGTAACAAACTTCAAATTTTTGAATCAAAACATTAATTGTTTATGTTATTTTCGAAAATTATGATATAAAATAAGAAAAAGATTTTTGAAAAATATTTTTGAAATTTTCGAAAATAACTAAGAAATTTGAAAAAGATTTGATTTTTGAAAAAGATTTTGAAAAAGATAAGATTTTCAAATTGAAAATTTGATTTGACTCATAAGAAACAACTTGATTTTAAAATTTTTTGAAAAAGTCAATCCAAATTTTCGAATTTGAGGAGAGAAAAAGGGAAAGATATTTTTTTTATTTTTGAATTTTTATGAAAAACATGAAAATTATGCAATGCATGAAATTTTCAGATCAAAACAATGAATGCATGCAAGAGTGCCATGAATGTCAAGATGAACACCAAGAACACTATGAATGTCATGATGAACATCAAGAACATATTTTTGAAAAATTTTTAATGCAAAGAAAACATGTAAGACACCAAACTTAGAAATCTTTCATGTTTAGACACTAAGAATTCAAGAATGCATATGATAAACATGAAAAGAAACAAAACAAAAAATCATCAAGATCAAACAAGAAGACTTACCAAGAACAACTTGAAGATCATGAAGAACACTATGAATGCATGATATTTTCGAAAAAATGCAAGATACACATGCAATTGACACCAAACTTATGATATGACTCAAGACTCAAACAAGAGCACAAAAATATTTTTTTTATTTTTATGATTTTCTAAATTTTTTTGGATTTTTATTTTATATTTTTCGAAAAATTATATGAAAAAGAAAAAATAAGGATTCCAAAATTTTTAATATGAATTCCAGGAATCTTATGCTCTAAAGCTCCAATCAAAGGGTCAGGCATGGCTCAATAGCCAGCCAAGCTTTAGTATGTAACTCAGACATGACACGCCTGACATTCCTTACATTCAACAGCCAATTGGCTAAGAAAGATAAAGAAGCTCTTCTCTTGGGTATAAGGATTGAGACATGGCTTTACAGCCAGCCAGGCTTCAACATGCTCCATGAAACACTAGAATTCATTCTTAAAAATTCTGAAAGGAAAATATATTTTTGAAAACATTTTTATTTTAAAATTTTTTTTTTTTCGAAAACAGATGAGAAAATTTTAGAAATATTTTTGAAAAATTTTTGAAAATAAAATAAAAAGAAAATTACCTAATCTGAGCAACAAGATGAACCGTCAGTTGTCCAAACTCAAACAATCCCCGGCAACGGCGCCAAAAACTTGGTGCACGAAATTGTGATCTTTGGTAATGGCTTCTTAGGCCAGATACTCTGATCTAGTTTTACAGTCTGTCACAACTTCGATACAACTAACCAGCAAGTGTACTGGGTCGTCCAAGTAATAAACCTTACGTGAGTAAGGGTCGATCCCACAGAGATTGTTGGCTTGAAGCAAGCTATGGTCACCTTGTAAATCTCAGTCAGGCGGATATAAAATAGTTATGTGGTTTTCGAATATTAATTAATAAAATAGGGATAGAGATACTTATGTAGATTCATTGGCAGGGATTTCAGATAAGCGAATGGAGATGCTTTTCGTTCCTCTGAACCTCTGCTTTCCTGCTATCTTCATCCAACCAGTCTTACTCCTTTCCATGGCTGGCTGTATGCAAGGGCATCACCGTTGTCAGTGGCTACATCCCCTCCTCTCAGTGAATCATATGCTCACGCACCCTGTCACGGCACGGCTATTCATCTGTCGGTTCTCGATCATGCTGGAATAGGATTCATCCTCCTTTTGCGTCTGTCACTAACGCCCAACAATCGCGAGTTTGAAGCTCGTCACAGTCATTCAATCATTGAATCCTACTCAGAATACCACAGACAAGGTTTAGACCTTCCGGATTCTCTTGAATGCCGCTATCATTCTAGCGTACGCCACGAAGACTCTGGTTAGGAGATCTAAGAGATACTCATTCTAGCTTAATTCATGTAGAACGGAAGTGTTTGTCAGGCACGCGTTCATAGGGGAGATGGTGATGAGCGTCACACATAATCATCACCTTCATCATGTTCTTGGGTTTGAATGGATATCTTAGAAGCGAAATAAGAAGAATTGAATAGAAAATAGAAGTACTTTGCATTAATCTTTGAGGAACAGCAGAGCTCCACACCTTAATCTATGGAGTGTAGAAACTCTACCGTTGAAAATACATAAGTGAAGGTCCAGGCATGGCCGTGTGGCCAGCCCCCATGGTCTAAGAACAATGCGTTCAAAGATGCCTAATACAGTAGTAAAAGGTCCTATTTATAATAAACTAGCTACTAGGGTTTACATGAGTAAGTAATTGATGTACAAATCCACTTCCGGGGCCCACTTGGTGTGTGCTTGGGCTTGGGCTTGAGTGTTACACGTGTAGAGGTCCTTTCTGGAGTTGAACGCCAGCTTTTGTGCCAGTTTGGGCGTTCAACTCTGGTTTTGGATCCTTTTCTGGCGCTGGACGCCAGATTTGGGTAGAAGGCTGGCGTTGAACGCCAGTTTACGTCATCAATTCTTGGCCAAAGTATAAACTATTATATATTGCTGGAAAGCCCTGGATGTCTACTTTCCAACGCAATTTGAAGCGCGCCATTTCGAGTTCTGTAGCTCCAGAAAATCCACTTTGAGTGCAGGGAGGTCAGAATCCAACAGCATCAGCAGTCCTTTTTCAACCTCTGAATCTGATTTCTGCTCAAGTCCCTCAATTTCAGCCAGAAAATACCTGAAATCACAGAAAAACACACAAACTCATAGTAAAGTCCAGAAATGTGAATTTAACACAAAATCTATTAAAAACATCCCTAAAAGTAACTAGATCCTACTAAAAACATACTAAAAACAATGTCAAAAAGCGTATAAATTATCCGCTCATCAGTGGCAGAAGGATGCCGCAGTCCTTAAGTACTCGTGGGAGAGTCTAGATGAGGTAGAGAGGGCCTTTGTAGGTGTCTTGGAAGAGCACTGAGGAGAGCCTCCTTATCTGGACACGAAGAAGTTTTTAGGAGATCCTGCTCTCCTTCGTTCTGAACTAGGTAGCACCCGACTTCTTTATAAGGCTCGGTTATTGATAGAGTGAATAGATCTACCATTTCTTGAGATCTCTCTTCTTTTTTTCTTTGTTTGTTTGCATTTTTTGTATCCGTTCATTGCGTAATTGTTTTTGTGGTCTCCTTTTCCTTTTTTCAGAGATGATTGTGAGTTCTGATTCCATGAAGTTTCTTAGGAAGACTAAGAAGATGGTGGCGGCCCAGAATGTTCAGAAGAAGGCTTCGGGGGAGGGTTCTTCTCAGATCCCACCGAAGAAGCCAGAATCTGATCCTCACGGTCTGAGAAAGATCATTCCGACCCCGAGAGTTCGGGCAGCGTTTGTAGATCCACCTTTGACGACTTCTGGTACTGCCTCCTCCCTGACTTCATCAGGCCCTCCTCCTAAGAAGCCGAAGACTTCCGGGACCTATGATCTGAATGATAAAGACTTTGATGGCGTGGCATTTGCTTCAGAGCTTGTCGCTCCTTCTGGCAAGGTTCCGACTTATCATGTGTCTTTCCTCTATCACCTCAACTTTATAGCCAGCAATAGCATCCGTATAGCTAATTTTAGTGCCGCCTTGTCTCGGGATCTCCGGAAGTTCCCTATTCATGCTACCAGTGCTTTTCTTGAGAAGGCCAAGGCTGAGTATGATAGGGTAGAGGGGTTGACACTTGAGCTGGAGGCGAAGAATGTCGAGCTGGAGCTTGATGTGGAGAGGGAGAAGGCTCGGGCTACTGTCGCGGAGGCTACTGCTAATCTTGCTGAGTATATGGCCAAGAAGGCAAAGGAGAGTTATACTCGGACTTATGGCGAACTTCTAGAGGCTAAGGAGAAGCTCCAGTCTACTTATGATAACTATGCCGAGCTCCAAGGCCATGTGGTGAATGGTATGAATGCTCTATATGAGAATTTAAAGGCCCATGTCTGAGTCATTTCTCCCGATGCTGACCTCAGTCTGTTTAGTATGGATAACGTTGTGGAGGATGGCAAGATTGTGCCTGCCCCTGATGATGATGATGAGGCTCCTCCTTCTGTTTCGATGGTTAAAGCTTATACAGCTCCTCCTGCTGAGTTGTCTGCAGCTCCTTCTACCGAGGTGCCCCATCCTGAGCCTGAACCCGAAGTGGAGATCCTGAATGGCCCGAATGGTGTTGTTGGAGCTGTTTCGATCTCAGTCATCCCTCCTGCTCCTAAGGATGCGGTGACCAGGGCGAAGCTGGACCCTTTATGATTTTCTCTTTTATATCTCTTTTTATTATGTATTAGTGCGGTCCAATTTGTGGACCTTTTGAACTTTGATTTTGTAACACTTTTGGACGACTTTTTCTGACACTTCCTAGTTGCTTCTTAGAAACTTTTTGGTTTAATTAAAACACTTTGTTACTCTTTGGGTTGTTGTAGGCCAGCTCTTGAGTCTGTTAATGTCTTAATTTCGTGTCTAACTGTTCTGGCGGTGAGTATTCGATTTTGTCGAAGTACTTTCATCTATCTTTGTACGACCTTGTGCTTGGCGATGGTGTTCCTTCGCGGGCTTTTATGACCTAGGATTTAGATGTTTGGAGCTCCTTGGTCCGACATCCTTTGAGGTAGTATTCGCTCTATGGACTTCTACCTTTGCCTTTTGGACCACGCCTTGTCTTAATTGTGTTGACAACTTTCGACTTGGGTGACGTCATCCTCACGGCTTGTTGCCTGGAATTTTTAGTCGATTTTCAATAACTTTTCAGGTAGTGTTCTCATGTGGAACCTTTTTCTTTTTAGTTTATTTGGACGACTTTTTAGCCCTGTTTCGAGGTCGTGCTTCTGCTTTTTAAGTAGCGTCCCTTTTTAGGAGTTGCACCCTTTAGCTAATCACTTTGGCCCTAGGTTTTTCAACCTTTTGGCCTTTGTATGGTGTTGTTCCCTTTGTAGTGATCCTTTCATTGGTCCGACTTCTCTGTCGGGCCTTCTTAAGTTATTTTTAGTAATTCCATTTTAGTCCGACCTCGTCAGGTCGCTTTATATGGGTTACTTTTTATAACTTCTCGCATGAACTTTGGGCTTTATCGCTTTACCTTGCCGACCTTTCCTGGTCGGGCGATGAATTTTGCGTTTATTTTTAGCGTAAGTTAATGCATCTTGGCAGGAAACTTTTTAGGGAATCTTAAAATTTTATTCAAGTTAAAAAATGTAAGGACAAAATATAAATAAGAGTATGTACATATGAGGGCTTACCCTGCTAGTCAGGCAGCTTTTGGGTCTTGACCTAGTACCTTGTTAAAAAACCCTTTAGGGGGGAAAAAGAGTGCGCCTTGGCCTGGGACCTTTTTCTAGCTGTAGTACCTTCTTAGGTTACAGGTGTGCCATGACCTCGGGAGCTCCCGCCCTTGGAGGTCGGCCACCCTATAGCAACCTTTTCCTAGTATTTCTATGACTCGGTATGGCCATTTCCAGTTAGCTGCTAGCTTCCCTTCTCCTGACCGACCTGCTCCGATATCATTTCGGATTAAGATGAGGTTGCCGGTAACGAAGCTTCGCTGGATTACTTTTCGGTTAACCTTGAGCCATTCGACGCTTTAGTGTTTTCTCTCTAATCCGGACTTTTTCTCAGACCTCCTGAAGTAGGTCAAGCTCTTCCCTTTGTGCTTGGGGTTGGTATCTTCGTTGTAGAAGACCACCCAAGGAGATCTTTCTTCTACCTCTACGGGAATCATTGCCTCCATTCCTTAAGTAAGTCAGAAGGGTGATTCCCCGGTGCTGGAGTGTGGGGTCGTTCAATATGCCTATAAGACTTGGGGGAGCTCTTCAACCCAGGCTCCTTTTGCGTCCTGTAGTCGGCGCTTTAGCCAAGCCAATATGACTTTATTGGCAGCTTTCGCCTGCCCGTTGGCTTGTGGGTGTTCTACCGAGGTGAACTGGTGTTTGATTTTCAGATCTGCTACCAAGTTCCTGAAGCCCATGTCGGTGAACTGAGTACCATTGTCCGTGGTGATGGAGCATAGGACTCCAAACCTTGTGACAATGTTTTTGTATCAGAACTTCCGACTTCTTTGGGCGGTGGCGGTGGCCAATGGCTCTGCTTCGATCCACTTTGTGAAGTAGTCTATTCCTACCATGAGGAACTTGACTTGTCTTGATCCCTGGGGGAATGGTCCGAGGAGGTCAAGCCCCCACTTTGCGAACGGCCAGGACGAAGTGACACAGATGAGCTCTTCGGGTGGGGCAATATGAAAGTTGGTGTGCTTCTGGCAAGGGGGGCATGTTTTGACGAACTCTGTTGCTTCTTTTTATAAGGTCGGCCAGTAAAAGCCACCTCAGAGTACCTTTTTGGAAAGAGCTCATGCCCCGAGGTGGTTGCTGCACATGCCACTTTAGACTTCTTCTAGGACTTCCTTTGTGTTGGAGGTCGGGACGCACTTTAGGAGGGGCGTTGAGACCCCTCTCCTGTATAGGATGTCGTGCACTATGTTGTAATGCTGTGCTTCCCGTATGAGCCTTTTCGCCTCCTTTTTATCTGTGGGAGTATTTCAGATTTGAGGTAGTTGATTATGGGATTCATCCACCCTTGGTCCTGGTTTAATATATTTAGGACCTTCTCTTTTTCCGAGGTTGACGCTTCTTGTAGTGTTTCTTGGATGAGGCTTCTATTACTGTCCCCCGGTTTGGTGCTGGCTAGTTTGAAAAGTGCGTTAGCTCGGGCGTTTTGTTCCCGAGGTATATGTCGGATCTCGTATTCCATGAATTTTCTGAGCTATTCTCTGGTCTTGTCTTTATATTTTTTCATGGCGGGATCCTTTGCCTGGTAGCTTCCTTCTAATTGCGAGGTGACTACTTATGAATCGCTGAAGATGGTAAGCTTTTGGGCGTCGATTTCTCTAGCCAGCTTCAAATCGGCCAGTAGGGCTTCGTATTCGGCTTGGTTATTTGAGGCGGGAAATTCAAACCTTAGGGAGAGTTTGAGCTGGGTCCCTTGATCACTTTCTAAGATAACGCCGGCTCCACTTCCGGCTTTATTTGATGAGCCATCGAAGTAAAGATTCCAGTTAGTGGAGGTCCCTGGGGTGTCGGTGTACTCTGCGACGAAGTCGGCCAAGTACTGAGACTTGATGGCCATCCGGGCTTCGTACTTGAGGTTGAATTCGGACAACTCGATCGTCCATTGTAGGATTCTTCCAGCTAAGTCAGTTTTCTGCAGGATACCTTTTATGGGTTGGTCGGTCCGTATTCTAATTGTGTGGCCTTGAAAATATGGCTGAAGTCGTCGGAAGGTAAGTATGATGGCGTAGGCGAACTTTTCTATCTTTTGGTAGTTCAGTTTAGCCCCTTGTAAAGCCTTGCTGATAAAGTAGGCGGGTTGTTGCCCGTTGTCGTCTTCTCGGATCAGCGCTGATGCTATTGCCTGACTTCCCACGGCGAGGTATAGTATCAGTTCTTCTTCTTGCCGAGGTCGGGTTAGGATAGGTGGTTGCCCTAGGAATGTTTTGAAGTCCTGGAAGACTTGTTCACATTCAGGGGTCCATTCGAACCTCTTTCCTTTCCTTAGTGTTGCATAGAAAGGGAGAGATCTTAAGGCTGATTCGGTTAAGAATCTAGACAGGGCCGCTAGTCTTCTGTTTAGCTGCTGTACCTCCTTGACATAGGTAGGGCTTTTCAAGTTGAGTATAGCTTGGCATTTGTCCAGGTTTGCCTCGATCCCTCTCTAGGTGAGCATGAGCCCTAAGAATTTACTATCTTCTACTACGAAAGTGCACTTCATGGGATTTAGCCTCATCCCGTGTTTTCTTGTGGTGTCGAATACTTCGGTGAGGTCAGGTAGCAGCATTTCTTCTCTTTGTGTTTTTACTAGCATGTCGTCTACGTAGACTTCCATTAGCTTTCCGATGTGGTTGGCAAAGACTTTATTCATCAACCTCTGATATGTAGCCCTGCGTTCTTGAGTCCGAATGGCATGACTACGTAGCAGTAGTTTGCTTTCGGGGGTTAGGAACGAGGTCTTCTCTTGGTCGGGTTGATGCATCGGGATCTGGTTGTACCCGGAATAAGCATCCATGAAGGAGAGGTATTTGTATCCCGACGAGGAGTCAACTAGGGTGTCGATATTTGGGAGTGGATAGGGGTCTTTTGGGTAGGCTTTGTTGAGGTCGGTGTAGTCAACACACATCTGCCACTTTCCATTTGGCTTTTTGACCAGTACGACATTGGCTAACCATAATGGGTACTTAACCTCCCTTATGAACCCTGCCTCCAGTAATGCCTATACTTGTTCTTCCACAACTTGCAACCTTTCTGGGCCGAGCTTTCTGTGCTTCTGTTGTACTGGTCGAGATCCGGGGTATACCGCCAGTTTGTGGCACATTAGATCGGGATCTATGACGGGCATGTCCGCGGCTTTCCATGCGAAGAGGTCAGAATTGTTCTTTAGGAACTTTGTTAGTAGTTCCTTTAAGTCCTCTTTTAGGTTTGCCCCTATGCTTGTTGTTTTATCGCTAGTGTCTCCGATTTGGATTTCTTCGGTATCGCCTTCTGGTTGGGGATGAAATTCTTCATGGGCCCGGGTTTCCCCTAGTTCGATGGTATTAGCTTCCTTTCCTCTGGAGTCGCCTTTTAGGTTCAGGCTTTCGTTATAGCAGCGTTGCGTAAGCTTTTGATCTCCTTTGATGGTGGCTATCCCTTCTGGAGTTGGGAACTTCATGCATAGGTGCAGAGTGGAGACTACTGCGGCGAGCTGATTTAGGGTAGTCCGACCTATAAGGGCGTTGTAGGCGGGATTCACATCAACCACAATGTAGTCTATGCTCAGCGTTCTAGACCGGGTTCCTTTTCCAAAGGTCGTGTGCAGTGGTATGTATTCGAGTGGCTGGATCGGGGCTTCTTCCAGTCCGAACAGGCTGTTGGGATATGCCCCGAGCTCCTTTTCTTGTAGTCTGAGCTTGTCAAAGACGGGTTTAAATAGGATATCTGCAGAACTTCCTTGGTCAACTAGTGTTCGGTGGAGGTTGGCATTAGCCAACACAATGGTAATGACCACAGGGTCATCATGTCCAGGAATGATGCCCGTGGTGTCTTCTTTTGTGAAAGAGATAGTGGGGAGGTCGGGTGACCTGTTCCCCTCTCCAACATGGTATATTTCTTTGAGGTGCCTTTTACGGGACGAATTTGAGATCCCTCCTCCTGCGAATCCTCCGTTGATCATGTGAACATGCCTTTCAGGAGTGTGAGGGGGCGTTTAGCTCGTCCTCCCTCTTCATCTCTTCTTCTCTTTTTTGGCTCGTCCGCTCTGTTGACTAGGAACCGATCTAGTCTTCCTTCTCGGGCTAGTTTTTCTATGACATTCCTCAAGTCGTAGCATTCATTTGTGGGATGCCCGTAGATCCTGTGGTATTCGCATTACTCTATTTGGCTCCCTCCTCTTTTGTGCTTAATCGGGCGGGGTAGTGGGATCTTTTCTATGTTGCATATTTTCCAGTAGATGTCTACCAAAGATACCCGCAAAGGGGTATAGTTATGGTATTTCCTGGGCTTCTTTGCAGATTGGTCCTCCTATTTCCTCGCTTCCTTATCTTTGTCCTGAGATGGGTAGGCAAATATGGTTTTGGAGGTTTCTCCTAGTCGAGAGTTTTCCTCCATATTGATATACTTCTCGGCCCGTTCTTGTACCTCGTTCAGGGATGTCGGATGCTTTTTAGATATAGAGTGACTGAAAGGTCCTTCCCGTAGACCATTGATGAGTCCCATGATGGCTGCTTCTGTAGGGAGATTTTGTATATCCAAGCATGCTTGTTGAATCTTTCCATGTAGCTTTGGAGGCTTTTCCCGATCTCCCTGCTTGATCCCTAGTAAACTTGGAGCGTGCTTGGTTTTGCCCTTCCGAATGGAGAACCGAGCGAAGAACTTCTTGGTGAGGTCATCAAAGCTTGTGATTGATCTTGGTGGCAAGCTGTCGAACCACTTTATTGCCATTTTGGTCAGAGTAGTCGGGAAGGCCTTGCACGGGTTGTGTCTGAGGCATCCGTGAGGTACATCCGACTTCTGATGTTGCTGAGATGATGGCTCGGGTCAGACATTTCATCGTACGAGGTCATGTCAGGAGCTTTGAAGTTTTTTGAGACTTTAGCTTTCATGATTTCCTTTGTGAACGGGTCTTGGTCTTTGTGGGGGCTATCTTCGCGGTTGGATCGAGTGGCTTTAGTTTTGAGGTCAGCTTCGAGCTTTGGAGTTTTTCTTCTAGCTCTCGTCGCCGTCTTGTTTCTCTCCAGAGGTCTTGCTCGGCCTCTCATTGTCGTTCAGCATCCTGTTCGAGCTGTTTGATGCAATCCCGTTGTTCACGGATGGCATCTAGGATTTCTTCGTTATGGGGTTGCTTATCTCCTTTGGAGTGGTGTGCATTCTTTGGGGAGGTTGGTGTGGCATCCGTGTCCTTCCTTGGTGTTCCTTCTTCTAGTCTGGAGGTGTGGTCGTTGGTAGGAGGGTTGTTTGTCATGTCGATGGGATGACTTCTAGGTTTTTCGGCAACGGCGCCAATGTTCCGAGGGTTACCTGAAACGTTGAGGTCGATCTCGAATGAGATCTTATGGTGCGATCAAAGTTGTCGTGTCTGACTTGTTTTTGCTCGTGGTGCTGCTGATCATGGGTCACCGGGGGTGGTGGTACTTGCAAGAGACTTCGATGCTTAAGTCAGTACGGGCTTTAGGCAGGTTTTTTTGTAGAATTGGGGTATGAGTTATACCTGGGTGCTCCAGTGTATTTATAGTAGTGTTTGATGATCTTCCTTTGAGATAAGTTTGTTATCTTATCTTATCTTTTTGTGGGTGAGGTCACTATCTTTTGTCCAACCGCCTTCTAGTGGTCGGTGGTTCTTCTGCTTTGGGCCTCCTTGGGCCTCTATGGCGATTTGTCTGAGCTCTTTTATGAAGAGGTCGGTGGTGGACCTATCTTTGAGGAGGTCGGTCGCTTTGCTTTAGTCCAACCCGGACCTTATAGCTCGGTCCAGGGTATGAACACTGATATTTAAATAAAATTTGTTGTTGTCATCAGCAACACCTTTGTTTATGTTGACAGATTCGACCCTTTGAACCCTGATCATAGAGCATTCATGAATTGCAAATTGTTAATAATAGAGGTCATGTCACCAACAATGTCGCATTTAATGAAATCTATTGTTGAAGCGTGACTTAATGCATTCCCTTTTTTTCATAAGAACTAGTCATGAAAAAAAAAATCGCACATATACCTTATGTTAATTAATGTGTTTATTTCGTTACAATTCTAGTAGACATAAAAATTGTCCAGTGTAAGACTATATGCTTGTGTATTCCTTCAAATATTCTTTATGAGTTATTACAAAATTCCAATTTTTCAACCTCCATCATCAATTGAAAAATCTAATTCTTAAATCGGACGAAAAACTCATTCATGACATGTTCTTAAAATTGTGCCTTCAAGATGGGTTTTGCAGCAGCTATAGTATTTTTACTTATAAACTGTGGCTTCATATTTGGGATGAGTTTATTGTTGTTATCGCTAACATCTTCATTCATGTTGGCACCCCAAGCTAGTATCATAGATTCCAACCTTTGAAGGGTGAAAGAACCTTCTTCGTCAATTACTTCTTTAACTTCCTTTGTTGTACGGGTCACACAAAGGCATTTTAAAGGTCACTAATTTAGACCTCCTCAATCCAATTCTACAACAAATTCCATGACAACAGGCTCAAATCTTGATACAACATAAGTAACTGAATAACTGAATAACATAAGTAACTGCATAACTGAAAAAATCTTCATCTTAACAAAAGATAAGGAAAAAATAACCTGCCTTAATAATGCCTAACATCACAATGAAGGAGCCACAATAGGAATAGAACAAACTACTTGCAGTTAACACCAAAATTATTGCTTAAGAAAGCCTCATTCATAGGAAAAACACCACATAAGAACCATTTTCACATCAGGTTAACCTACCATAAAAACGACTAACACGGCAACACAACTAGAATTGTTAAAATTGGACAAGAGAACTAAAAATATGTAAATTTTTTCTAATCACCTAAACACTTCAATCACATGTAGTCATGTCCATCCACCTAGTTTCGTCGTGACCTCTTTCCAGAATAATGAATTGGCCTATGGCTGGATCCGCCATCCTGCAAAAAAAAAAAAAAATAGATGGCCCGTGCAATCAAATGCTACAGTTCAAAACATTAATGCACTAAAAATATCATGAAATAATTAACAAGTACAAACGTCAAGCATTACCACATGTGGCGCATACGGATCACCACAATCCTAGGAATTAATCAACACACACAAACCTCATCGACGACATCATCGTCTGTGGCAATGCAATTTCTTCGGTCGTGGTCTAATCCAAGGCACTGCCTACAATGTCTCCCGTTATCAGCATTCGTGCTCCCACGAGGTGCACCCTTGGACCTGATAATCTTTGGGTCGAGAATGTGAGTTTCATTCGCCCTTGCTTGAACGCGACTACCCGTTTGCCCTATGCCACCAAGAGATTCAAACTCCCTCGATATTCTGGCAACTTCTATCATGGCAGTGTTGTATGTTTCCCTGCATTGCAAGACTTTTAAACACAGCAATAGGCAGGCACTCCATAATGCACTATATCTAATGGGAAATCCATCCGTGGGATCGACTGATGCATGTTGACTACTGCTATCGGCAACCTTGGCATCTTTGCACCACCTATGCAGGAGAAATCAGCTTGGCAGATCTTCTTTCTCTAGCTCTTTCAAGACACAAAATATATGGCAGCAAGGTATCCCTAATCTCTCCCACAACTTACAAGAATATGCATACTTATCACAACTTCTATCCACGAAAACCGAGTACACATGATGGGGCTTTCGATACTTTCGGAATATGAACTTCTCGGTACTACCAATACTGTCCCTGTGCAAAACTAACAATGCCGCAAACCCCTCGATCTGATTTTGCACCTCGTAGAATATCTCCGTTGTGTAGAACATGCTCGCAGATCTTTCCAATGTTTCGAGACCCGTTGTCATCACTGGATTTGAGTAAAGAGTCTTGTAATCTATAATGAATTCGTCATTCTAGTAATCCTTGACTACTCGATCCAGGTTCTTGACCAACTCAAGTAAGCAATTCCTGAACTTGATAAATTTTTTCAATGATGAATTAATACGCTCGCACCGAGAAGTAGTTCGAATGCCAGCACAAAACTTCTCACCCAAGTAAGCATTTGCCCACATCTCTCACTTTTTGTATGTCTTTGCAACCTAATCATTGTCCTCTAAACTGAATGACGTGACCATGTCCACCCAATAACTGTCAAACTCTTCCACATTAAAGCGACCATACACAGCAGTCTTAAACGCAGCACAAAAATCTTTGTCCTTGATATTAACAACAGCATTTCGAGCAAGATTCCAGGTGCATAGTCTATGTGTTGCGTTAGAAAATTCACATCTAATGGCCTCTTGCATGAATTCATCACCATCTGTGACAACGACTTTCGGCTCCTTGTGCCTCATTAAGCTACTTACCAACCATTTGTAGGACGAAATCTTCTCATCCTCTAGCAAACCAAACCCAAAAATAATTGTCTGCTTGTGATGGTTGGTGCTCGAAAATATCACAAGAGATTTGTTATACAAGTTTTTTCTGTACGTCGAGTCAAATGCTAACACATCACCAAAGCATTCGTAGTCATATTGCATGTGACCATTTGACCAAAATAGGTGCCCAATGTGCTTCTCAACGCAATAAGAGTACTCCACAACTGCCATCGGATCCAACTCAGCCTTGTCCTTCAAGTAGCTTGTTGTTGCGGCTGCATCTCCCTCTACGATCTTGGATTGCCTAACTCCATCCATATAATTATACAAGTCCTTACGTATAAAGTTAAGATTGCGATATCCACCACACATGTGGGCAAAGAAGCCCGTTATTTGAGTTGTCTGGAACCCGGCTTCATGCATGCTATGTATATGCGCTTTGTGCCCTTCTGTGATCTTCCTATGTTGAGCCATTACATTAGTGAACTCTTGGGGCGCCAAGTCATGATTATGATCCTTGACCAATGTCTTCGTCCGCCACTTCCCACAACTTTTGTCCAGAAACACCACAATCTTGGCATTGCAATTTGTGCTCGTCTTCGGTTTATGAGGCATTTTTCTCTCAACTCTCTCGTAGTGCTTCTTTTCACGCAGTCCTTGCCGATTGCAGTAGAAAAACTTCCTGACAATACTCCCCTCCTCATCTTTAATAGAATCTCCCTTTCACACCGCAAAATTAATACGCTTTGCATACGGGACATAGCTTGCATACGCATCTCCAACCCCATTAAATTTTGCAGATAACAACACAGAAGCAATCATAGGGGTTTGGACTGCTGAATTGTTTACCCATGACATTCTTGGAGTTTCCATTATGCTCTACGGAGGCATGCATATTGCTTCCACCACCATCCCAGCCTTCGTATTCACTGTTGGTAGGACCACTATCCCCTTCCTCAGTCAGCGGTTCCTTCAACCCGTTCGAATCATCCTCGTCCCTTGAATCGGTGCTCCAACCATCAGTCCATTGGCCTAACAACTCTGACATGCTACCATTGTCTAAATCCGACACACTATCAGACATCCCTGGATTAAACAAAAAAGAAGGCATTGAAGAACAAAGCATGCCGTACACATAGTCGTTTACGGAATTAACTTAAATGGAAACAATTGCTATACAATTAGGCATTAAGCGAAGTCTATAGTTGTGAGTCAATAGTCAATCACAATGTTTGGTCTATATAAATTGATTGACTCGTTGGTTTCTAACATTACAATGACAAATTTTTTATTTTTGGGTTAAGGTTGAGCAGAGCAAAATTGCTAAAAAAAGATATTAAATTCACTTTGGCCAAAATTGTTTGTACTAAACACACGTTGTTTTTGTTTTCAAATGCATAGGTTTTGTCATTTGATTTTTTAGAATGGAGACCTCAAGAATATGGAAATGGTTAAATCTTCTATTATATTTATTGTTGTTGGTAAAGGCATAAGGATCTACTTTTGTTCCAATCACTTATTTGGAAGATGCAGAGTCAAAAAGAACCCCTAAGAAACAATTTTTTCGGTGGTTGATTATAGGGATCATCTTGATTATGAGCATTATAACTGTTTCTTTTTTTCAGTTGTATTTATTTAGTTTGGGAAATTCAATTTAAGCATGTCTGTGCATTTTGTTTAGAACAAAACCAGTATATCATATGCCTGACAAAGCAGATTGACAACCATCTCAGCAAATTCAGCACAACTGCATATTTATTGGATATAGAAAAAAGATTAAAAAAACTCACCAAAGTTAAAGCACACAACAGGGATAAACAGGAACCAGAGTCTACCGTTTCCGAAGAACAACGTCGCAAACCAAGAGAGATGGGGGACACCAGGGGAGTTAGAGATCCAGCATCGGCATCGAGGGTTTAGTGTTTCCAACCTTGAGAGATAGAAGGGGGAGGGAAGGAGACAAAGGAGAGGCGATGATGGTGCAAACCCTACTGTTCCGCTTTTCTTCTGCTCTTCGGAATCGCTTGGCTCCAATATTTGGTTGATCAATATCCTACTGCTGCTGTCCGGTGACATCGCCTCGATCAACGAGCCTCTCCTTCGTCCAAACCTTCCTCAATGAATCCATATCCAGAAACAAGTGGCGGGAATGGCCTACGGCCACCTCCCGCAACTGTGTGCACAACTTCAGAATGAATCCTAATTTCTCTAATTGTCTTAAAAATCTACTCATTCAATTCTAAAATTTGAAAAACTTTTTTATTTTTCTTTTTGATTTCTATTTCAATTTCCTCCTATTTCAAATATGGGAATGTTTAAAATTCGAAAAAATCACCTTCACAAACTACATTTGCTAATCCATTAGATTTGCTACTTAGGCATGTTTACTCACTTTTACTGTGAGTCATTAACCAAACTAACTATTTCCATAGTCAAACTCATATGGGAATTAGTCTCATTCATTCCATGTGTCAAGTTCTAATTAGCTAGATATTCTTTAGTCACTTTGTCCACCTAAATGAATTGCCCACCATAGAAGTCACCAATTCAAAATAGGAGCACACTATGGTAAAAGTATAAGTTGGTAAAGAGATACAAAAATTCCCTTTAATGAATAGTCATTTCCTTACCATAAGATTAAAACCTGGAAGACGGACTTGGTTCCTTTGCAAAAATGGTTATTCATGCATGGAGAATGGACATAACAAGGTACGTTTCATTTAATCTGTACTCTGATTGTTTCTCCTTACGTTAAAAACCCTGGGCAAAGAATTAAAAGAACTAAAACACAATAAATTAAACTCATTGAGTCGGTTTAAAGTTTTAGTAATTAATTGATTTAAAATAATATTTTAAATAAATATATTATTTTATTATATTGAATTTTTCATGACTCAGTTCTTCACGTGTTGAAGGCATTTTGCTCTATGCACGGTAGCACTGGCCGGTGATTAGATAATCATATTTCATAAAGCCCTCGATTGATATCTAAAACAGCAAAACGTGACATTTTTAGGTAGGCCAGGTTTGAATGATGTCCAAGTTCACTTTGGTTTCTCACCATTAATTAATCAACTATATTTGACATTTTGGCGACTAATAATATATTAATATATATTTGCTCAAATATGGATATACATAGCTGCATGCGCGCTATTTTAAGTAAGATTCTGAAAATCAATTTGATAAAATTGATGGTCTAATAAATATTCTATATTAAATTAGGTATAATAAAATATGTAATCTTTTTAAAAAATTAATTTATTATTTTAAATTAATTAATTATTAAAATATTATACCGGTTCAATTTATTAGAAATTATTTTTAATATGAAAATAAAAATAGTGTTTTAGTTGAATATTGACATTTGAAGTGTATTATAATATTCTAGAAATATTTTAACACGTCTCCCACGTGTTGGTCAAAATATTGCCACGTGTTCAACACGCCCCCGCTTAGTTAGAATATTGCCACTTGTTCAATACGCCCTCCACGTACCTATAATTACACCAAATAATTCCATTTCCAACAAAAACACCAAATATTTTTTTTCTATAAAAAAGATCAGCCTCAATTTATTAACAATTTTGTTTTTTAATTTTTTATTTGTTTGCTACTAAATCGTTTTTATTATGAACTGAACGAATTTAGTGGTCAATTTTCAATTAACCGATTAAACTAATCCGTTCGTTTCGGTTTTCACATATCTGTGCTTTCTGGTTGTTTATTGATTTCATATTAAGAAATTGTTGGTGGCGAGATGCAGTTCTTGAGTTGGTGCAACTTTCTTCTCAAGTGTCAGAACTTAGTACATGAAATAATAAGAAGTTAACTATATTCTTATTCTTAAACAACTTGCACTTTGGGTTTTGGCTTGAAACAGAGGCTTCTAATAACTTGGTAGGAGAAAAGGCAATATCTTCGGATTTAAGATTTTGCATTAATAGTGTAGTTGCTTAATTTCTTTTCTTTATGAGTAATTATTTTTAACTAGGTTATATTCAGTATCTTCAATTTAACATAAAAGTGTAAAACATGATTTTAGGAAATAAATTGTGTAATTAAAAGCTGTTATTCTTAGCATTTCTTTAATGGTAATGGATGGATTATCTTTAGATATCAGTTGTTGTCTTGACTCTGTTGCTTTTTTTAATTTCATTATATTTGTTTTCCCTTTTTGAAGTATAATTAGGCTTTTCTTTCGTCTCTATCAAATTATGCATTTTCTCTATTTAAGATCAATATCCCTTGTTCTTAGACAAAAGTTTAGATAGTTAATCTTTTTCTTTTCAATCTAGTTAAGTAGTTATTATCTGTTATCTTATATCAATGTACTTCGTATCTTGTGAAGTTCAAATTCTCAATAGTTTTAAAGATTTTCAATATCTAATATGAAGTTTAAATTCTCAACACTTGATTAAGAAAGGATGGGTTCCTCCTAAAAAAATCATCAATTTTAGCGATGTAGTCTGTATTCTTTTATTTATTAGGATTTGTTTTCTTAACGATGCTGAGCATTTGGTCTTGTCTTGAAGTTTGCTACAATACAAAGAAAAACCCAAATAATACTTCATACTTTCAAGTAGAGAAAAAATGTCAAAGACTATTATTGGGTGCGGGTTAATGGTTTTGAATGATGATAAAAATAGTTCGAAAATGTTCGTTAATATAAAAAATTAGTCAAAATTTATCTCATTTTTAGTATTCATTAATTGTTACTAGTGTTTACGCTTTTTTTTTCTTTTGTCTCTCTACCGTTACTGAAATGGTTAATGTTACGATAGCAATTCCTTATTTACTCCCTTACCTCATCATTGAGGGTACCAAAGAACTTCCCTATTAAAATAAACCTATTCTGAATTCTAAACCTGCATATTCTTGTTCTGCTTTCAAATTTATGAATTTACATCCTCTCTTGCTATAATATAGAGACAAGATGATAAGGGAAAAGAAAGATAAAAAATAGAGAAAAGTGTCCATGTTTCATTCCATTTTTCTTAATTAGTTTTTAGACGGATAAAAAATTGAGTAAATTTTGTTTAATTTCAGGCTAGAGAACTTTTGTTTGTTTCTCTATTAATTTTCTTCAACAAATAAGTGTATATGTATTTCTATTATAAGGATAAGTGTTAGGAATTTTGGTAGAAATCTATCTACAATGAAACATAAAATCACTAAATGATGCCAAAATGTTATGTGATTAGTAAGGTTTACATCCAAGACATTTTAAATTTGTTTCGAAAGAGTGTTTTTACCTTTTCATGATAAATTTCTACAATCTCTTGCCTCATAGATCACAGCAGCATAAATGCAACATTAGTAGAGTCTTTCAAAGACTATTTGGTTATCCAAATGAGTCTTATTAAAATAGTACTCTAAATGAAAATTCTGCTTAATAAATTTATAACATACAGTTGAGATGGCATATTAGCATAACAAAAACCGAAGATAATCACTATTGAAGTGCAACAGTGTAATTATCAACTTTGAAATTTTATTATTGAATGGGTACTTAGTAGTAGTAGTTTCCTCTTGAAGTAAGTAATTAAGACAGACATTTTCTTTTTCTTTTGAGATGCACAATTTCAATTCTACTAATCTCTTTATCTCTATCACTATAAAAATATATTTAGGGAAGAAGAAGACGATGATGGAGAGTATAGTATTTTGTTGCTCAGTGTACTTGCTTTGATGTTGTTGGTAATGAATGGTTGAATAAATGAAGGTGTTGTGAAAGTGTATGATGCTTAAATTTGAAAACAAAATCTGAATGTGTTTCCAGCTGTAACTTTATGGCTACGACTCTAGGCTGCTGTGTCCAAAATCAATGCTTTGTTTTTGTTTATTCTTAGTCCTTCTCCTTCATCATAAAGCAAAAGAAATAATAAGAAGCAATATTGCAAGGGGGATTATATTTGCCTCATATTCTTGACTCTTGTCATTCTGTCGGTTTTGTATAATAATCACAATGCGGATCCCATAAGGAATCACTTTTCATTCTATTTAATGGTTGATTTTTAAGTATATATATATATATATATATTGAAGAATAAATATTTTTTATGTCAAGTTCCATTCAGTGATTAAGAAACTTAAATAGAACTTCCTATATGATTCATGACACTGTTTATAAACAGTTTAATTAAATCACATTTTTGCTTCATATTTATTTATTTATAAGCTCCATGAACTAACTACCTTAATTAGTAAGATTTTCTGCTATAATTGATTGAACACCGTTTTCAACATTCTTCATAACTCTTCTCTAATGGTGCCCCCTTAAAAAATTCTTGTTGATACTAATAAGTCTTTAAATATTTTTGTACACAGTATTTTTTAATTCGAAAAACTAGTTAATTAATGACTAACTCTTTGTAGATTTTAGTTTTATTTAATTCAAATTTTCAATATGTATTTAAGTAAACGAGCGATTTAATCATTCGAACAATCTAAATTAGTTAGTGCATGCCTAAATCAAATCAAGAATGTGATAGAAATGAACATAAGGGGTCAATTTTCCAACGTGATAATCATATTTTGGATGCCGTTCATCAAATGTTGACCACTTTTGTATTCGTAATCGTAGGGTATGTGGTTCATTTGACAATTTTGGGCGTGAAAGTCAGCAAAACTTTGCGTGAGTGAGTGACGTGGAGAATTCTACAAATTTATGAAGAAAGATGAGAAACAACAAATAAAAGATTCTACTACCATTGTTGCAAGAAACCTTGGTCGGCATCATCACTTCTTCTAGCTTACTGTCACACATGTGGCTAATTCAATTTATGTAGCTCTCTTTTCAATATCATGTTCATATTGGGAATTTGAGATAGACACATACATCTTTCACACGCTTGTTAAATCTATTTGTATTAACCAAGATGCTTAAAGACTAAAGTATTGTTACTTTATTCAATTACATGTGTAGTAAACACCTTTGTGAAAAAGTGATGTACGAATGATGGGTTCAATCAGAAATCACAAGTGTGAACACTGTGTTACCGTACAAGCAGGGTAAAACATGGAAGTCACACCGTTATTTATTATTCCCATTTTGTTAGGATTTAATCTTTTTATATAAATTCGTATTTTTTATACAAATAATTGATTAGTAATTAATTTTTAATGTTCATATTAGGATGAGTCTTTTTTATATATTTAGCCTTTTAATTTATGTTATGTAATATGTATAATGTAATTAACCATATAACATAAACATCTAAATCGATTTTAGATGGCAGTATAAAATTATAACCTGTCAGTGTAAATTAAATAATCAAGTATTAGATTTATTTCAATGATTTTTTTATTTTAAAAGTTTTACATATGAAAATATGAAATTTGGGTCAAATGGCATAACAGAACATACTATTGTTGTTGGTTGCACGCAAAGACCTCATCAAAGTTAGCCTCCAGTCCTCCACAACCACGTTTTACTCGTCTGACAGGAGCAATTATCATGAGATAATATGTTCAATTATACAACCACAACAATAAGGATAATTTTTTATTTAAATTAAAAATATATAATATTTATCCATTTAAATAAACGTGTAAGTATTTATCAAAATATATTTTGAGTCACATCTCGGATGTAGTGGGAAAAACCACAATACGAACTTATTATTTTCGGATGCACTATTCAGGGATGGTGATACGGCACGTGTTAGTCATATCTTGGATGCACCCGAGATATGAATAAGACGAGATCTCGGATACAGTGCATCCGAGATTTGGCTTTAATTTGGCTTAACCATTGCATCCGAGATATGCACATTTATGTTGATTTGAGGCAATGCATCTGAGATACGTTCGAATGTGCAAGATAATTTTTATTTATAAATATTACAATATTTTTGTAAATTTAAAATTACGCATATTATTATTAAAAAAATTATTATAAAAAAATACGTGTATTATTATAAAAAAAATTACGATTTAAAACAATATCAATTTTTTTTAAAATTAATCCAATTTTTAAAAGTTATATCTTGCCCTATGTATTTATAACTAGTGATTTAAAGTTGATTGATACATTATTTTCTTAAAAATCAACCCATTTGAATTCGTACTCAAAGAAAGTACATAAAAAAATAGATTAAATTAGATTGATTTAAATTTAAAAAAAATAAAGTTGTACGTGTTCAGTTACATGATGAGAAAAAACCTTTAGTACATGTTCAGTTACATGATGAGACGTGCGTGATTCTACCATCTTTTCTACAATGTGTGCTAATTCTAACTGTCTCTCTTATCTCTTTGTTCTTTATTCTATCCAATAAATCACCTGAGACGTGATTCTACCATCTTTTCCACAATAGGTACTACTCCAACACTATGTCTTATGTCTTCGTTCCTTATTCTATCCAATCGCGTATGACTACTCATCTATCTCAACATCTTCATCTCTACTGCATTTAATTTATGATTGTACTCTTCTTTGGCCGCCAATACTCTGTACCATAAAGCATATCCGGTCTGATAGCAATGCGATAGAATTTACCTCTAAGTTTTAAAAACACTTTTTTGTCACATATAAAACCAGACACATTCCGCTATTTTGACCAACCTGCTTAGATCCTTAATTTACATCATGTTCAATCTCTCTATTATCCTGTATGATACACCCAAGATACTTAAAACTTTTAAAATGTTTTCTCCAATCTTCACATCCATATTAGGCTTTTTTCTTCGGCTGCCGAATTTACATTCCATATATTTCGTCTTACTACGACTTATGCGCAGACCATACACTTCTAGAGCGTCTCTTCATAAATCCAACTTCTTATTTAGGTCTTCTCTTGCCATAAGGACAATATTATTAGCAAAGAGCATGCACCATGACACAGGCTCTTGAATATGCTCTGTGAGTACTTTCAAGACTAATATGAAAAGGTATGGATATAAAGATGATCCCTGGTGTAATCCCATACTAATAACAAATTCCTTTGTCACACCACCTTGAGTCTTTACACTAGTTGTATCCCCATCATTAATGTCTTTAATTACACGAATATATGCGATCATTACTATCTTCCTTTCCAAAATCTTCCATAAGACCTCCATTGGCACCATATCGTAAACTTTTTACAAATCAATAAACACCATATGTAGATCATTTTTATTACTCTGATACCTCTCCATCATCTTTCTTAACAGGTATGTAACTTTAGTGGTGAATTTGCCTAACATAAAACTAAATTGGTTCTCTGTTACTTGTGTCTCTTGTCTCAGCCTCCGTTCTATCATCTTTTCCCATAACTTCATGGTATGCCTCATGAGATTGATCCCTCTATAGTTTCTACAACTCTGTATATCCCTCTCATTCTTGTAGATAGGTACCAAGGTGCTCTTTTTCCATTCATCTGACATCTTTTTTTTACCTTAAAATTTCATTAAAAAGCTTGCTTAACCAACTAATGCCTTTCTCTCTAAGACCCTTCCAAACTTCAATTGGAATATTATCAGGTCCTACTGCCCTGCCATTTTTTCATCTGCTTTAGAGTCTCTTTTACCTTGAAATCTCAAATCCTTCGATAGTAGTCGAAGTTGTAATCTTCCTTCCTTGTACACAACTGACCAAGGCTCTGAAGAATCTTCTGTTCTTTATTAAATAACTTATAAATGTAACTCTTCCACCTTTTATTGATCTTCTCATCTTGAACCAAAACCTCTTTGTCTTTATCCTTTATGCACTTAACTTAATCCAAGTCTCTCATTCTTCTTTCACGACTCTTTGTGATTCTATATATACATTTTTCTTCTTCTTTTGTACCTAAAGACTGGTAGAGACCCTCATATACTATTGTTTTTGCTTCACTTAAATCACTTTTGTCTCTTTTTTAGCCGTCTTATATTTTTTCCAATTATTTACATTGTGGCACAAAGACCACTCTTTAAAGCACTCCCTTTTTGTCTTTATCTTTTCTTTTACACTCGCATTCTATCACCAAAACTCTTTGTCCCTTGGTCCTATCCCTCTAGATTCACCAAAACTTTCTTTTGTTGTTGTTCTAATAACTTCGGTCATCTCCCTCCACATCTTCTCCGCGCTTCCATCCCCTTCCCACTTTGTCTCTTCTCCTACCCGTCTTTTTTTAAAACATGTATTTGCGATGAGAAGGTCAAAGGTAGCGGAAAAGTCCAAAATAGTTTTACCCTCGGTATTGACCACCACGAAACCATGGCCTCCGTGAATATTTTCATACCCCGTCATTTTTCTTCCAACATGGCCATTTAATCTCCTCTTAAGAAATCTTATCTCACGAAGGTATATCTTGGACCAAACTCTCTAGATCCTCTCAAAACTCTATCTTGTGTTGTTCGTCCGAACCCACTTGCGGTGCATAGGCGCCAATCACATGAAAAGTACCTCCTTCCATTACAAGTTTGATAGAGATGATCCGATCACCTACCTTCTTGACATCCACTACATCCTTCTTCCACTGCTTATCTACGATAATATCTACCCCATTCCTATTCTTCACCTTTCCTGTATACCAAAATTTGAACTCGAAGGTATCCAACTCTTTAGTCTTTGCGCCGACTCATTTTGTTTCTTGTAGACAAATGATGTTAATCTTTCTCCTTGTCATGGTATCCACCACTTCCATGAATTTTTCTGTTAGAGTTTCTATGTTCTATGTCCCAAATCTTAACCTTCTGTCGCTTCGACCTTTATCATTACCTTTTTCATTGTGAACTAGCTTATTTACCCTCATCCATTCACGAAAACATGGAAACCCTTGTTCATTTAACACTACATATGGGTACCGATGCAGCGGCTCTTATTCATTTGAGACTGTACGCAAGCCATACAGTGTGTTACTTCCGGACAACGACCTAGTTTTAGCGCAATAACATCTTTGATCCATGTCATGAAGATTCGACTAAGTTTTTATATTAGTTGTCGAAGGCCTAACACAATCATCCTCCTTTATCCGGGTTTGGGACCAACTATGTACCACAGATATAGCATAGACAGAATTATGTTCAATTATGAAGATTGAAAATTAAGAACATTTACAAATTAAAAAAGTTTTAATTGAATATGTAAAAAATTTAAGTTTTTAATTCATTTATTTTATATTCATTAAATAAAAATATTTAAAATATTTCACTAATAATTAACTTATCATATACCTTTAAGGTTCATGTTAGATAAATTCATTTGTTTATTGCATTTTTTTTCAAAGTTGTTTATTAGATTGATTATATATGAATTGGTTCATTATAAAGAGTATAATCTATTAAGACAATAAAAGAATATTTTGTAAATATAAATAAACAGTTTATTCAATATATACATAAAAAATTAATTAAAATAATGAGTAACTATTATGAAAAGTCAATTTTTAAATTGTATTAAAAATTCTCATTAGTCATGTTAAATTAAATATGTATTATTTTATCAGTATTTATTTTAAGTTTTATTTTATATTTATTTTATTTTTTATTATTTTAAATCCAATTTTAGTTTAGCCTACTTTATTTTAATAAGCTTAAAAATTAGGATCTTAAAATTAAGAGATATAAAAAATTTTAAACTTTGTAGTTATTTTTTTATTTTTTTTGATTTTTTTAAAAATTTGATTGTAAACAAAAATAGTATAATAATTCTCTTATTTTTGTTTTTTTTTTTTTATGAAAGATAGAGATATTTGAATTCGTAACTTCTTAAGTAAGTATATAGCATTTGAGGTATAAGTCATTAGCATAATAATTCTCTTAATTAATACCTCAAAACATCAAATTGAGATACAGTAATTCTCCTTTTTTTTTTTTTTCCATCTTATTTTAGGTTCGTTTTATATCCTCGTTATGCGTATTCACTTTTATTTAATTTTTACTATGTCTGGTCAGAATCATGTTACACGCAATTAAAGACCTGATTACATCAATTGTAGGTAAAAATTAAGTTTTATAGCAATATTATAGTATAGCTTAATTGTTCACTATACCATTGAAAAAATATTTATAAATATCCAATGTGGTCCAGCATCACTTGTTGTAGGAATGAGATTCATTTTGAAAGAAGTTGATGGAATCTCCATATCTTCGGTTATTTGTAAATATTCCCATTTCTTTTTAAGCATGTTACGATATAGTTTTTGTAATAAAGTATGGATTTATATTGCCATGATTGTCATTACTCGTTATTATTCTATATCTTTATTCTTTAATTTTAAAAATAATAAAAAAAGAGTAAATATTATTTTTGATACCTTACTATTTGTCTGAATAATAATAAAGAGATTTTTCACAATTCAAAAAATTTTTAATCAATTTTAAACGATTTAAGTAACTAGTTTAAACGATAATATATTAATGTATCAGGATTTTTTAGACTATGGTAAAAAAAAACATTTAATTAATTATTCAAATGGTAAAAATTAGTTAAAGATAAATTATAAAAAAACACTTTAACATTCAGATAAATAATTTGAGACTAAAAATAACATTTATTATTATTATTATTATTAAAGAGCTAATTTAATTTGTAAAACGTGGACAGCATAGAGATTTAGTTAGACAAGAATCTTATTCTATAGAAGCATAGGTAGGGGTTGCGTTATCCAAGCTTGGAAGAGAACCATTATTATAGAAATGTTTTGTGGCTTATTGTTCCCTTCTACTCAACCAACACAATTTTATTTTTCTTTTTTGTTCCTTGTTCACTTTGCTAACTCAACAAACGCCAAGTTTTATATTTCAAATATTCTCTTATCACATCCAATTTTTATTCAGTGCAATGCATCAAGAAACAATAATGGAGTATTATATATAGTCCGCTAGCAGAAATCAATACAAATTTAATCCAATAATTACTATAATTTTTAAGCCACCGATTATATCTGGAGGATAAGAAAGCCAACTTATTATTAGTTCGCATTACCTACAATACTTTAGCTGCGTTTGGTTCAATTTTTTTTTTCACAGTTATTTTTTTTATAAAATTATAAAAACAAAAAATACTAAAAATAAAAACAGAAAATAAAAAATGCAAATCAAATACAATTGTCTGCAAGAGTGATACATAAGCTATTTACTTAAAAAAAAAAAGAAAAAAGAAAAACTTAATCTTAATGGCTTTTACACTGTTGGAGTTAAGGTTCTTTAACACAAAATATTCAATATAAATTATGCATGTCATTATATTATTGAAACTGGTTCAGATCTTATAAATGTCTCTTGCATATTTAAGTCTATGATCTATCAACCCTTATTTCACTACAAATATTTTCTTTAAAATAATTTCTAATAATTAATGTCTTTGATTCAAAAGATGAAGTGTTCAAATTTTAGAATGATCCCTTTAAATATAATAAATTCATATGATGTTATCTAATTGGTTGGCCGTATATAAAACACATGCTGATGGCGTATCAACACTAATCTATAATTCTATATAAAAGATTTACCCTATATTTTATTCCTTCCTTAACCATAAATACTCAACGATTTTTTACATATATATCTATCTTCTCTCCTTTTCATCCTCACTTCCATATAAAGTAGAATATCTCTCCCCTTTTTCTTTTTTCTTTTTCATTTATATTTTTTTTTTATACTCAAAAAGAAAGAATTTTATGAATGGGGTATTGAGTTCTCCTATTGAAAGAAGGATTCGAATCAAATTCATGTGCGGATGCGCTCAAAACAAAAATGTTACATTCAAATTAGTATCTGAGATATCAACTTAAACTTAAATATACTAAAGAAATTAAATAAAAAATAGATAAAGTTTATATCTAATTAACCTTAATAAACAAATTGTATTTCTTGAAATTAAAAAAAAAATTAAGCCACACTAACATCCTTGTGGTGATGCTTAATTAATTGTGTGCTTGCTTACTCATATGGCATCACTCATTTTATTCATTCATTTATTTTCATAAAGTTCATGATTATATAATACAGAACCCTTTTCCCTACTTTCATTGGATGCCTCCCTTTTGCATGTATTCCTTCGTTTATTATTACACTTTGGATTTTTTTTTTTTTTACCTTTTCTCCTTTTTTTCTTTTCCAACAAAAATCATTAGCCTTCTGAGGAACAAAAGCTAGAAAGAATTCCGAGCATAAATTTATAATGACCTTTTTACTTTCACCCTGTCATTATAATTATTCTTGACTTGAACAAAAACGCATATCATCATGATTTTAAATTGTAGTTGCAGTCATATTTATAATTGCAAAAAATAAGAGACTATAAAATGGTAGCAAATAAATTAAAGCATGTATATTTGCGAAGAGTACTACTAATAAAATTATGAACAAGTTGCTTCTTATTATTATTATAACCACCACCAAATGTTAGAGCCCTTGATCACAAAATAAACGCCCATATACAATTCTCATTTGCCTAATCTCTAATGACTAAAAAGAAAAAAAAAAGGTTGTTAATGGGTATCCAAAGGGCTCTAAATGATTTTTCTCATACTAGTAAATTAAAAGACCTATGCTGCAAGCAACTTCTATTAAATTTCCTAACTCATTTGAACAATTTTCGCTGCTCTAATAATTAACTTGTAACAGAGGATTCATTAGATGAAGTTGGTGAAGGAGGTCCTGTGTTAATTCCACTTATCTCATCTGGAAAATTCACTTCACTTGCTCTTTCTGCTTCTTCTTCTTCATCATCACTGCTTTCCTCGCAAGAAAACTTTGCCTTCTTGTTCCTCCTCTTATCCTTCTTCAGATATATTTTGTAGCCAGCCCATGACGACATTATCTGTTTCCAAAACCACATGTTATGAATATGAAATATATACCAAAATAATTATTCAGATAAGATAATGTGGCACATATATGGCAACATGATCTTTCATTTTGCATTTAGATTCTATCTTCTAAATAATGAACACAACTGTTATTGTGTCTACTATTTCTACATTTCTGATATGTTAGTCATGGTTATATAAATTGTGATGATTATTGTGAGATAAAGAAATGAATTACCTGAGAGGGGTTGAGAAAAACACGGAACTCAAACATAACCCACTTAGTTTTAAGAAATTGAGTGCGGTTCTTCTTCCTCCAAAAAACAAACTTGGTCTTGAACCCAATGAGTTTGTTGTTGTTATTTAGAAGCTCCTGATTCCCTTTCCCCACCCTTTTCCAGTGCCCTTTCCCTGCTTCAATCTTGTTATTGTCTTCAAACACACGCTCTTTCAGATCAAAGTAAAAGTACTTTGTCTCCAGAAACACCTTTCCACCTGAAAAACAAATATATCATTTCCAATAATTAAATCGGAAAAAGAGACCACAAAAGTAAAAAAAATTCATTCAAGGACATAACAGGTTTAAGGGCTCAAGAAAGGACTAACGGTAATAAAAAATTAAGAAAATGTTGATCACGTAATTTCTTTTTTTTTTTAATTTTTAATGAGTGTGAAAATACTGATTAACGAGGTAACCATAAACAACACTGTCATAGAAGATTTAATATTGAAATAAATAAATACATAAAGAACTGGAAAATATTATTTAAATATATATATTAATTTACACGAACCTGAAGGGAGATTCTTGGGCTCAGTGTTGAAGACATCGAAGACAGGAACAACATCAAAATCCAATGTTTTTGAAAGGGCCTTGTTTTTGAGGTAGCAAGAGACAAAAACCTCGTCAGAGGGGCAGAATCTGTAGCCAACGGGCAATCTAAGAGAAGCATAAGAGGAGTTTGTGGCCAACCTGTTATCCATCTCAAAGAAGAAGAAGAAGAAGAAGGGGGGTTTGAGTGGAACTCCCCTTTGGAAGAAGAAGAGAGAGGGATTTGTAGGATGAGACAAAGAGCAGTGTTGTTTTGTGTGTGAGGACAGAGAAAAGTGGGTGTGGGTTAATTTATAGATACAAGACATGCAGTGCTATCAAAGAGAGGTTACAGAGAGAGAAAGAGGCAAAAGTGGAAGGATCATAACTCCAATTATGACCCAGCAATATCCTTAATTCCTTGTTTGACTTTCTAAGGGACCTTTTATCTGCTTTTAATTTTATTCTCTCTCTCTTCTATTATGATTTATTGGCTTATAGCACTGGGGACTCCTACACGCTCATTAGTTAATTATTAATCATTTAAAATAGGATAAAGTATTAAATTGGTCTCTTACGTTGAACGTAATCTTAATCTGGTCTTTAAAATTTAAAATGTCTTATTCTTTTTAGTGATTTAAAAGAAAATAAACAACAACTAAAAAAAAAAATAAATAAATAAGAAACTACTTAAGAAAGACAGTCCTACTAAATACTACTCTCAAACTCCTTCCAAGGCAATGAAAGCTCTATTGGGGAGAAAGAATTCTCATTGCAGTCTTTGTCATGATATCTGCTACTGTATTTGCATCTCTCAAGATCAACTGGAGATCAACACGCCATTTTCAAGACATGATATCTCGAATTTTTAATACCAAATAATAAATAAACTCAGAGCAATCCTGTAAATTATTGACAATAGTAAAAACCTCCACACAGTCTGTCTCACAAATAATGTCTCTTTGTCTCGAGTCCCATGCTAAAAGAAAGCCTCTCCAAATAACAAACAACTCTCCTTGCAAAATACTACGACTCTCAATTGTTCTCAGACAGTCTCGTTGCCACCTTCCCTTCCAATCTCTGCTAACACAAGCAAAACCAACTCGAACACCATTGCCAGGATAGATGGCATCACAATTAATTTTAAAGGTACCCACTGAGGGGAGAATTCAAGAGCCACTAATGGTGGATGGGATAGACAGTCATTGCAACTCAAAAATATTTCGGAACTCCTTTTCCAAGGACAAAGTCATACCAATCACCTTGTCTGTGATCCAATGCTCGTGAGGATGAAAAATCTCGTTATTCCTCGAACACCAAATCTACCAGAGACCAGAAAAGAATCTAAAGGGACGCTGTTTGCTATTATGTAAGAACCAACTCATTAAATACACTGGTTGATCGGAGATCCCTAAAGCTTGCCAAACTAGTTGGGCTTTTAGACAATCCCGAATACAATGTAAAACCGATTCTTTGTGCTTTTCCGAAACATGTTGACGCCAAAACCAAAGCCAATTACCCCTATCCTCCCAACTAAACATCTTCTTACTAAGTCACAAATAACCACTACGAGCATCATAAACCTTTGAAGCCGACCAGTCTAACACCAACCGACCTCTGAACCAGCTTGAACATCCGGGTTATAGAGTTAATGTTGCTCTGCAGAGACTGATTCAGAGGAGAATATATATTCTCAAGGTTCCACTGTCCAGATGACCAAAAGGTCCAAGATCCTGAGATCCGAATCAAAAATGTGAACATAATCCATCTCCTGATACAGTCGCCCCTCTCTTCTCCATTTAGAAAACCAAAATTTAAAATGTCTTATTTGAATAAAAAAAATTCATTTAACTTTAATATAGTTTCACCGTAAAGTTAAAGTTAAATAATTAACAGAATATCCTACATGACAATAGTACAAAAACAACGTTGATAATATGGAGAACAAATACAAATTTCAGAGGCACAAAATCAACCATACATCAATACATTTATTTATCATTCTTCTTACAATTTAAATGAAATATTTTCTATAGAACTAAGGAGAATGATAAATCAATATATTGATGTATCTACGGTTAATTTTGTGTCTTTGGAGCTTGTATTTGTTCTCTAGGGCTGCGTTTGTTTATAGAGACAGGACACTAAGACAGAGACACAGATACACAAAATTGTGTTTGACAGAGAGGAGACAAAGACAATGTGTACAGAGATACTGAATTAGTGTATTTTGTGTCCATCCTAACAGGAAGGACACAGAGACACTAACAAAGGACACAACTTATTTTCTATTTTTTTTTCATTATTCTTGTTAATTTTTATAATTATATTTTTTATTATTATAATTTTCGTCTCAAATTTTTTGAATGAAAAAAAAAAGAGAATAAATTAGATTTTCATAATTTGTTCTAGTTTATCACCAAACAAGATACAAGAACACAAAATTTTGTGTCTCTGTCCTTTATGTCTTGTTCTTAGTGTATTGTCTTGTTCTGTTCTCAGAAACAAACGCAGCCTAAATTATCGACCTTGTTCTTGTATAGCTGTCATGCCGGATATTTCGTTAATTATTTAACTTTGACCTCACGGTGAGACTACGTTGAAGCTAAATAATTTTTTTTTGGATTCAAATAAGATACTTTAAATCTTAAGGACTAAAATAGAATTACGCCCAAACGTAGGAGACCAATTTAATACTTTATCCTTCAAAAATAATAAATTCTCATGCACCTAACATTTCTCTTATAGTAGTGCTATAGAGTAAATTACTAAAATGATACTCGAAAGTTTTTATTGCTGACAAAAAAGAATCCCAAACAATACTAACGATAAATAAATTCTCGAAAGATTTAAAAATACAACAAAAAAACTAGATATCCAATATATATATACTAAAAATAAACTTTAGAGATTATATTTTGATACAAATTTTTGTAATTATTATTAGAAAAATAAATTATTTTTATTTTTAAATTTGATAATTTTATGTTAAGTGAATTTTAAAAAAATATTTTGAATTATCATATTTTTTGAAAAATAAAAAGAAGAATTTGAGATCAAATTTTGCCCCGATTTTTTTTACCTTTTAAATATTTATTCAAATATTGTCACAAAAATTTAAATCAAATAAATAAATTGTTTGCTGAATATAAAATTTTTTTATCACTTACAAAAATATAATAATTATTATTTATTTATTTTTGAATCATTCAAGAACTGTTTTGTTGATAATATTTTTTAAAGTTTTTTTTGTCAGCGGTTGAATTTTTTTAATACCAAATTAATAGTTAAATTTAGTGCAATCTTAATAAATATTTTTAGTATCCAAATTTAATTAAATTAGTCCAACTGAATCACACAATTTTTTTACTTGTTACTTTGTGTTTTTTTTTTTTTTTTTTTTTTTTTCTGATGTTGTTACTATAATTATATATATATAAATTTTGTATTTTCTACCTCTTTTTGTTTTTTATTCACGAGAGAAACAAACAAGAAGAAAAAAAGAAGAAGATGGAAAAAGAATTTGAGATGAAAATAAAATAGAAATATTTTTTGTGTTTTTCGTCTATAAATTTTTGTGTTTACTTTCAAATATTTTTTCCTAAATATTTCTATGTTTGTTATAAGAAATTATAAAAACATACTTAAATTTTAGTTGGATAATACAAAAATCATTTTAAATTGTATAAATTTTTGAGTGAAATAATGAAAAAGAAAAAATACACAAAATTTTAGTTCAAAAATGCAAAAAATTTAGTTGTGTAATACATAAATTATTTTGAGTTTTAAATTTTTTTTTAACTTGAATAATAAAAAAAAATATTTTTTTTGTTGAAAAACACATAAATTTTAGTTACAAAACACCGAATTGTAGTTGTATAATATATTAATTATTTTAAACTATACAGATTTTGAAGAAAGATAAAAGAAATAAAAGGAGGAGAGTGCGTATAAAGAATAAGAAAAAAGATACGTGTGTAAATAGAAATTTGTTAGACCTAATTATTAAAATATTTGGTCACTCAATATTTTGGTATGATCTATAAATAAATTTGAAGTTAAATTACTCTAAAAATTCTTAAAATTTTTTAAAATTTATGATTAGATCTTTATATTTTAAAAATTTTTAACTGAGTCTCTATATCAGTTTTAAATTTGTCATTAAATCCTTTCTAATAATAAATATTACAAAAATATTTTTATCTATCTAGCACCACTAGTGAATATATTTTAGCATATTTTATTAAATTAAATATTTTTAGAACTATAAAAATGTGATTATAAATTTAAAATTGGTGTAGGAGCTCATTTAAAACCTTTTAAAATATAAAATTTTAATTATAAATTTAGTAATTATAGAGACTAATAGAGTAATTTAACATAAATTTTACATCTCATACAAATTAAAAAAAATAATATTTGTATTATTTTTTATAATTTTTTATGATATAAAATTTTTTATTTTTTATTACTTATTTTTAATATAGAAAAGTATATATAAAAAAAATTGGAAGGATGATAACTCTAATTATGAACCAACAATATTCTTAATTCCTTGTTTGACTTTGTAAGAGAGTTTTTTTTATCTGCTTTTAATTTTATTCTCTCTCTTCTATTATGATTTATATTAGTACTATAAAGTAAATGATTAAAATGATACTAAAAAAATTTTATTATTGATAAAACGAAATTCAAAAGATGCTAATAATAAAAAATTTTTAAAAAAATTTAAAAATATGACAAAAGAAACTAAATATTAAATATATATTTTATAAAGAGACTTTAGAGATTAGATTTTGATACAAATTTTTGTAATTATTATTTAAAAAATAAAATTTGTTATTTTTAAAATTTGATAATTTTATGTCAAGTAAATTTTTTAAAAAAGTTTTTATTGTGAATTACTACACTTTTTGAAAAATAAAAAGAAGAATCTATATATCAAATTTTGAATCAAATTTTTTGTCTAAATATTTATTTAAATATTATTACAAAAATTCAGATCAAATAAATAAGTTATTTGTTAAACATAAAAGTATATTTTATTAAAAAAATATAATAATTATTAGTTACTTTTTTCACATTTTTTAATCATTCAATGACTATTTTGTAGATAATATTTTTTAATGACCTTTTTGTTGACGGTTAAATCTTTCAAGTACTAAATTAGTAGTAAAATCAAATACTCTATCAATAATTTTTTTTGGTATCTAAATTCAATTAAATTAGCCCAAGTGAATCATACAATTTTTCAACGTGTTGTTTTGTATTTTGTATTTTTTATTTCTTCTTCTGATGTTGTTACTATAATTTTATATTTTTTTGTTTGTATTTTTTTTTATTTTTTCTTTTTTCACAAGAGAATAAAACAGAAAAAAAAAAAAGAGAAGGAGAAAGAGAAAAATCTTTATATGAAAATGAAATAAGAAATTTTTTGTGGTTTTCATCTATAAATTTTTATGTTTACTTTCAAAGTTTTTTTTCCTAAATATTTCTATTTTGTTATAAGAAATTATAAAAAAACACTAGAAATTTTTCTTAAAAAATACTTAATTTTAGTTGCATAACATAAAAATTATTTTAAATTGTATAAATTTTTGAGTGAAATAACAAAAAAGAAAAATACACAATTTTAGTTGAAAATCCAAAAAAATTAGTTGCGTAACACATAAATTTTTTTGAGTGGTAAAAATTTTTTAACTTGAATAATAAAGAAAAAAAATATTTTTGCTAAAAAACACATAAACTTTAGTTACAAAACACCGAATTATAATTACATAATACATTAATTATTATAAATTATATATATTTTTAAAAAAGATAAAAGAAGTAGGAAGAGAAGGGTGCGTACGAAGAATAAGAAAAAAAGATACGTATATAAATAAAATTTTGTTAGATTTTATTACTAAAACATTTGGTCATTCAATATTTCGTTATGATTTATAAATAAATTTTAAGTTAAAATTACTTTAATAATTCCTACATTTTTTTTAATTCGTGATTAGATTTTTATATTTTAAAATTTTTCAACTAAGTCCCTACATCAGTTTTAAATTTGTCATTAAATTTATTTTAACAATAAATATTACAAAAATATTTTCATCTATCTAACACCACTAGTAAATATATTTTAGCATATTTCATTAAATTAAATATTTTTAGAACTATAAGATTGTGATTATAAATTTAAAACTAGTGTAGAGACCAATTTAAAACCTTTTAAAATATAAGAATTCAATTACAAATTTAGTAATTATAAAAATTAAGAGAGTAATTTAACTTAAATCTTATACCTCATACAAATTAAAATAAAAATAATGTTTATATAATTTTTTATGATATAAATAGTGTTTTTTATTTATTATTTTCAATATAAAAAAGTATATATAAAAAAATTGGAAGGATGATAACTCCAATTATGACCAGCAATATCCTTAATTCCTTGTTTGACTTTGTAAGGGGATTTTTTTTTATCTGCTTTTAATTTTATTCTCTCTCTTCTATTATGATTTATATTAATATTTAGTATTATAGAGTAAATTATTAAAATGATACTCAAAGTTTTTATTACTGATAAAACAAAATTCAAAATATGCTAACAATGAATAAGTTCTTGAAAGATCTAAAAATATGACAAAAAGAATTAGACATTAAATATGTATTCTTTAAAGAAACTTTAGAGATTAGATTTTGATGTAAATTTTGTAATCAGTATTTGAAAAATAAAATATTTTCATCCTTAAAATTTGATAATTTTATGTCAAGTGAAATTTTTTAAAAAGTTTTTATTGTGAATTACCACACTTTTTGAAAAATAAAAAGAAGAATCAATAGATCAAATTTTGCATCAAATTTTGTGTGCACCTTCTAAATATTTATTCAAATATTATCACAAAAATTTAGATCAAATAGATAAATTATTTGCTAAGCATAGAAGTTTTTTTTACTGGCAAAAATATAATAATTATTAATTATTTTTATCGTATTTTCAAATCATTCATTACAAAACACATTTTTAACTTGAATAGTAAAGAAGAAAAATAATTTTTTTTTGCTGAAAAACACATAAACTTTAGTTACAAAACACCGAATTATAATTGCATAATACATTAATTATTTTAAACTATACATATTTTAAAAAAAGTTAAAAGAAGTAGGAAGAGAAGGGTGCCAATGAAGAATAAAAAAAGAGATACTTATATAAATAGAATTTTGTTATATTTGATTACTAAACACTTGATCACTCAATATTTATGTATGATTTATAAATAAATTTTAAGTTAAATTACTTTAATAATTCTTACAATTTTTTTGAAATTTGTGATTATATTTTAAAACTTTTTAGCTAAGTGTCTACATCAGTTTTAAATTTGTCATTAAATCTATTTTAACAATAAATATTACAAGAATATTTTCATCTACCTAACACCCTTAGTGAATATATTTCAGCATATTTCATTGAATTAAATATTTTTAGAACTATAAAATTGTGATTATAAATTTAAAATTGGTATAGGGATCCATTTAAAACATTTTAAAATATAAGAACTCAATGACAAGTTTAGTAATTATAGAAACTACGAAAATCACTTAACCTAAATTTTACGCTTCATACAAATTAAACGAAAAATATTTTTATATTATTTATAATTTTTTATGATATAAATAATGTTTTTTATTTTTTATTTTAATATAAAAAAGTATATATAAAAAAATTGAAAGGATGGTAACTCCAATTATGGACCAGCAATATCTTTAATTCCTTGTTTGACTTTGTAAGGGAGTTTTTTTTTATCTGTTTTTAATTTTATTCTCTCTCTTCTATTATATTTATATTAGTACCATAAAGTAAATTATTAAAATGATACTAAAAAATTTTATTATTGACAAAAGAAAAAATCGAAGGATGCTAACGATAAATAAGTCCTTGAAAAATTTTAAAATATGACAAATAGAACTAGATATTAAATATGTATTCTATAAAGAGACTTTAGAGATAAGATTTTGATGTAAATTTTTACAATCACTATTTGAAAAATAAGATCTTTTCATCCTTAAAATTTGATAATTTTATGTCAAGTGAATTTTTTTAAAAAGTTTTTTTATGAGTTACCACATTTTTTGAAAAATAAAAAGAAGAATCTATAGATCAAATTTTGCATCAAATTTTTTGTGCACCTTCTAGATATTTGTTTAAATATTATTACGAAAATTTAGATCAAATAGATAAGTTGTTTGTTAAACACAAAATTTTTTTTCCACTGACAAATTAAAAATATAATAATTCTTAATTATTTTTATCGCATTTTCAAATCATTCAAGGACCGTTTTGTCAATAATATTTTTCAACGATTTTTTTGTCGATGGTTAAATCTGTTGAGTACTAAATTAATAATGCTATATCAATAGGTTTTTTTGGTATCCAAATTTAATTAAATTAGCCTAAGTGAATCACACAATTTTTTAACTTGTTGCTTTGTTTTTTTTTTTCATTTTTTTTCTTTTATGATGTTGTTGCTATAATTTTATATTTTTTTTGTATTTTTTTATTTTTTTACACAAGAATAAAACAAGAAGAAAATGAGAAGGAAAAAGAGAAAGAGTTTGAGATGAAAATAAAATAGGAAAACTTTTTGTGTTTTTTGTCCATAAATTTTCGTGCTTACTTTCAAAGATTTTTTCTTAAATATTTCTATGTTTGTTATAAGAAATTATAAAAAACAAGTAGAAATTTTACTTAAAAAATACTTAAATTTCAGTTGCACGAAAATTTAGTTGTGTAATATATAAATTGTTTTGAGTTGTAAAATTTTTTAACTTGAATAGTAAAGAAGAAAAATAATTTTTTTTTTGTTCAAAAACACATACACTTTAGTTACAAAACATCGAATTATAGTTGCATAACACATTAATTATTTTAAATTGTATAAATTTTTAAAAAAGGTAAAAGAAGTAGGAGAAGGAAGGTGCATACGATGATTAAGAAAAAAAAGATTCATATGTAAATAAAAATTTGTTAGATTTGATTACTAAAATATTTGGTCACTTAATATTTTTATATAATTTATAAAGAAATTTTAAGTTCAATTACTCTAAGAATTCTTACATTTTTTTTAAATTTGTGATTATATTTTTATATTTTAAAACCTTTTAACTAAGTCCCTACATAAGTTTTAAATTTGGCATTAAATCTTTTCTAATAATAAATATTACAAAAATATTTTTATTTACCTAACACCACTAGTAAATATATTTCAGAATATTTCATTAAATTATTAAATATTTTTAGAATTATAAAAATGTGATTATAAATTTAAAATTGGTGTAGAAGTCCATTCAAAACCTTGTGAAATATAAAAATTCAGTTACAAATTTAGTAATTATAGGAGCTAAGAGAGTAATTTAATCTAAATTTTACACCTCATACAAATTAAAAGAAAAATAATGTTTATATTATTTTTTATAATTTTTTATGATATAAAATAGTATTTTTTTATTTTTTATTAATTATTTTTAATATAAAAAAGTATATATAAAAAAATTGGAAGGATGATAATTCCAATTATGGACGAGCAATATTTTTAATTTCTTGATTGACTTTGTAAGAGAGTATTTTTATCTGCTTTTAATTATATTCTCTCTCTTCTATTTTATATTAGTATATAGAGTAAACTATCAAAATGATAATCAAAAGTTTTTATCGTTGATAAAAAGAAATTCAAAAGATACTAACAATAAATAAGTCTTTGAAAAATTTAAAAGTACGACAAAAAGAACTAAATATTAAATATGTATTCTAGAGAGAGACTTTCGAGATAAAATTTTGATGCAAATTTTTACAATCACTATTTAAAAAATAAGACCTTTTTATTATTAAAATTTAATAATTTTATGTCAAGTGAATTTGTTTAAAATTTTTTATTGTGAATTACCATATTTTTTAAAAAATAAGAAGAAGAATCTATAGATCAAATTTTGTGTTTGAAATGGATAAGTTGTTTGCTAAACACAAAAGTTTTTTTCACTGACAAAAATATAATAATTATTAATTATTTTTGTCGCATTTTTAAATCATTCATTGACTGTTGTGACGGTAATATTTTTCAATGACCTTTTTGTCTACGGTTAAATCTTTCGAGTATTAAATTAGTAGTAAAACCTGATGTTATATAAATAAATTTTTTTGGTATCCAAATTCAATTAAATTAGTCCAAGTGAATCACACCATTTTTGAACTTGTTGCTTTGTGTTTTTTATTTTTTTTTATTTCTTCTTTTGAAGTTGCTGCGATAATTTTATATATTTTATTTTTGTTTTTCTTTTCACGAGAGAATAAAACAAAAAGAAAAAGAGAAGAAGAAGGAGAAATAGTTTGAGATGAAAATAAAATACATTTTTTTTTTGTGTTTTTTGTCTATAAATTTTTGTGTTTGCTTTCAAAGATTTTTTCCTAAAAATTTCTATGTTTTTTTATAAGAAATTATAAAAAAAAATTTATTTAAAAATTTTGAAATTTTAGTTGGATAATATAAAAATCATTTTAAATTGTATAAAATTTTTAGTAAAATAACAATAAAAAAAACACAAAATTTTAGTTGAAAATGCAAAAAATTTAGTTGTGTAACAGTACATGATAGGCGTGTATTTGCGGCGGTTCTTTCCATGATTAGCAGCGGTGTTAAGCCGCCGCAAAATCAAACGCTGGCGGCTAAGGAAACACCTTAGTTATTGGTGCAGAAATTAGGTTTTGTGGTGATTTTTAGCAACTGCTGGTATAATCGCCGCTAAATCAGTATTTTGCGACATCCAGTTAAAAAATCGCCGCTATTTATCACAATTTTTTAAAGTTTAAGACTGTTTGAAACCACCGCAATATGGAACTGTGGGTTTTGTGTAAGACCCAAAACTTTTGAAAAGTCTTATTATGATCAAGTCTCAAATGATATAGTTATTTATAGTCTTAATTTCAGAAATTATTTTATTAAAGATAATTAAAGCAAGTTTTGATTAATTGAATTTGAAATAAATTAAGATTATTATCTAATTTTTACAATTATTGTATTATTTTCTATATTTAAATTATAAAGTTGATAGTTATGAAATAATAAGAATTTTATATAATTTGGATTAAATAATTAATATTTTAAATATTAATATTGCTGTTTTGGAAAATGAAGAAATTAATTATATTAGTCCTAATTTTGGATTCGAACATTTTATTGAAAGTAATTTGTAAAAGTGTTGAACAAATAGTATTTTTATACATTATTATTTTTGGATTAAAATTTATTTTTAATTATTATACTATCCCTACTTTTATTTGAAATTACAAAACTAACCCCATTACCCTAATTTTGTTAAAATTACCAAATTACCCCTAACCCTAATTTTACTCAACACCCTAATCCCCTCTAACCCTAGCAGCCGCCACTGAAACCCTCCCCCAAAAACCCAGTAGCAGCAACCCACTCAGAGTTTCCCTTTACCATGAATGAAAGGAAAAGAAAGAAAGAGGGAACAGAGTGCGGCAGGGAGAAGGAGGAGAGGAGGAGACGCGTCGGAGTCGCAGGGCCTCGCCGCCGCCGTCACGCTGTGCCGCTGTGTTCCACGCCGTGCCGCCACCATTGCACACCGAAGGAAGAGAGAGAGGGAGAGATCGGGCAGAAAGAGGGGACCGAGGGCAGAGGGAGCGCGCAGGGGAGAAGAAGGAGGCGCTGCTTGGCCGCCGTTGCTGGAGATCTGGGAGCATCGTCGTCGAAGCCACGCCGATCGTTGCTGCCCAGTTGTCATTCTGCCTTCCACCAAGCCCATCCTGCCGCTGACGTCACCGAACAGGGGAGATCGACCACCACGAGGAGCTGCCGCCGTCCTTGATCTCGGCGGCGCCATGGAGGAGTGGAGCAGTCACCATCGCTAGAGAGAGGGAGAGCCAAAGAAGGAGGGCGAGACATGTGCGAAGCGTAATGCATAGAGGAGGAACCATTTCTCTCCCACCGCCGTCGCCGGAATTTCTGGCCACTGCTATCGTTTATGGTGAGTTAATTGTGACTAGCTACCATAACCACCACCATTTCTGAGCTCTTATTGTTCTGTAACATCCTTTAATTGCCTCTAATATTCTTGGCTCTGTTGGATTTTCTGGAATCGTTATAGTTGGAACTCGTCACAAGAGGAGAGGAGTGACTGCACCATGTAATACCCTCACTATCAGAAATCACGCTTCCGGCTGCGCTACTCTGATAGCAAGAAGTATTATGACTACTTTACATACTAAATATTAAAATAGGAGCCTGTGACTCGACACTGTATCGTTGGTTTCTTTGAAAGCCGGAAATAAATACTTTATCTTAAGAAAAATACAAGCAGACATAGATTCATATACAAGACTCTTTACATAATATCTCATAATATAATATACATATAAAACATACAACTCATATCCCTCTTACAAACTTGTAATAACAAAGACGAGGGAAGAAAATAATCTAATTAACACAACATATAAACCAAACACAGTATAACTCTTCTTAATGCTTCTTCATCCGGTTCCTGAAAAGGTAAAGCTGTAGGGAGGTGAGAACCTAACCACATGGTCTCACCACGGAGTTTTCAAAGTTTTCATAAGAAGATATTTAACAAGAAAATTATTTTCAAGCTCAGTGATTGTCATTGCCTTATGAATCTTTTAAAAAACCAATAGGTAATTATTCAAAACCTTTTCAAAGAAACAATGTTCAATCTTTCAGAAATCCGAAACCTTTCCTTCCTTATAAGAAAATCTCAATCAGAAACCAACCACGCAATCAAACAACACAGTCATTAATTCAGCACCAAAGTTCATTCTCAAATGTAGTACGCTAGGACAAACACAGGCAAGACAGATAAGGAAAGCACAAGTAGGTAGCAGTTACAGCAAATAGTTCAAGTAACAGTTAAGAACAGTTTAGCAATTAGGCAAACCAAAACAAGTTCAAACCCAAGCAAAGTATACAAATGCATATGATGCATGCCTGTCCTATGGCTGATGAGGCTCATCTGTCGGTTATCCAGCCAACCCGACAAGTCTGAATTGTCCTTAGACTGTCCCCCGACGTGCATCCCCAAGAGTCTATGCATAGATTTTTCTTAAATAATCAATATTGCTCAATGGGGGTAACATTCCCGGGAATTTATATAGTGTACGGTCACACTTACGTCGTAGGGTCAACAGAGTATCGAGTTTTCAACCTAGTACACGTGGTGGCAAGCCATGGTACTTTATCCAGGGAACCTCGTATCTCAGATAATTCAAATTCATAAGCCATGTGAATAATTCAAAGTTCATATATCAACATTCTCAACATCATAATCATTCATCAATCCAAATCTCATTTCCAAATTCATTCAAAAATCATATTTCAAAGAAATTCCTCATCATCCTTCTTTCTATTCCGTTCACCAACAATTCTCAATCCAAAACATAACTTTTCCTTTTATAAATGAAGTAATCTTAAATCATATAATGCTTAAAATTAAACCTTTTAAAGTAACTACTTCAAATGAAACTTCTAATTTTATAAAATTTCGACAACATCTCCTCTAAAACTCGGATTCTGCCACCCTTTTTGGGTCCCATCCAAATATTTCTCAACGCTTTTCAAATCTCATTAATTTCCAAAATTTAACCAGTTCCAATATCAAATTGTTTTCAAAGCGAATCAGTGCCAATAATAAATCTCTTTTTAAAATCAAACCAGCTCAAATACTAAATCATTTATAAAGTCATTTATAAAGTTAGACTAACTCAAAATTAAACCGTTTCCAAAATCAATTCAGTTTCATATTCCAAATCATTTCTAAAGCCGATTCGTTCACATTATCAAAAATAGCTTCAAAATCAAGAAAGCCATTTTTCATAATAATCAACTAAATAACTTTTCAAACTAATTTCTTTTCAGCAATCACAAACTACTCAAGCAATCAAGCAGCCAATCATTCAGTCCAGCAAACAACCACATTTATAAGACAATCATAATCACAGACATATGTTTCTCACATTAATATCTATTCATAACAACTCTGTAAAGTAAAATAGATTTTAAGAAAAACCCCTACCTTGATTAGTCGCAAGTTGCCTAATTAAACCCATTAAATCCTTATTCTCATGTTAATTGGTAGCAATCATAGAAATTCTCAAGCAACTGCAAGGATCATAGCAACAACCACATATCTGACATAATTTAGAATTAACGCGGAATGGATATTGAGCGATATTAGAACATAAATGATAATAGAATATTGCGATAAACAAGAACGGAACCGAATAATCTCACCACGATAAACATAATAGAACGACACAGTAGTAGCTTCCAAATTGACCAGACAGTAGCTCTAATAGCGGTCGGAAGCTCTGATGGTTCTGTAACAACCTTAATTTTGACGCGCAAATACCGGAACCCAAACCTACAGTACCAACATCCCATAATCTCCAACAGATTACAATAGAACACTGATTTTAAGAAGTTTCATAAATAAAGTGCTTACCAAGAAGACAGGGGTTTCGACGGCAGCTCCAGTAGCTACCTCTAGTGGCGGCGGCAGCTGAATAACACAATAACGATTTCATTCAACATAAACACTCCCTCACAGCAGCAACAGAATAACTTAAGCGTACAAAAGGAGATCAGAAACAAGGGTAAGGCTCACCAGAATAGTAACGGCTTCAACGGTGGTTTTCCGGCAACAACGGCGCCGTTTTTCGGTAATAGAGGCACGGCTACAACAACGGCGTTGGCAGAACAGTAACGCCAAAAATCCAACTACTGAACCAATCTTCACCAAACTCCAAACCTTGATTTTGGAAAACCCCAATCTATGGATCTTCCTCGTCATACCCCGATGACACCGTGCAACTCACCGGCATCCATGGCAGCGGCGGAGACAAAGCACGGCAGTGAGCTGCTATGTACATCGCATCTTTTCCTCTCTCCTTCGTCCAACGGCAGCGGCGACGGCAAGGGTTCTGGCGGCGACGCGAATACTTTCAACAGACGGCGTGGTTCCCTCCTCCTTCGCGGCCTGCTTTCTCGCCTCAGATCTAACCCGCGACGGCGACGGTGAGGACGGCATGGGCTGGACAGCAGCGGATCTTCGAAGCCTCCTCGGCGCTGCTCGCTCTCTCCTCTTCGTCGGCGACGTGGCGGTGGTGCACGTCGATGGGCTTCTGCTTTGTGGGCTCGACGGCGGCGCGGCGCGGAACTGGAGCGGGGGCAGGGCGCGAGCAGCTTCCTTCCTCTTCCTCTCCTTCTCCTCGGCGGTCCCCTTCCCCTCTTCCCTTCTTTCTTTTCTTCATTCCTCTGCTTCTTTCTTTCTTTCTTTCTTTTTTCTTTTTTTGTCTTTTCTAATATGTTTACTGAATGAAAGAAAACAAGTGTGTCGGCTAGGGTTCATTTGGAATAGAGAAAAAATGTGTGTTAATTAGGGTTAGGGTTTGTATATGGAATTGGGGATTTTGGGTTTGATTTGAGTAAAATAATTTTAATAAAATTAAAGCATAAAGTATTAATATTTGAAAAACTAATTTAATCTATAAAGTTACTTTAAAATATTATTTGTGGTATAAAAACACTAATTGATTCTCAATAAATTACTCTAATTGAAAATTCATGGTAATATAATTAATTTTTTCTTTATCTTTAACAAATGTATTAAATGATATAAATTAAATTATCTAAAATCAAATCATATAAAATTCGTATTATTTCATAACTATCAATTTTATAATTTAAATATAGAAAATAATTCAATAATTATAAAATTAGACAAAATTCTAATTTAAATAGCCAAACCTCATTATTTTTCAAATTTTCAGAACTTTAAATCATAAGTAGAAAAATAATCCATAGGTGTAGAGTTTGGATAAAAACCTTAATTTATTTCAAGTCCAATTAATTGCCTTTAATTATTTTCAATAAAAATAATTTATGAATTTAAAACCATAAATAAATATATAATTTGAGATTGATTCAAAAGAGGACTTTTCAAAAGTCTTGGGTCTTACATCCTACCCACCTTATAAAAATTTTCGTCCTCGAAAATTTATATAAAATAAAAGAGATTTCCTATTACTTCAGTCTTGAACTTATTTAAAGAAAAGGCGAAAAGTTCTCAGTATATATATACATATAGTTTCAAATACCAGGATTTTCATATGGCATAAGGGTATTAAAGGGTATAAGTGTGATGCAAACAGAAGTTACAAAATAGGCTTGATGTACAAGATAATATGTTTTCAAACATGTGATGGTAAGGCAAGGCGTCAAAAAGTATGAAACCTGCCGGGGTTTAAACGATGTACTTAACATCCACATACTGATCTCATACCAACTTCAGAGACTCAACTATTCAAACTTCAACATAACTTATCTCCACCATTTCAACCGTATTTCATTGGGCAACTCATCTGATGGATCTTAACTTCGTTAAACACTTTGCACACCTTATTACTGGTCATAAATTCCACATCAACAGAACTATGTCATGTAAAACAAGGTTCCACAATTCCCTGTGATGTCGTACATTTACGAGTTTCACCTTTTGCGTCCACCAAATGTACCCTAAATAATTAATGTGTCGTTTACTAAGTCCAACAGTCACACAAGATACCAAAACTAATCTTGAGTATACTTAGAAGGATAACAGACCTTAGAAAAGAAAGGAAAGTCACAAGGATCGTATTCGCAAGAATTTGAAAGAATTATTGAAATCACAAGTAGACAAGAATAAACAAGTAATGAAGAATGCTGGAAAGAGAATCAACTGATAACATTAAGGGTAACTCTCAAGTCGAAGGGATTCGATAGGACCAATAAGATGAAAAACAACACAGTATTTTGAAACGAATTCAAGCTGAATCAAAAAAATATGGGGTTTACAGAAGAAGAATATCCAAACCAAAGACAAGGTTTATAGAACTCAAGAGTATGGTTTAAAAATATTTTTGAATGCATTGTTCGTAAAGGATGGAAAATTTAAGGAAAAATTATTTCATGTTCTAAAAGAGAAAATGGGTAACAAACATCCTTCAAAAGATTAATAAAAGCATAAATGTGTCATTATTTCAATATAAATTCAAGTGGAAATAGATTACACAAATTTTGTAAATGGAAAGATAAATTTGGCTAAGAGCAAAATTGTATTTTCTCTTCTTTTTCAAGCATGTATGAAAACTACAATCTTGTTGGAAGAAAACCTGACATAAAGTTTTACTCATAAAAGAAAAGATGATGCATTACAATCGAACATGTTTAAATCACATACAGAAATTTACAGAGTATAAGGTAAAGGAGTGTAGGCTGAATTGAAAACGATTTTATTAAAACTTCAATAGACGGTTATATCACCCCAAAATAAGTTCAAATCACATCAAAGAGAAGCACTGCTCAAGTAAAGCAATTTAAAGTCAGGGACAACTTTGCATAAGAATAAATCAAAACTTGTTTAAAAAGGTTTAAAACAAAACTCCAGTAATATACTTGAAGTCACAATTTTATAAGGATGTTCAATAATATTAAGATATGCTAAAAAGGAAACTAACTCATTTTAAGAAAGGAACTTAAATCAAAGTATTTCAATTAGGATTCATAAAACATGTCATTCATAGAAACGAAAAGCTTAAAAAGGAACTCAGCAACTTAAAGAGTTGATTCAAAACTTAAATTTCTTCAAAAGAATTCAAATCTTCGTCAAAATGGTCCAAACAAAATTTTGAAAGTATACTTGGAATAATCACCTCGCAAAAAAAATTATTTAAGAAAATTACGATGCGCTTAAAAGGAAATCAGCCCATGGAAGAAAGAATCTTTAAATCAAGGGAATTTGAACAAGAACTCACTAGGCATGGATTATCAAATAAGTTTCCAATTAGTCCAAAGGAATACAAAACGCGTCAGAAAAGACAACTTAATCAATAGAAAATTCTCAAGAAAGAATCTTTGGCTAAAGAAAGACAAATAAAAGGACAAATGGTGCATTAGATGGAAACGAATTCAAGTTGACTCGGATGAGCATGAGTTTCACAAGAAATAGAAAACTAAGACTAATGATGATGTTAAAAAAAAAAGTAAGAGAGTAATTAAAAACAGAATCAAATATGACATTCTCAGAAATGAAAAGCTTAAGGAAGAAATTGGTCTATTCACAAGAAGAAAGACATGAGTCCAACTTTTTTTTCTAAAAGAACAACAATTGCATAAACAATGTAGTATGCTAAACCAAATTCAAATTAAAAATAAAATAGGTGAAACTTACCAAACGAAAACCAACTGGGAAGAGATAAAAACCTTTCTTTGAAAAATATCTAAATATATAATCAAATAAGAATATTCATAAAAACTGTAATAAAATTGTTAGAAAATCAAATTGTATTTAAAGTATATATATACATTTCCATAAATCAGTGAAGAAACAGGCGAGGTATTGAAAACAATTAGTTTTAAACTGTATAAGAAACTTTCAACATTTATATAAAGAAGTATATATCAAATTAAAAGCGATTGTATATTTTAAATCAAAAGTGGTTTTGTTAAGATTTAAAGAATGGTTGTAATTATTGTCAAATAAGAAGAAAACTAAGTTACAATTTGTTTAAAAAGGCCTCGAAATATGAACTTAAAAAGGTGTACTGCATTAAAACAGATTCAAATGTATATCAAAGAGTACATGATTCAAGAGAAAGTCCCTAAATAAAGAAGGTAAATACGCCAAGAGTTTTAAACAGGCATATGCAGTCAGGATCAAACAAGAGTGTACGTGAGCAAGAGAGTAGGATTGAAAGATAATCTGATCACTTTCCAAGAAAAGCATCGTAGATAAGAACCTTAGAGCATACAAAGTAGGAATAAGATACGTGATATTCGCAGAGTTCAAGATACCTAACCGAGTAACATCAAGAATTAACTCCTAATGTTCCCAAAACCCGCGATTCGCATTACCTATGACTCGCATATTGTCTATGATAACCCATTGATGCTTCCATATACATAATTCACTAGTGCTAAGCCGGCCAAACTTAATACCAAGAATTATGTAATGCAAGACTAATGGCATTAATCAATAGACCGTCATGTGCATAAACTCTAATTCTCGTTATTCAAACAAGACCTACTACATGACAGACTCTCAGAGTTTGCAATTGAAGTATAATCAGTCCATTCCCAAGGCTCTACGGGAAAGACAGCTCTGATACCATAATGTAACACCCTCACTATCAGAAATCACGCTTCCGGCTGCGCTACTCTGATAGTAAGAAGTATTACGAATACTTTACATACTAAATATTAAAATAGGAGCATGTGACTCGACACTGTATCGTTGGTTTCTTTGAAAGCCGGAAATAAATACTTTATCTTAAGAAAAATACAAGCAGACATAGATTCATATACAAGACTCTTTACATAATATCTCATAATATAATATACATATAAAACATACAACTCCTATCCCTCTTACAAACTTGTAATAACAAAGACGATGGAAGAAAATAATATAATTAACACAACATATAAACCAAACGCAGTATAACTCTTCTTAATGCTTCTTCATCCGGTTCCTGAAAAGGTAAAGCTGTAGGGAGGTGAGAACCTAACCACATGGTCTCACCACAGAGTTTTCAAAGTTGTCATAAGAAGATATTTAACAAGAAAATTGTTTTCAAGCTCAGTGATTGTCATTGCCTTATGAATCTTTTAAAAAACCAATAGGTAATTATTCAAAACCTTTTCAAAGAAACAATGTTCAATCTTTCAGAAATCCGAAACCTTTCATTCCTTATAAGAAAATCTCAATCAGAAACCAACCACGCAATCAAACAACACAGTCATTAATTTAGCACCAAAGTTCATTCTCAAATGTAGCACGCTAGGACAAACACAGGCAAGACAGACAAGGAAAGCACAAGTAGGTAGCAGTTACAGCAAATAGTTCAAGTAACAGTTAAGAACAGTTTAGCAATTAGGCAAACCAAAACAAGTTCAAACCCAAGCAAAGCATACAAATGCATATGATGCATGCCTGTCCTATGGCTGATGAGGCTCATCTGTCGGTTATCCAGCCAACCCGACAAGTCTGAATTGTCCTTAGACTGTCCCCCGACGTGCATCCCCAAGAGTCTATGCATAGCTTTTTCTTAAATAATCAATATTGCTCAATGGGGGTAACATTCCCGGGAATTTATATAGTGCCCGGTCACACTTACGTCGTAGGGTCAACAGAGTATCGAGTTTTCAACCTAGTACACGTGGTGGCAAGCCATGGTACTTTATCCAGGGAACCTCGTATCTCAGATAATTCAAATTCATAAGCCATGTGAATAATTCAAAGTTCATATATCAACATTCTCAACATCATAATCATTCATCAATCTAAATCTCATTTCCAAATTCATTCAAAAATCATATTTCAAATAAATTCCTCATCATCCTTCTTTCTATTCCGTTCACCAACAATTCTCAATCCAAAACATAACTTTTCCTTTTATAAATGAAGTAATCTTAAATCATATAATGCTTAAAATCAAACCTTTTAAAATAACTACTTCAAATGAAACTTCTAATTTTATAAAATTTCAGCAATATTTCCTCTAAAACTCGGATTCTGCCACCCTTTTCGGGTCCCATCCAAACATTTCTCAACCCTTTTAAAATCTCATTCATTTCCAAAATTCAACCAGTTCCAATATCAAATTGTTTTCAAAGCGAATCAGTGCCAATAATAAATCTCTTTTTAAAATCAAACCAGCTCAAATACTAAATCATTTATAAAGTCATTTATAAAGTTAGATTAACTCAAAATTAAACCATTTCCAAAATCAATTCAGTTTCATATTCCAAATCATTTCCAAAGCCGATTCGTTCACATTATCAAAAATAGCTTCAAAATCAAGAAATCCATTTTTCATAATAATCAACTAAATAACTTTTCAAACTAATTTCTTTTCAGCAATCACAAACTACTCAAGCAATCAAGCAGCCAATCATTCAGTCCAGCAAACAACCACATTTATAAGACAATCATAATCACAGACATATGTTTCTCACATTAATATCTATTCATAACAACTCTGTAAAGTAAAATAGATTTTAAGAAAAACCCCTACCTTGATTAGTCGCAAGTTGCCTAATTAAACCCATTAAATCCTTATTCTCATGTTAATTGGTAGCAATCATAGAAATTCTCAAGCAACTGCAAGGATCATAGCAACAACCACATATCTGACATAATTTAGAATTAACGCGGAATGGATATTGAGCGATATTAGAACATAAATGATAATAGAATATTGCGATAAACAAGAACGGAACCGAATAATCTCACCACGATAAACATAATAGAACGACACAGTAGTAGCTTCCAAATTGACCAGACAGTAGCTCTAATAGCGGTCGGAAGCTCTGATGGTTCTGTAACAACCTTAATTTTGACGCGCAAATACCGGAACCCAAACCTACAGTACCAACATCCCATAATCTCCAATAGATTACAATAGAACACTGATTTTAAGAAGTTTCATAAACAAAGTGATTACCAAGAAGACAGGGGTTTCGACGGCAGCTCCAGTAGCAACCTCTAGTGGCGGCGGCAGCTGAATAACACAATAACGATTTCATTCAACATAAACACTCCCTCACAGCAGCAACAGAACAAATTAAGCGTACAAAAGGAGATCAGAAACAAGGGTAAGGCTCACCAGAACAGTAACGGCTTCAACGGTGGTTCTCCGGCAACAACGACGCTGTTTTCTGGCAATAGAGGCACGGCTACAACAACGGCGGTGGCAGAACAGTAACGCTAAAAATCCAACTACTGAACCAATCTTCACCAAACTCCAAACCTTGATTTGGAAAACCCCAATCTACGGATCTTCCTCGTCATACCCCGATGACACCGTGTAACTCATCGGCGTCCATGGCAGCAGCGGAGATGAAGCACGGCAGTGAGCTGTTATGTACATCGCATCTTTTCCTCTCTCCTTCGTCTAACGACAGCGGTGACGGTAAGGGTTCTGGCGGCGACGCGAATACTTTCAACAGACGGCGCGATTCCCTCCTCCTTCGTGGCCTGCTCTCTCGCCTCAGATCTGACCCGCGACGGTGATGGTGAGGACGGCACGGGCTGGATAACAGCGGATTTTCGAAGCCTCCTTGGCACTGCTCGCTCTCTCCTCTTCGTCGGCGACGTGGCGGTGGTGCGCGACGATGGGCTTCTGCTCAGTGGGCTCGACGGCGGCGCGGCGGGGAACTGGCGTGGGGGCAGGGCGCGAGCAGCATCCCTTCCTCTTCCTCTCCTTCTCCTCGGCGGTCCCCTTCCCCTCTTCCCTTCTTTCTTTTCTTCATTCTTTTGCTTCTTTCTTTCTTTCTTTCTTTTTTCTTTTTTTTTCTGATATGTTTACTGAATGAAAGAAAACAAGTGTGTCGACTAGGGTTCATTTGGAATAGAGAAAAAATGTGTGTTAATTAGGGTTTGGGTTTGTATATGGAATCGGGGATTTTGGGTTTAATTTGAGTAAAATAATTTTAATAAAATTAAAGCATAAAGTATTAATATTTGAAAAAGTAATTTAATCTCTAAAGTTACTTTAAAATATTATTTGTGGTATAAAAACATTAATTGATTCTCAATAAATTACTCTAATTAAAAATTCATGGTAATATAATTAATTTTTTCTTTATCTTTAACTAATGTATTAAATGATATAAATTAAATTATCTAAAATCAAATCATATAAAATTTTTATTATTTCATAACTACCAATTTTATAATTTAAATATAGAAAATAATTCAATAATTATAAAATTAGACAAAATTCTAATTTAAATAGCCAAACCTCATTATTTTTCAAATTTTCAAAACTTTAAATCATAAGTAAAAAAATAATCCATAGGTGTAGAATTTGGATAAAAACCTTAATTTATTTTAAGTCCAATTAATTGCCTTTAATTATTTTCAATAAAAATAATTTATGAATTTAAAACCATGAATAAATATATAATTTGAGATTGATTCAAAAGAGGACTTTTCAAAAGTCTTGAGTCTTACACACCATCCTCTTTGTTTTGACACTAAATCTCTATTGATAACCCTGTAACGCTCTTGTTTTTGTTTCATTTGGTACTATGTTTCTCTGCACGTTCTTATTTTAATTATGATATCCAATATCTTTGTTTTAGTAATGTGGTGTTTATGCTGGGATTGTCGAAATTGTTGCTGCTGCGAGCATAACCGGAGTTGGTGCTGCTGCCACCGCCTCGGTCACTGGTGCGGAATTTATACCCACAAACTAACCGGCAAGTGCATCGGGTCGTACCAAGTAATACCTCAGGTGAGTGAGGGTCGATCCCACGAGGATTGATGGACTAAGCAACAATGGTTGATTAATTTACTTAGTTAGACAAACAGAAAATAGTGTTTGAGAGTTCAAAAGTATTAAACAGTAAACTCAGAATATCTGCAGATAGGCAAGTAAATAAGTTGGGAATAAAGTATGGAGAAACAGTTAAGGCTTCAGAGTTATCTATTTTCCGGATTGACTTTTCTTACTAACTATTTTAATCATGCAAGATTTAATTCATGGCAAACTATATGTGACTAGACCCTAATTCCTTAGACCTTTCCAGTCTCCTCTAAAATTCATCAACTGTCAATTTCTTGGTCAATTTATTCCAATTAGAAGGTGAAGCTTAATTCTAGTTTATATGCCACAAAAATCCTAATTACCCAAATGTAAGAGGATTATATGTCACGTATTCCGTTAAGTCCAGATAATTAAAATTTAGGAGGAGTTATTTTCAAGTTGTTGTTCAAGTAAAGAGCTTTTCCAAGTTATACAAGAACTAAACTAGAACATGGGTCATACTTCCGTTCCACCCAAATTCATAAGATAAAAAACGAAAACAATCCTTGAAATATAAATCAGTACTTGAATTAAAATAGAAAAATAATAGTATCAATCCATACAATAGACATAGCTCCTAACCTTAACAGTGGAGGTTTAGTTGCTCATGGTTCAGAGAGAAAATAAGGATTGTAAATTGGGCTGAGGTGGAATGAAAAGTGAACTAATGTTGGAATCCCCAGAAGAGAAGTTTCTTTTCTCTTTTATATCTAATCCTAATTAATTTAAAATCTATTTTCTAAAACTAAAATAATATCTTTTCCTATTTAAAAATAAAGTTTAAATCAGAATTAATTAAATAATAAGCATTTTCTGCATTTTCTGCACGTGGTGCATGTCACGCGTACGCGTCAGTCACGCGTACGCGTCGATGGTCTACTTCGCGTGTCACGTGTACGCGTCAGGTACGCGCACGCGTCGCTGAACAAATCTCCAAATCACGCGCACGCGTCAGGTACGCGCACGCGTCGCTCCTCGCTGTCATCTCCTTTAATTCTTGTGCTGATTCCATTTGTGCAAGCTTCCTCTCCATCTTCTAAGCCATTCCTGCCCTATATAGCCTTTTTCTCTTTTTCTGCGGAAGCTCCATCAAATCCAACCAAATGCTACCTAAAATAAACAGAATTGCACACGACTCAAAATAGCATCCATAGTGGCTAAAAGATAATTAATTCTTGATTAAACTCAACAAATTAAATACAAATTTACTAGAAAAAGATAGGAAAGATGCTCACGCATCAGTTACGTTGGAATTGTTGCTGCTGCTGCCGGTTTAGACTCAGCAGGGATTGTTGCATTAAATTATGCGATAGCGAGCCGAGGTAGGGGCCTTTTCAGAAAACTACTTTCTATGAATTAGAATTATTACATATGGATACCGATGTGAGATAATGTATATTTGGTGATTGTATCATTCTTATGTATTGTTTGATTGTCTTGAATGATTATGAATGTTTGTTTGACTGGATTGTTGTGCGGCTTTATGAAACGGAATGTTTTAAAGTTGATTCTTTTAAAGATTTGAGATCGAGTGTAATCCGTTGGGAATTGATTTGAGTTGAGTTGGTTTTCTTGATAATGTGAAAAATAGAATACACTTTTGGATTCAGCCTGGTTTGTTTTAATTGATTTGGTTTTGATAAATGAATTGTTGCTGAACTATTTCTTTAAAGTTTTGGAAATGAGTTTAATCAGTTGATAATGATTTGATTTTGAAACGGTTTCCTTGAGATATGAAAATGAGGTGAATGTTGGATTTAGCTTGCTCTTGAACTGATTTTGGATTTGGACCATTGAAAAGGATTGTGGAATGGTTTAATTGGGACCCGAACCGGGTGGCAAAGTCCAAGTTTTAGGGGAGGTACTGCCGAAATTTATATAAAAATCCTAGACTTTGTTTGAAAAGTTATTTAGAAAGGTTTGAATTTGAGAAATGGTATTATTTGATTTATTAAGAAAATATTTACGTTTTTGAGCGTAATTTATTTAAGAAAAACTATATGTCTTGAGTTCGACTTATTTAGAAATGAATTATTTTACCATTTGAACCACTGAAGGAAAGAATTATGTTCTAATATTGATTTTAATATAAAAAAGACTTTTGCTCTTGGTTGGACTTAAAGATTTCGTTCAGGGGAGCTTTTAGTGATTTTAAAGGAAATTGAACTTTTGATTGAATAATTACGTTTGAGACATTTTGGAAGATGTTAGAGAATTGGTTTCAAGAAGAAATCTGAAAGTGGTTTGATTCAAAAGGACTGGTTCCGTTTCAAGTGAATTGGTTTTTGGATTGGGTTGGAACTTGTGATTTTGTATGACTCGGTTTTATAATAAATTCAATTTTTATTTACTTGAACTAAGAATCTATGATTTTAAGAGTTTCAATGAGTTTGTAAGGAATTGAGATAGGTTATCCTTCCCTAAAGATTTTAGACTCTGCCGAGGGACTCTTGTTATAAAATCCCATTGTTGGATGGATGATTTTGAATATTTCAAAATAAATATTTTAAACTGCCATGGTTTTGGAAGTTTTGGAAAGAGGATGCCGATGGTGGCTTTGTTTTTTTTAAAACGGAACTTACTTTGAGTAAGAGTGGCTTATGAGCCTGCGATGATTTGAGGAATGGGAACTTTAAAGCCAAGGCTGAAAAGAGTTGAAATTTGATTTCAAAGTGAAGTGATTTGAGAAAAAGTGATTTATGGCTTTGAATAATGATTTTATGAATTTGATGACGTTGGATGGTGGAAATGCTATTTTGTTAAGAGCCGGAATGGCTATGTATGATAATGAATTATGGCTGATTGCGGAATATGTTATGAACCGGATGGCTGACTATGAGTCATGAATTTAAGCCGGATGGCTGAAATGAATGTTGATTTATGGCTGAGAATAAATGCATATATGCTGAATTATTGATATTGTGATTTTACACTTCCAACTATCTGAGATACAAGTTTCTCTGGGTAGAAGCAGTGGCTAGCCACCATGTGCTCCAGGTTGAGACTTGAAACTCTGCTGACCCTATGTCGTAAGTGTGGTCGCACACTGTGAAAGTTTCGGATGAGCTCGCCCCTTGAATATACACCAGTGAGGGTGTTGGATGTGAATTATGATTATCTCTTATGAATAACTCGAGTTGGGGATGCACGACAGAGGGATAGTCCAATGGTTAGCTACCAGGACTTGTCGGGTTGGCTTTATAACCGATAGATGATATCATCAGCCACTAGGACAGGCATGCATCATATGCATCTATGTGACATTGTTTGGGTGTGCATATTGTACTTGGTTTGCCTTTGTGATTACTTGTGATTAACTGCTAATTGTTCTACTTGCAGTAACTGTTTGTTTGTACTTGAACTTTCCTATTTGTGTTTGCAACTGAGGCTCTGTTGGACTGTGGTGATTGGTTGTTGTATGGGTTGTTTGGGACTAGAGCCGTGGTTAATCATGAGGTGGGCCGAAGGCCATGTCTGGTTTGGAAAAGTATGAAAGGCTAATTTGGTTCAGCATAGATAAACCTTTTGAAAGGCTTTTGAATTTTATTTTGCTTGAACAGCTTCCTCTTCCAGAAAAGATTTCAGATTTTTCTTGATAGTAAACCTTTTCTTTTGAAAAGATGCATAAGGCGGTTATTTCACTGAAATGATTTTATCTTGCGTATCCTATTATAGTAATTCTCAAAAATCCTCTACTGAGAACCCTTTCGAGGATGATGTTCTCGCCCCCCTACAAATTTTTCTTTTCAGGATATGGACGCAGAAGTCACGAAGAGTTTATCTAGTTGTTGTCATGATGTTTTGTATTGCTTTAGTTATTGCTTATTGCTCCCTCGCCTTTATCTTTATACATTCTGTAAGAGGGATAGGAATTGTATTGGCTAATGCTTGTAAAATTACTTATATATATATATATATATATATATATATATATATATATATATATATAAATATATATATATATATATATATATATATATATATATATATATATATATATATATATATAAGTACAACTTGTGAGTTTTTTTAAGTTGTATTGTATGCATGGATGTACGTTACATAACAAAAGTATTTTAGAGCGGTATTGCGGTTTAAAGTTTTAAACAGGCTCATATTTTAGTATTAAATAATATAAGAGTCCTTGTAATATCCGAGCTATCAGAGTCGCGCAGCCGGAAGTGTGAGTTTTGATAGTTAGGGTGTTACATTTTGAAGCATGTTTACCGGCGGTTGCAAACCGCCGCAATCTAGGTTAGATTTTTTTTAATTTAAGATTATTTTCGACGGTTTAAAACCGCCGCTAAATTTAAAAAAAAAGTATAAAAAAATTTGTTTTTCTATAAAAATTGTGGTTTTTTTAAATATTACAGATATATTTGTTGTGATTTTTGGATTTTTTAATATTTTAAGTCTTAATATTTTCAGGCCTAGAATCTAAACCTGCGACAAAAACAAATAAATTATCTGCAAAACAAAATAATATATTTATAAAATATCAATAAAACAAATCTCTTGCAAAGAGTTGTATAGTCAAATTCAACTAACTGTTTACTTCAAACCAAAAAATTCCTATCCTAATATACTATTTGTCCCTCTATCATTCCACGGAATTCATCCCTACAGTGATGTCTAATGGCAGCTCCTCACCCTGCCGTTGAAATAGATTTCTCAAAGCACTCTTCATCGCCTGCCTCTTTCTTTTCTCTGCTGCTACTTCATCCTCGATTGCTTTTCTTTTCAACTTTTCGGCTTCTAGCTCTGTCTGCAGTTCAAGCAACTTCCTCCGGGTCTCCTCTACTTGGACTCTATTGCCCGATGAATGCGAATTCAGACCGAAGAGTTGACTAGGAGTCGATCCGAAATCCACACCATGCACTCTACCCGATTTCTCTTTTTTAAAAACTTGAGCAATAGAATTATTTTGAGACAACACTTTAAAAGGCTCATCCTGTTGCTCAATCTCCTCAAGTCTTTCCATATGTATTTTTTAAAAGAAATATTATTTCCCAATAGAGAAGGTAAATTTTAGCAAGACTAATGATAATTTTTTTAGTATTTTTACAATATGGCTGATAACCATTGTCGTAAAATAATTTTAAAATGATTATGAGTCGAACCTAATCTCTTTAAATTATACTTTTTACGCACTTTTAAATAGGGTAATAAAACGGGCTGGCCTGGTCCATTTAGACTTGCCCCGTTTAAATCCGCTTTATTATGGACAATATTTTTTTAGTTCGGGTCATTTATGGTCAGTTCGATGGGTTAAATGAGTTGGCCCATTTACTCTTATTTTTTTAAAAAATATTTTGACAAAAGATATCACTCTTAGGCCAAAAATCTTAAATAAACAGTTTTTTTAGTTGATTGGTCAAATTTTTAGGTCGGATTGAAAAAAATATTGGCTAAAAGTGTTACTTTTTAAGAAAAAAATGTAAAAAAATAAACGGGCCACCAAAACCTGCAGGCTAGCCTGTTTAACCTATCATTTTTTTCAAGTTAATCGGACTCAATCCATTTATCCCAAAATTTAAACAAGCTTAATTTAGAGAAAAAATCCGTCCATTTGAATGGATAATGGACTGACCTGATGGATTTAGCCCATTTTGACGATCCTACTTTTAAACCAGTAAGCTACTTAAATTTTGTTTTTGTTGTGTTATATTCTATATGGAGATTGAGAGGTCTTTGATGCATAAATTTTTACCTTAACTTGCTTCTCATAATCATATATCTACTACGAAAATGAATCATCTCAATTTTTTTTCTTAATTCTTTTGTAAAATGTGATCTTTCACCATTTAACTTCTTTTCTTATGGGTTTTCTCTTGATCTTATTTAAAAAGAATATAACAAAAGATCATACTTTAAAAAAAAATTAAAAAAAATTGAAAAAAACTATCTCCTATCTACTACAGGATTGGTAAGAGTTTTCATTTTTTTTCTTTTTTTTAAGATTATTTTTCATTGTATATATCTATAAAAATATTTAATTTTCTTCTATTTCAAAGATTTGAATTCAAAATTTTTTAATTAGAGTAAGATATTTACTATATTAGCTAATGCGATTTTTATCTCTATTATTATTATTATTATTATTATTATTATTATTATTATTTAAAAAAATTAAGACGCCCAATGATGATAAAGTAATATTTGACTCAATTATATATAGATAAAACTTATTATATCTATGCATTAAATTTGTTCTTATCACGTACATTATTATTATTATTATTATTATTATTATTATTATTATTATTATTATTATTATTATTATTATTATTATTTGACTCTATTCATTGACGTTAAATATTTTTTTACTTATAAAATGAAGAATTAATTACTTGAAAATTTTAGATCCTCTCAATTTTTTTTAAGAATTGAGAAAATAAATTGTAATTTTTTATTATTAATTTTATAAGTAAAACTAAAAATAAATATAAAAGAGAACAATAAAAGATTAGAAATCATACTTTATACTTAATTTTTTTAATAATTAAAAAGATTCATTTCCACTATCACTCCTTAAACATTATTTGTTATAGATAATCTTATAAATAGTCCAATCGTCGCCAATTAATATTACAGATGACTCAACTGTCGATAATTATTAATTAACATTGCAGATGATGGCCAGGCCATCGGTAAAAGCCTATTAAATTAGTTACTAAAATAAGAAGTTATAATAATTGTAGTAACAGTTTATATATATATATTTTTTTATCAAAGACATAAGACTCGAACCTGCAATCTCTTACTTGAGTATGGAGAGACTATGTCATTTGAGCTATAACAGTTTATATTAGCTATTGATATATTAATAAATGATATTTTTATTTTTTAACTGTGAATAAACTATGTTGTGAATTTTGAATTGTATTGTTACGGATTTAATTTTGTTTTGAAAACTTCGTTGCATATATAGGCTGCAATTTTTTTTTTCCAGATTTTGCTCTACTAAAACTTTTAGTATATTTCACTGTGAATATGATTGTTTTCTGAATTCTGTTGCATGTTTCATTGTGACTAGGATTCAATTAGTCGATTCACTAACTAATTAAGGTGGTTTATTAGAGTGATAAAGCTAGACTCATATACCTAGTTGATTTTGCATATAAGGTTTTTTAATTTTTTTTTTTTACAGTAACTCTGCCTAGTGTTGATATAAATTTGTAGAGATCATTAATCATACAAGGCTAAGGTGTTTTATTATAATCTTAAATAAAGAAAACTCATATTCCTTAAGAGTTATTTTGTTGTTGTCTCACTCGATTTTTAGCAATCTCGACAGAGTGTCAAATCGAGCTTATATCAATATCTCAATTCAGAGAGCATATACAACTTCTCTAAAAAGAGTGAGCTTGACCCAAAAATTACTTAGTATTTATGTCAAAGCGAACTGAGTCGAACTATAAATGGTAAGTTATAACAAATAATATGAAAATGTGTGAAATAAATAAAAGAGAACTTTGAATAAATGAAAATGTAAAAGTGAAATGAAAATTAATAGAAAACAGAATGACAATGAAATATTTAAAACAAAGAAAGAAAAATAAAGAAAAATGAAGAACAATAAAATAAAATGGGTTCCTAACACTCACATACACTTGCATTCCATGATCTTCCGTTGCGTCGCTGAGACTATAAATTCTTGCAGAGTTTTGTGTGATGATCTAGTGTTTTTTTATTGAAGTCCCCTTTTTCTTCTAAACTTTTCCTATTTATAGATCCTAAGGATAGACTTACTCCTGAATAATCTTGACCACAACCTTAGTTCCTCCTTTTTCTCAGGCCACGGCGTTACTTTGACCCTGAAGAATCTTCATGGTGGACATTCCCACGTCCTATTCTGCCTTGCAATTCAATCCCTACGTTTTCATTGTATTTAATCACATGATTTTTATGGTTTTGACTCATTTCTCATCATTAAGACATCGACCTTGATTATCATTCTTGATCCGTCCATTGGCTATAATTCGGCTCAAATGGGCACAGAAATCTCTCCGCAAATCTCTCTAGAGAAGAGCACTAAAGAGCAGTTATCACCCACTCAGTAACAGCTCCACAATATTAGACCCATTAAGTAACCGCCTGTGACACAACAATTCTATAAATATATCCACTCCTGACATGAAGGAGGTACGCAATTCACTCCAATCTTATTCTGAACTCTCTCATACTCATACTTACTTGAGCGTTGAAGTCCCTTTTCAGGTACCCAACGCCGCCGTCCTTACAAGAAGACGATGTTCCTTCCTCTCACTTCCAAGTAAAGCAAGTTCAAGCACTAACAGAATAGGCTATACCTCGGAGTCTATTTTCACACAGGAATATTTGGCACCCACCGTGGGGCCGAAATTAAATAACCCCACGACAACCTTTTATTGTTATTTTTGCAGGTCCTTGGCTGATGATGTTCTTCCCCACTTATTCATGATGAACTGGTGGCAATGAACATCAATCATCTTACTGATAGGACCAACGGGAGAAAAAACGAGGGAAACAAAAAAGGGGCTGAATAAACTCATTTCTGCTCCACCGATGTTCACAAAGTTGGAATTATATTCGAGTTTTAACCAAATTTAACAATCTTTTATAATATTTTTTAATAAATTTTTACAAACTTATCATTTATTCTATCCTTTTAGTGATAGTGAATTTTTTTTATGTTCATTTTAAATTCACGTATTACTCGTGAATGAGTATTCACTTTATTCCTTATTTCACATTGCTTTGCTCTAATCAGAATATTTATTATTATTATTATGCCGAAGTCCTTTTTTTTCTTCTTATGTTGTTAACTATAAAAATTTTAAGCGACTTACCATGGTAATGACACTTTTTTTTATTGATTTTTAACAAAATAGCATAATACATAACTACTTATTCCTATTGACACGCTAATAAGCTACATTTTTTCTTATTCTTTTTCAATTGTTTTCCTGTATTATTGAAAACTTCTCTATTTGTTATTTATATTATCATTATTAGCAATTACTGCTTGTTCTTCAACTAATTACTCAATGTTCATGCTGTCTTATTCATGTTTTTTCCAATTATTCGGAATGACGGAGCTTAATTTTAACTTTAGCCAATAATTTCAGAATATGTATTTGACAAAATTTCTTCTTAATGTATTGGCGATTAGAACAGGACATGTTTAATGTGTCTTCAATTTTTCACCTTCAACTTATGAGAATGGACTTCGATCATACATGAGCAAATTTCACCTTCTCCACCAACTCAGATCGAGTTATAACTTATGAACCTTACCTATAAGTCGCCGTTGACATTTCTACTTCGGTGAAATTATGTATATGTATAATCTAATTTGCTCATATAAATCCTTTATGTCAACTTTTAATACATCATAGTTTCCTACGAGGTATCTACTACTCTATATATTTGAATTGCTTTACATTATGTATGTATCTTATCATTCTATATATCAAAATCAATAAATCAATCCATCGGAAAACAAAATTGGCTATTAATCAATCCGTAAAATGACTTTTTACCAATCAAAACAAATCTTTATTATTCACTCAATATTCAATAATTAATTGCTATGAGTAAGAAATTCATCAATAAGTTGCTGTGGGTTGGAAAAATTCTCAAGACAATTGATCATTACATCCTCGGATCATACAATCAATTCGGTCGACGGATACATATTTTCGAACTTTTCAGTTTGCGTCAATCAAATCCTATATGCCATAATAAATATCGACTAGCTGACTAAATTTGGGGGCTATCACTCATTGAATAGCCATAACTATCTTACTGTCTAATCTTTTTTATTCATCTTTATTTATTTATTTATCTATTTCATCTGTTACTACCAATTTTTTTCATTTTTCTCTCTTTTCAATCTAATAAGTTGAGCTTGGGGGCGACCATAATTACAATTCCGATTTATAGTTCAGAAGCTCAACCTGTTTAATTGAAAATTTTCACAGGTCAAGCTTGGGGGCTATGATCCGTCCGTTGGCTATAATTCGGCTCAGATGGGCACATGAATCTCTCCGTAAATCTCTCTAGAGAAGAGAAATAAAGAGTAGTTATCACCCACTCAGTAACAGCTCCACAATATTAGACCCATTAAGTAACCGCATGTGGCACAACAATTCTATAAATATATCCACTCCTGACATGAAGAAGGTATGCAATTCACTCTAATCTTATTCTGAACTCTCTCATACTCATACTTACTTGAGCATTGGAGTCCCTTTTCAGGTACCCAACGCCGCCGTCCTTACAAGAAGACGATGTTCCTTCCTCTCACTCCCAAGGAAAGCAAGTTCAAGCACTAACAGAAAAGGCTATACCTCGGAGTCTATTTTCACACAGGAACATATTGTAGTCAAAAGTGTTGTTTCTCTATATTCAAAGATCTGATCCGTCAATCTTTTCCAAATTCCAACGAATCGCAGTTGAATTACTTTATAAGTCGAAATTCGTACAAAAAATTGCCCTTTAAAAATTTTCTTTTCAAAACGCGAAATGATAAGTTTTATTCAGCCTTGTGCCATCACGTGCCACTTTAAAATGTTCAAATTTTTGAAAAAGACGGTTATGAGAACATGAAACGGTTTGCGTGTTCTTGGAAATAGGTAACGTTCCCAATGGGCTTTAATGGGCATTTATCCTTTTAAATCCCTTTACGTTTTTCCAGATTTACCTTCTTCACCCATTATTATCACTCTTCTTCACATTTCAAACGAGCTTTTCATCTTCTACATGCACTCCTCCTTCTTGTTTGAAAAATCTATCTTAGCTTAATTCCGTGGACTTTCAATCTGGTCTCCATTCCAACAGCACACCGACTGTCACCGCTGCATCATCATCTTCTACCACCATTGCTGCTACCACTACTATTACCATTCCCATCAACAGCTCCACTGCAGGGGCCACTATGGCATCTTCCTTGCCTACTTCTACTTCCGCCGCTGCAGCTACTACCGTTGCTCCAGGTGGTGTAAGAACCGAGACTAATTAACCGTCTAATTAAATAATTAAATTTTCCAAATTAGGTTCCAAAAACCGGCAGCTGAACTGGTCGAACCAGTTCAAGTATATTCGATACTATGCGAGAATAATTAAAAATAGTAGAAAACCTCAGGAAAATATTAGAAATAAAAAACTGGCATTAATTTTAAAGGTTTGGCCCACAATTAGGCCAAACGGGCAAAAAATGCTAACGGGTTGGACCGGGCCCAAGTTGGACCCAAGTCCAACATATATAAGCACTTAAATACACCCCGACTTTAGCTCATTACACACTTCAAGAGAGGGAGAGCTGCTGAAGTGAGAAGAGAGTGAGGGTTTACAAGAAGCACTATTCACCTCATCAATCAATTGACCATAACTCAAGCTATGGTGTTCCGATTCGCGTGCCGTCGACGGCTATGTGAAGCTCTCGCTGAGCCCGTCACTTCTAGCTAAATCTTGTGGTAAGTTTCTCAAAATTCCCTGTCCAGTTTCCTGCCCTAAGAATTTCGAGTTTTTGGATTTTGTGTTGAGTGAAGTTTTGTAATTTTGGATGTTTAGGTACACTCTAGCCTTTGATTCCTATTGGGTTTTGACTCAATCAGCTTTGGGTAAGGTGAGCAAGTTCCAATCTCTTGTGGTTTTGTGGATTTGATGAACTCTAGGTTGAATTGTTGTAAATTATGTGTATATAGATTGAGATTGTGATTGTTGGCTTTTGATTGGAGCTTTGGAGTGATTGTTGATGCTTGTTGGAGTTGGTTGATGACTTGGTTGTGGATTGGAAGCTCGAATTTCACTTAATTTGGGTTTTGGTTCATATTGAAAATCGGCCAAGGTATGGTTTCGGTTTTTTCTATGTAATATATAATATTTTTGGACACCTAGGCTAGTGACCCATAGGATAGGTTTGAATTGAATTGGTTGTTGAATTGTTGAATGATGAATTATGATAAATTGATGATTTTTGAGTATGTTGATAAATTATGATGTTGAAATTGATAAAGATGGTGTGAAATATTTAGATTGAGATGAAATGAGATTGATTATGATGCTTGGTATTGATAGATTTATGATTGATGAATGTGTTGGTGGAGGATTGATTATAGTGTTATATATTTGATATTGGAGGTTGAGAATAATGAAGGGTGAAGGAAAATTTGGTATGAATGGTGGATTGTGACAAAAAAGGTGAGTTATGAGGTAAATTGGAGTTTGGTATGGTTTTGGTTTGATTTTGGTTGAGGATTATGGAAAATTGAGAACTTGTGAATTTTTGGTAAAAGTGAGTTTTGGGCTAACTTTGATGGATCATATCTTGAGTTACGATTTTTGAAATTTGATGTATTTTATATCAAGTGAAAGATAATTGAACAAGATTTAAAATGGTTTAAATTTTGTAGAAATTTGAATTTTGTAGAGAAAGGTATGATCATTCAAAGTTTGGTGTCAAAATCTAGATTATGTGCATGCTGCATAATTTGTGATTTTTGGTTTGTGTGCGCATGCATAGCCTTGTGCGTATGCACACCCCTGTGAGTTTTTGAACCTGTGCGCACGCACAGCCTTGTGCGTATGCACACACAGGGGAAGGCTTGCTGTTGAGAGCGCTAGCACGACCTGTGCGCACACATAACCAACGAAGTTTTGCAAGCTGCGCGCACACACACTTTGGAAGGTGCACTATATTGAGGGTGTTCACACGCCTTGTGCAGATGAACAGAGTTGAAATTTTTACTACTTGTGCATACGCACACCTCTATGCGTATGCACACATTTGAAAACTTTCCTAGGCGTACGCACGCACACCCTTGTGCGTACACACATGCCCTGTTTTTCAACAAAAATATTGTTTTTAATGTTTTCACTTTCCTAACAAGCTTGTAAACTTCTGTGACACGTATTTAAGACTCTTTGGCTTATTTTTGGGTATCAAAACATGGGAAAGGTCCTAAGAGATTTATTTTGATATTACCTTGAAAAGTTAGAGAACGGAGGCTTAGGTTTCTAGTATACTGAGGATGGGTTTGGTGGAGTGAGAAGGGAGAATAGTATATGAATTGAGAAACTGATGAACTAATGAGTTCAGAATAAAAATTATGAATTGATAGTGGTTGAGATGAGTCTGGGACTCGGAATGCAATGATGAATCATTGATATACAGAAATAATGAATTTTCAAAAAACTACTGACGTAACATTTTTAAAATTGAGATTGTTGAAACGCTATGCGCCTGGCAGGGACAGTGGTTAGATCTCGCCTGTCGAGGTAACGACGGCGGTGGTTCATCCCGCTTGCGTTGAGATGCAAGGTCTGTGATAACAGTATCCTGCTCGCATCCTTTTGGATCACTAGAGTGTGCAGGCACAAAATCCTGGACGGTGTTCCGAGCACCATATCTCGGGGTTCCCAATTATGATTCCGAAGGGCGACGTCTCCATAGAGATGTGTCGGGTTGGCAGTTGAATCGACAATGTGATATCACAGCCTATAGGACAGGCATTCATCATGTTCATCTTTTATCTGCTTGCTTGCTTTTCCGACTTGTTATTGCTTGCCTAATTGTATAACATGCCTAATTGTCTATTTGAATTACTTGACATATATGCCTATACTTGTGTTTTACTTGCATTGTATTAATTGTGTATTGCCTGTATATAGCTAGCCGGCTTAAACTTCGCGAGCCATGGCTAGATCTCTCTACTATTATACTCTTATGTTTTGTTATATTATATCTATATCTTGTGCGTTAAGTTTGTAGCTTTGTGTGTACGTTTTGCGCTTTTCAAATCCTGTTTTTGAGCTGTATCCTTCATCAATCTTCTAGAATATAGTACTTCTTTCTATATATTACGTATAAGCTTTAGAATTGTCGTAACCTTTTATTAACCTTTGCTTTACGACACGAGGTAAGGCTTAGGGTAATTAGGGTGTTATAGGTGGAGCTTCTGCTACTCCTGCTTCTCCTTCTCAGGAGGATGACAATGACGTTCATATCGTGGATCCTTCGCTCTTGGTGACCAATGTGTCACAATTCTACGATGATGATGGTACCCAAAGAGCCCACAATCCTGATGTAGAGACCACTGCCCTATGGCGTAGCCAAGTACTACTCCCATTTCAAGTTTCCAATGTGTTATATTCCTACCTAGGGCCAATTTCTACCTTGGAACAAATTGAGTCGATTTCTTCTTTCTTCCCATCTCTCCTTGAACATCTTCCTTTAATCTTCTATAAAAATGTCAAAGCTACATACTTTGCTAGTCAAGTCTTTAGAACAACACCCCCAAAGAGTCTATCTCCTTGTTTTCATTGTGGATGTCGAGATTATCCTCAACTGATAAATCTATGTAGAGGTCTTTAGGCATTGTTTCTACTCTTTGACTTGCCACTCATGACTTATCTTACAATGGTCCTCTTCTTGGGGCTAGTTTATACTTTTGGTGTCCAGCCACAAATAACTTTCATTTCTCATATGGAATGATGGATCCGACCCTAATGGAGATTTCAGCTTTGACTGGTCTATCTTCCGTTAGGGAAGATGTATACTGGACAATTTCATGCCCCGATGAAGTCTTCGATATCAACTTCGACTCGACTTCTGTGTCAGGTTTTATTCAGAATAACATGGGTTCAGAGGGTGACCCTGTTACCGACAGCGAGCATGTTGCCTTTTTGCTCTTGTGGCTTAATGCTTTCATCTTTTGCCCAAAATCAATTTAAATCCAAAAAAGCAATTACCTCTCATTAACTATCATGCTTCATCACAAGAAATATATCAATCTTCTTTCTCTCATTTTGGGTTAATTGTATGAGACACTTTCTTTGGTGGTTAGTGGAATTCGACGAGGAGAATTGTCGATCAATCCATTTGGTCCTCTATAGATTGTTAACTTATGACTATAATCTATCTTTGAGCTTCAATTCACCACCTCTTCTGAATTTCCCAAAACTCCACTTGAAGGTATTTGACTGTCTTCTCTTTCATGGTCGAAACCAAAGGGCATGTCATCCATCGATGCCTTTTGCCATTTCATTAAACTTTTGCTCAATATCAAGAACAACAATGATTCTACCTACCATTCCAAACTTGAAAAGTCTCAAATATGAAAATCACGAGACTATCGATGAACTGTGGTAAAAAACCTTGACTCCTCAAATCCTTCCCGTAGGGCTCACAAATCGACAATGGCTCTTAAAAAGAAACTCATCACTTATTTCCCAAAATACGTGTCGAGGCAATTTGGCCTTGAACAAGTGATGCGTGGGCAACTTTTCTATATTTTCTTAGAAATTTAGATGTGTATTTGTGGAGCTTTTATTAGTTTTTGATGTTTTAGACCTGTTTGGATGCTACTTTGAGTTACTCTATTATTTTGATTATTTCAGGTGAAGTTCGGACAAGTTTTGTAGAGTTCATGCAGAAGAAAAAGGAAGAAATTTGATGCTGCCAAGTTGGCGCTAAACGCCACTGCCCGGCGTTTAGCGCCAGTAGCACGTCTTCAACTTACACGGAAGGCTTTGTATAGCTTTTATTTTTTAATTTTAATTAAAATAAAACAAAATCTTTTAGGTTTTTTAATTTTAATTTCAAATCAATTAGGATTAAATATAAAAGAGAAAAGATTCAGCCCTTCGAGCTCTTTTCTTTTCTTCTCCCTTATTCCGCACTTTCATACTTTTTTACTCTAGGTTTTTCTCTGAGCCATGAGTAACTAAACCTCCACTGTTAAGATTAGAAGCTCTATTTATTTTGATGGATTAATGTTATTATCGTTCTACTCTTAATTAATGCATTGGTTTAAATTCAAGGATTGCTTTCGTTCTTCATCCTAGGGATTAGAGTATATTGGAAGGTAACTTTTTTTCTAATTGAGTTCTTGTTGAATCTTGGAACAGTTAAATCACTTGAACAACAGCTTAAAATTAATTCCTCATAACCCTCTAACTAACTGAACTTAACGTGATATGTGACATATAATCATCTTATCTTTGGGCACTTAGGGTTTGTGTGGCTCATAAACTAGAATTGGACTTAATCCTCTAATTGAAATTAAGTGACCAAGGAATTGGCGGTTGACTAGGTTAGAGGAGATTAAATTACTAAGGAATTAGGGTTTAATCAATTGAAGTTTACCATGAATTGAACCTTTGTATGATTAAAGTAGTTGGAAAGAATTATTAATCTGGAAAATTAATCATCTCCAAAGCCTTAACTGTTTTCTCATACTCTTTTCCCCAACCATTTATTACTTTCTTTTTGAATTCTCAAATTCACTATTTTATGATACTTGGAACACAAAACACTCAATTTAGCTTGTCTGACTAGCCTAATCACTCAACTATTGTTGCTTAGTCCATTAATCCTCATAGGATCGACATTCACTCACCTGAGTTATTACTTGGTACGACCCGGTGTACTTGCCGGTTAGTTTGTGGTATTCAAAAATTTGCACCAACAAGCATTACCTTCTCCACTCGAAAATTCGGATTTGAAGGAATTTGACTAGATTTTGGATTTGAATCATCAAAAAGTAACTTCCTAGTGCCAGAGATATGACATTAAATTCTACTTCCTCTCGACCCCTGACTTTCACAAATGGTGGTCGAACTATTATCATTCTCATTGCCCCTCAACTGAGCAAGCTCTCTCTAACTTGGTTCTTCCTTCTGCACAGATTGCTGCTGTGTCGAAGAAAATCAAAGGTGATCATATCCACGAAATCATTACCTTTGAAAAATATTATAAGGTAAAATAGAATTTCAGGAATGTAAGGTATGCTTTCATCGAGGCCTTAGAGGTATGGAAAAAGAAAAATGAAGCACACTTTCATAGATGTCTCGACTGTTATTTTAAAGCTTTAGTTTGAGACCCTTTTGTCCAGAAAAAATATTTTATGAAAACGTTCAAATTTCCTTCTTTTCTCAATGCCCCTTTTAGTCTTACTAATCGACTACCTTACCCTCCTAAAGGAGCCTTAGGGGTGGATTATCAACTCCGAAAGAAAGACCCTTGTACCCTGGGAATAAACACAATTGGTGCCATCTATTACCCAGGCGTTAGGGATAAATTCAAGGTCGGACAAGTATTGCTGGATATCCTCCAAGTACCATATTTTCTTAAAATTTAAACAACATTTAAGTCCGTACTCCTCTTATACATTCTTTGTGTTTCAGGTGCTCAACCAATACACCAAACAGGTGTCACCTTTAATCCTAAATCAATCGAAGAAAACTGGGAGTCGGACGAGGATGCCGCTCCTAAGAAAACAAAATCGAAAAGGGGTCGGGGAAGAAGATGGCCAGGTGAAGCCACTCTACCTTCAAAGAAGCGTAAAACTATCGATATCCTTATTGTGGATAAGCCCAAAAAGGTACAGAAATATAATCCAACTACTTCTTTCAAGGTACTTTTCGAATACTTTACCATCCTTAATAGTCGACTTTTGTCTTGTATGTTTAATAATACTTTCAAGTTTCCTTTCAGTCAAAGCCTTTAAAGCATAGATCTCCATCCCGAGCCGGACCACAAAGTCACTCTGAACTAGGTGTCAACACCTCAGGTGTCGAAACTGAAGTTACTCAACCTCCTCCAAAGGTGACTGCTTCCCTTCCTTTCTTAAGTCCAATTCAAACTGCACCATCGACTGCTGCTTCTCAAGCTTCGACTGACTCCCCAATGGTAATTATGCTTACCTTTTCCTCTTCTTCTTTTGCTTATATTCTAATTTTACTTTTTTTTCTTTTGTAGGCAAGCTATATGCCTATTCCAATTAATGCAGAGACCCAACAAGAATTTGGTCCTGCTTCGACATCTGCTGCAGCCACTTCGCCAATCTTATCGACCATGAATCAAGTTTCTGATCTCAAACATGATGACTCACCTATTAATGCTCCTACTTCTGAAGTTGAAGATTTGAATTTTGATGTCTTCGACTTTGATCTTGCCAATATTCTTTTAGAGGCTCGATAGGTTTATTCCTCCGAAGGAACGAGGGTTTCTTCTTCTTCTGGTGAAGAACTAGAAATCGCTCCTTCAGTGCAAAAATCAAAGCTAATTATCTTGACTCATGAAGAGGAGGTTACCTCACTTGAGCCTCAGTTACCACCAGGTCTCGACCCTTCAATCCTTGAAAGGGTCAACATTATTCTTGAATGTCTCAACCACCCTTTGGAAGAGATTAACAACAATGCAGATCTGAAGGCTCGATTATTAGCAGCTCTCAAATTTCTGAATAAAAAAATTCCAGCCACTACGTTAGCAACCTTGGAGACATTTATAATCATCTCTCGATAGTCGACTCTGTTAAAAAATATTTTAACACAGCAGTCGAGGCTTTGGCTACCCATGATAAACAGTTGAAAAAGTACGAGACAGCCAAGTCTCAAATCAAAGAGGTCTTATAAGAGGGTCGAACCAAAGAGAAGATTATAGCTACTAAGGTCGAGATTCTTAAGAAGGAGTGGCTGAACTGAAATCCAGTAAGGCGAAGGTCGAAGCTACTAATGCAACACTTAATCTGTGGCTTCACAAGATAAATCAAGTTCATACATCAAAGACTTTGGGTTATTCTACTCTTGTCGAAGTTGTTAATCAAACCATCAAAGCCAAAGAGGAAACAATCAAAGCTTCTGCCATCTTGGGTAAACAACAAGAGGACCTGAAGCTTAAGTTTAGGTCATTATTTTAAACTATTGTATTTTTGTCAAAGCTTTCATATGAACTTTCACTCTTTGTATGCTTTTTGTAAGACCCCATATTTTTTAGAAATTAAATAATAAATTAATTATGATTTATTTTATTTATTTAAGATATTAATTTCAGAAATTTTTATATTAATTAGATTTTTTTTATTATTGATTTGAAAGCTCGAGTAATAGAAAAATAATAAGGGCTTTAGATATATGGTTTAATTTGAATAATTAGATTTTGAACTTTATTTTATAAATAAAAAAATTAATTTGATTATCTTAAATTATTGAATTAAAGTTTTTATTTGAAAAATAAATTGTAAGTTGATAATTAAATAGTATTTTTATAGGTATTATTATTTGATTAAATTTGATTTCAAATTACTACTCTATTACCTCAATTTTATTAAAAATACTTATAGTAGTCCTAACCATTCTTCCTACTCAAAATCCTAATTCCCAAATTGGAAACCCTAACCCTTTTACCCCACTGCCTCACCGCCACTCACCTCACCCCTCACCCCCTTTCACTCGTGACACACATACACAAATAACTCACACACAAACGTAACCGAGAGAGAGAGAGAGAGAGAGAGAGAGAGAGAGAGAGAGAGAGAGAGAGAGAGAGAGAGAGAGAGAGAGAGAGAGAGAGAGAGGAGAGAACCGTTGCCGCGCGTCTTGCCACTGCCGTCCCCACCTCGCCGCCGAACCTGCCATGCCTCGCTGCCAGTCACCGCCGTCAGCCACATCTCCCTGATACCCTCATCCTCAGCTTTTATTTATCAACCCACATAATGAACAAACACACACACACATGGTGAAGAAGAGATCGGGCAGAGAGAGAGGGAGAGCACTCGCGAGGAGCTGTTGCTGAAGCCGTTGCCGCACCTTCGTCGCCGTTCTACCATGGACACCGTCGATGCAGTGAAGAGGGAGAAGTGGGTCATGCGAGAAGAGCAGAGGGTGTGCACCGTGGTGCTCATGCCACCGCGCTCTTTGCCGCCGCCGTCGAGGTCACCACGCCGTCGTCCTTGCCAGCTCACAAAAGAGAATCACGATGGAGCTCCATTTCTGTTTCTCTGGTCCGCTGAGAGAGGAGCTCGTGGATGGAGGAAGGTCGACTGAGAAAGAGAACGCCGTTGAGTGGGGAAGCGCTGCCGTCGTGCTTCTTGGTCATTGGTGGTGGAGTTGCGTCCCGTCACCCCTTGGCCGCCGTTCTTACCACCGCTGATGAAACTCACCTTAGTTGCTCGGAGGTTACCACTGCTCTATTTGGTTCTACTGGAAGCTATGCCATGGCGGCTGTGATTGCTGAAAACTACCGCCGAAATCCTTGTCTTCTTGGTAAGCATTTTGTTTCCGAAACCCCTTAAAGTTAGTGCTCTGTTATAATCCGTTAGAGATTCTGAGATGTTGGTAATGTAGGGTTGAGTTCCGGTTGCTGCATGTCACAATTGGAGTTACGGTTGCCGTTGTTGCGGGTTGGTAGAAAGGGTTCCTTTGACGTGTTTGGTTTACGAGTTTCGATTATTGGAGGTAGGAGTTTTTCTTAAAATTTATTTTATATTACAAAGTTGTTATAAATAGATATTGGTGTGAAAAATATACTTCTATGGTTATGTTTGTCTTGTGGATGTGGTTGTTTGCTAGACTGAATTACTGATTGCTTGATTGCTTGAGTGGTGTGCAGTTGTTGATAAAAATTAGTTTGAAAAGTTATTTAGTTGGTTATTTCAAAAAGTGTTTTTTCTTGGTTTTGGAGTTAATTTGGTAATGTAAATGATGCGACTTTGGAAATGATTTAAGATATGAAAATGAATTGATTTTAGAAGCGGTTTGAATTTGAATTAGTTTGATTTATAAATGATTTAATATTTGAGCTGGTTCGATTTGAAAATAATTTGATATTAGAACTGATCAAATTTTGGGAAATGATTGAGATTTAGAAATGGTTGAGTAAGGCTTGAAGAATGTTTGGATGAGACCTAAAAAGGGTGGTAGAGTTCGAGTTTTAGAGGAGATGCTGGCAAAATTTTAAGAAAATTGGAAGCTCCATTTGAAGTAATTATTTAAAAACATTTGGTTTTAAAGATTATATGTTTTAAGTTTGATTCATTTAGAAAAGAATGAATTATGTTTTGAATTGGAATTATTGATGAACGGAATGGGAGGTGTGACAATGAAGGATAATGATTGAGTATGATTGAGGTATGATGACGAATGAGATGACATTGAGAATCATGTGGATATTAATGAATTATGATTGAATTATTCATATAGCTTATGAATTTGAATTATCTGAGACATGAGTTTTCTTGGGTAGACGCAGTGGCTTGCTACCACCTGCTCCAGGTTGAGACTCGATACTCTGTTGACCCTCTATCGCAAGATGTGACCCGGCACTTTAACTCCCTGGATTTCCCCATGGGCATGCATATATGGGTTTTGAATATTATATTAAATATGAGCTTGGAGTTTGACTCCATGGAATATTATTGAGCTTGGAATTTGACTCCATAGAATATTATATTTGAGCTTGGAGTTTGACTCCATGGATATTATTTTTTACCTTGGGGATGCGCGCACAGAGGGACTGTCCAATGGTTAGCTACCAGGACATGTCGGGTTGGCTGTATAACCGACGGATAAGCTCATTAGCCATAGGGCAGGCATTCATCATATGCATCTATATGACATTATTTGGGTGTGCATATTGTAATTGGTTTGCCTATGTAAATAATTCTATTTAATTGCTAATTGCTATACTTGACGTAATTGCTCTTGATTGGGTTGTGGTGAATTGGATGTAGATTGAGCTGTTCGGGCCTGAAGTCGTGATTGATTATGTGATTGGCCAGAGGCCGTGATTGGTTTAAGTTGTGGTTTAGTAAAGTATGTAATATCAAGCTGGTTTAGTATAGACCTAATGAACTTATGTTTGGAACATGTTGGTCGTTCATACTATTAGGAAACTTTTAAGATTCTTTTATCTGAAAAGGAGTTTGGATTTCTGGTTAATTAACTAATTTTCTTTAAAAAAGTTTTGAATTTTTTATGGTTAAACCATCGGTTTTCAAAGGATTCATAAGACAACGATAATCACTGAGCTTGAAAACGATTTTCTTATTAAATATTTTCTTATGGAAATTCTGAAACTCCGTGGTGAGACTGTGTGGTTAGGTTCTCACCTCCTACAGCTTTATCTTTTCAGGAGACAAACGAAAAGGCTTACGAAGAGTTTAATCGCAACTTTGCTTATACGATTTTTTTGTTATATTAGTTTAATTGTTATTTATTTTTCCCTAGCCATCAATATTGTATTTTAAAAGAGGGATAGGAAATGTAAGTTCTGTATGTATATTATATTCATAAGCTACTTATGTAAGAAATTTTGTATATATGTATATGCTTGTCTGTTTTCAAGATAAAGTATTTTTCCGTTTTTTCAAAGGAAATAGCAATACGATTTCGAGTCAAAGGCTCCTATTTTATTATTAAGTATATGAAGTCATCATAATACCTCTTGCTATTAGAGTGGCACAGCCGGAAGCGTGACATTCTGCTAATGAGGGTATTACACTTTTCCCACATCTTTTGTTTAATGACAATGATATAACTTAAGGTATTTACTAGTTATATGCCCCAATTGTCGAGCAATTGTTATATCTCTTAATCCATAAGCATTGCCATTAAACATTTTTCGACTCGAAAAGGTGCTTCCCATAAAGAAGACCACTTTCCTTTAACTTGTTTAGTAGGAAGGACTAATTTTAGCACTAAGTCACTGACTGTAAACGTTTTCCTTTTTGATTTCTTGTTGTATGACTTAGCGACACTTTCTTTTTGTCTAATCATTCGATCAAGAGCAATCAGTCGAGATTGGTCTAATTGGTCTAATTCATCATCATACTCGACTAATATTGATTGATAGGTAAATAATTTTGTTTTGCCACTCTGACTGTTTGCAAATTTATTTCAAATGGCAATACTGCTTTGTGACCATATACAAGTGATGCATGGCAGAAGTTAACCAAATAAGAGATTCCAAATAAGAGAATACCATTGCACGTATAGCTCTTAACCAGTTAAGATCTGCCTCACCAATTTAAAAAGGGTTGTCACAAATTTTAGAAATAAAAATACTGGGATTATGAGTCCCAGGTCATCTCCCAACGAGTTGCAGGGAAGAGTGCTAATTTATTAATCAGAAAATTTCCAAAAAGTTTGAGTTGGATAATGAGTAATTAAAAGTGATTGTAAATTAAAGCAATAAAAATAAACTAAGAGTAATTATTGATTTTCTAAATAAAAGGCCTTGACTGGAGGAATAATTAATTGGAAGTTATATCCTTGTTGGAATCTTCTCAAGTATAGTGTAAGGAGATTGTTGTTTTCACTTGGTTAACCCTTACTAAATAATGGGAAGTATAGTGATTGAACTAACTCTTTCTCGCAATTCCTAGTCCTCTCCCTTGGGGAGGTCTAGCGTTAGTAGGTACGGAATTAGCCTACAACGTCCAATTTAACTAAGCACTTGAGCATTCCAACTCAAGTGTCTCCTCTTAATTAACCCCCATGTCAAGTGGAGAATCTAATCCATTGACATGGAATTAATAATCATAAAAATATAAGAAGACATAATTAAATACAATAAAATAGAGAATTAAAATTAATTAAAAATAAAAATAACTCTATATATTGATAAATTCAAAATGCAACATACTTAATTGAATAGAGTCAATGAGCAATGAATAAAAGTAAAGGAATAAGGAAACGAACTAAAGTAATGTCTTCAACGGAGGTAATGACTCTCAGCATCCAAAAATCCAAGCAAAAGCATAAACTATGAATGTAATGCAAATCTAGATTCAGATCTAAAACTAAGAGTAATCCTAATATCGATGTATCTGAATGTGTGTAGATGCGTATTGATTCTCTGCATGTTTCCTGGCTTTAGTCTATGTTTCTGGGCCGAAAACTGGGTTAAAACGCGACCCGAAATTGCCCCCAGTGTATTCTGTTATTTTTGCAGATCGCGCAGGTCACGCGTGTGCGTCGTCCACGCGTTCGTGTCATTCAGCGATTTTCCTTGTCACGCATTCGCGTCGTCCACGCGTTTGCGTCATTCGTGCAGACTTTAATCCATGCGTTTGCGTCAAGCACACGTTCGTGTCACTGCGATTTCTTTTTTTTGCGCGCTCGTATGGGCCATGCGCTCGCGTCATTGTTCGCTGGTCATCTCCTTGGTTTCTTGTGTTCCTTCCATTTTTTTGCAAGCTTCCTTTTTATTCTCTAAGCCATTCCTGCCCTATGAAGCCTGAAATACTTAACGCACAGATCACAGCATCGAATGGTATAAAGGAGAATTAAAATACATAATTAAAAGGTCTCTAGAAAGCAAGTTTTCAACCATGGAACAATTTAGGGAAGGAATTGTAAATACATGCTAATCATATGAATAAGTGGGTAAATACTTGATAAAACCACACAATTAAACACAATATAAATCATAAAATATTAGTTTATCAACCTCCCCACACTTAAACATTACCATGTCCTCATGCTTAACTTAAGGAGATAAAATAAATGAGTAGGGAAATGTAAGACTCATGCAATGCAATGCAACCTATATATATGAATGCAACTATATGATTCTTGTCTACTTGGTTAAAAATAAATAAGCTCTTCAAGACAAACGTAAATCAAATTCCACTAATTCAATTTATATAGTAAAAACAGGTAACATTGTAAGAAGATAGCTTGTGAAAGCAGGGAACGTAGAATTAAGCATTGAACCCTCACTGATGGTGTATATGCACTCTAGTCTCTCAAGTGTATAGGGTAATCACTCTATTCTTCTCTGATCATGCTTTCAAAACTTTGTTTTTCACCTAACCAATCAACAATGTTTAATGTACCAATGCAACATCATGAGGTCTTTTTCAAGGTTGTAATGGGGCTAAGGTAAGGGTAAGGGTATATATATGGCTAAGTGAGCTATAAATTGAATCTTTGGCTAACCTAAGCCTTCACCTAACATACATATACTCTATATAATTCTAATTCATGCCTAGCTACCCATAATTTTCACTTTTTTATTATATACTCATGTATTAACTTTTCCTTAAATTTTTATCACATATGCATTGATCTTTTGAACTTAACTTAATTTAGAATTGGGGTAGTTTTATCCCCTTATTTAATTAAATAAATATTTTTGGATTTTTTTTAAAAATAAACATAGCTTATCAATGCACATGGATTGTTAATCTTTCTAGTTTTACATGAGTAGGTACCCAAATTCTGTATATTTTATCATGACACATTCCCTTATTAACCTATGTTCTCACAATTCTTCCATACTCAATTAACACACAATTTCTATCTTAAGCTAACCAAATATTCAATTGGGATAATTAATTTTTTTTCGCTTAAGGCTAGTAATGTGGTAAAATATAGAATAAATGGGATTTAAAAGGCTCAAAGTGGCTAACAAAGGTAATTGAAGGGTAGGCTTATTAGGGATAAGTGAGCTAAAAAATTAATGGCCTCAATCATATGCATGCATATAAATACATTAAACATTGGACATATAGGATGAAACAAAATAAAGATTACAATCATAGAGAAGTGAACACACAAGAATAATATTTATGGTTAAATAATGTAACCATGTAATTAGGCTCAAAATCTCTCGGATTGTGTGTTCTTAGCTTTTTAACTATGTTCCAAATACAACTTCTAACAAGTTTAATCACAAAACTTTTGATTTAAATTAGTGAAATTTTTCAAAAATAGGGTCTTAAAAAGAAACTCATTATTTTTCAATCAAGTAGAACATGCATGCAATTAACCTATTACTATGCAATTTATCCTATTTTGAATAAAAGAAAAACTAACTAAATATCCTATTTTATTGGTGTTTTAAGGAAAAGAAATTACCTCCGGAAGTCAGGTACTGACCGACCTCCCCACACTTAAAGCTTTACACCGTCCTCGGTGCCATCTGTCAGGAACAAAGGGGGTCTGGTAGCAGCATCTCCATCATCGGGACCATCATGGCTCCCTGTGCTAGTAAATAAGGTAGAGTGCGGGGTGTCTAGGTCTTCTCTAGGTGGTTGGTTACCAATAATCAGCTCCTTGAGGTATGTAAATCTGCTCTTGTTACGGTGCTCTCTTTGCTTTTCTTTCCGGTCTAACCGGTCTAGCCTCTCAAGTATTTGATTGAGTAGTTGGTTTGTAGAAGGTGCTTGTGGTGTGGAAGAAGAAGGAATATCTTCTGCTGGTTCCGTGCTCCTGTTGATAGTTGCTGCTGGAGGTCTGATATACTTCCCGTTAGGGATGTATTGATCATCTCGTGGAATCATGGCCTTGGTGTCCCCAGCTCTGTAGGAGACTCCGGCTGCTGAGACTAGATCTGAAACCAAGGCAGGGAAAGGTAAGTTACCCACAATCTGTACGTGTCCCATAGCATGCCGAATGTGTCTTGGTAAATTGAGGTGCTGGTCTGTAAGGATACACCAGAGTAAAATAGCCATGTCTGCAGTGAAAGAGGACTCGTTTGTGCTCGGAAAGACGTAATGAGACATAATCTGTACCCATACTTGAGCCTCTAAGGTGAGTGCGGAAGCCAATATGCCCTTAGGTCGGGAACGATGGTATCCGTAGATCCATCTGCTGCCAGGTTGTGTGATAACTCTGAGAACGGTGTCGCAGTCAAATTGGTATGTCTGGCGCTTGAAAGAGGCTTTCTGAAATGCGTCCAATCCTTCTAGAGCAGGGGGAATATCTAAAGCTTGTTGAATGGCTTCTTCTGTTATAGGGACTTGCTTCTGATGGACATAGACAGACTGCATAGTTGGCATGTGAAAATTTGAGTAGAACTCTACTACCCATGAAAGATTAACCTGCCGTGGCTGTCTCCGTAGGAATTCTCAGTGTCTCTGCTCAATGCGGGGCTCAACAATTTCAGCAATGCGGGTTGGGAGGATGAGAAGGTGCTCATTGTTATAGTTTCTTGCTACGAGGATGGGGAACATATGCTCACAGTAGCGGTTAGTGAACCGCGCAGTTTCCTTTGCTGGGAAGGCTTTTTCTTTTTCATCGACCTTGATGATCCTCTTGATTCATTTTGTTGAGGGTTTCACCGCTGTTGAAGATGGTTCTTCCACTAATACTCTTTTTGTTCCTCTCCTTGCTGGTGGTTTGGGAGTAGCTTTCTCTTTACCTTTCTTGGTGGCCATCCTGAAAAAGGAAAGAGGTAGGTACATGTAAATCTAAGGGTTCGAGTAAGGGAGCGAATATTAAGGGTGATAAACAATGCACGGTAAAGAAGGATGTCGTTAACACATGGTCTAGACTACATGTGAAAAGTTCATCAAAGGTAATATAATAAGTGCATGTTATGGCAATTGAATGCAAGATGTTTATTGGCATGCTGGAAAAGGCATGAGTAGCATAGATCAAGCATTCAATGTCCAAGTTAGATTACCAAGCCTTTCAAACTAATAATCTGTTTGTATTGATAATTAAATTGAATTAATAAAATATAAAAGGGGTTTTGTGAAAAAAAAAAAAAGGCATTAAAGTAGTAAGATAACATAAAGGTAGTGCATGATGCCATATGGGCTTTTTCATAAACACATAGCATGCATGGTAAATATGTTGTTGAAAATATAAGATAGAACATGCAAGCAACCTTTTAAGGAGTAATATTAATTGTCAAATAATTTCATAGTAATCCACAAGTAAAATATAGAAATAAATAATGACCTAAAGTAATTTTCTAATACCGATTAAAGGAATAAAAAGAAGGAAAAGAAAATATAAATAATGAAAGTGAAAATAAAAAGAAGACATAAATAAAAATAATAAAAGAAAAGTAAAAAGTAAAGAAAGAAAGAAAAGAACCTTGATAATGGATGTGAAAAATAAGGAAGAAGAAAGTAAAAAGTGAGAATGAGTAGAGAAGGAAGAAGAGAGATGAAGGAAGTAAGAAGGGATAAGAAAAATTAGGATTTGGGGAAGAAAAGATAAGATATTTTGGCTGATCTGGATAAGTTGTGCGCCGTATATGACGCAGACGCGTGGGTCATGCGGTCGCGTGGTGTGTGATTTTTGTCAAGTGACGCGGACGCGTGGGTCACGCGGTCGCGTGACTTGATTTGTGCGAATGGCGCGAGGGCAGCCATGCGTTCGCGCGACTCTCTGTTTAAAACCCATGTTGCCAAATTTAAGGGTGACGCGATCGCGTGGTCGACGCGATTGCGTGAATGGCCATGTTTTGAGGATGACGCGGCCACACGGGGCAAGCGATCGCGTGATGAGGCTGGTGCTTCTAGAATCATTCTAGCCCAACTCCATCATAACTTACTTCCAAACACCTCTTTTACGTCGATTTTGTAGGGCACGCATTCGCGTGCGTGACGCGAATGCATGGGAGGCATGATGCACGGAAAACTTGTCTCATAACAAATTTTCTTCGGCAAGTATACCGAATTTGTCGTCAAGTAAAAACTCACAATAGAGTGAGGTCGAATCCCACAAGGATTGATTGATCAAGCAACTTTAATTAGAGGAATGTTCTAGTTGAGCGAATCAGAAATTGAGTTGAGAATTGCAGAAAGTTAAATGCGGGAAAGTAAATGGCAAAAAGTAAATTGCAGAATCTTAAATGGGAATGGGGGAATTGCTCATAAATGTAAATGACAGAAATTAAAGAGAATGGGTAAGATCAGAAATGGGGAGTTCATTGGGCTTAGGAGATGTTGCATTCTCCGGATCAATCTCATTTACATCTCTTTCTCAATCAATGCACTCATTGATCTCCTAGGCAATCTTAAGTGATTGAATTACAATTTCTTGTAATTCAATCTCTCAAATCTTGATCAATAGCCAATTCCTTGGTCAATTGCTCATGAGAAGAGATGAAGTATGGTCACTGATTATACCACATGCATTTCCCAAATCAAGCATTGAGAGGATTATAGTCACGTATCCATCCAAACCCAATTTGGTCCAGCATGAGAAAGTATTTCTAGCTTGATCTCTTCATTCCTCTTCCAAGGTTCAGAAGAGATCCAAGTATGAATAGTTTCTTTTCCAAGATAACTACCCAATTGGATGAAGATCGAAAGCTTTCAAGTAAAATCAAGAGAAAAGATAGAAGAAGAATAATGAAAACTAGTATTGATCCATCAAATTACAACAGAGCTCCCTAACCCAATGAAAGGGGTTTAGTTGTTCATAGCTCTGGAAAGTGAAAACAAAGATGGAGAATACATAATGAAAACTAGAAGTGCAGAGAAAGTAAATACAAGAAGTAGTTCTATGCTATTTTCCAACTCCCGGAACTCCCTGAAATAATTCAAAGCTACTCCTATATATACTACTCTTCTCATCTTCTAGTTGGCTCTTCAAGTCTTGGGCCTTTGGATCTTGAGTTTGAAGCAGTTCTCTTCTTCATTTGGGCTTGGCTTTACTTGCAGAGAGAAAGTGTGAAGTGGGCAGAGATTTTAGCTGAGGACGTTAGGGTTGTTAATGTTTAGTGAAAATATGAGTTCGAGAACGTTAGTGACAATCAACTTTCTCACTAACGTTCCTAAGTAAAAGCCACGTTAACCTCAACGTTAGTGGCACAAACGTTGCCACCAACGTTGCCTCTAGGTCCTTTGCACACGTTATTGGGACTTAGCTTTCCCAATAACGTTGAAAAGCCCCCATTGCTCCTACGTTAAAACCCACGTTAACTTAGTTAACATGGCTCTTTAACGTGGGCTTGCCATCCTTCGAGAACGTTAGTGACATTCAACATTGTCACTAACGTTCCAATGTGCCCCCATGTCTCACGTTAGAATCCACGTTAACTAGGTTAACGTGGCTTATAACGTGGCCATGCTTAGCCATCCCCAACGTTAGTAAAAATGTTGAGTGTCACTAACGTTGGCTCATTATTCCTCATCCACGTTAGCTTCCACGTTAACTAAGTTAACGTGGGAGTTAACGTGGCTCATAGTGGCTTGTGTGGTTCCTTCCAACGTTAGTGACAATGTTGAGTGTCACTAACGTTGGCCATCACCTTCTTCTCTCACGTTAGCCTCCACGTTAACTAAGTTAACGTGGAAGTTAACGTGGCTCCTTGGGGTTGTGTGGTTGCTTCCAACGTTAGTGACAATGTTGGGTGTCACTAACGTTGTCGACCACCCTTGCCTCTTCACGTTAGCTCCCACGTTAACCAAGTTAACGTGGGAGTTAACGTGGCATTGTGCACTTAGGCCAACGTTAGTGACAATGTTGAATGTCACTAACGTTTGCTTCCTTTCCCCCTTTTAACGTTAGAGGCCACGTTAACTAAGTTAACGTGGACTCTAACGTGGCCACTTGTGAGCATTGGCCAACGTTAGTGATAATGTTAAGTGTCACTAACGTTGGCTTAAATTCCCTTCTTCACATTAGAGTTCACGTTAACTTAGTTAACGTGACTCTTAACGTGGGTAATGATGGCTTCAAGAGCGTCATTGGCAGTCACTTTTCTCATTAACTTTGCAAGTTACCTCCCATTCCTTGCTTCCTTTGGTCCTGAAATCAGGCAATAGAGTGCATCAAAGTTCTAGTCCAAGTCATGGGTAATGCAGAATACAATTTGTCACTAAACTCATGCAAAATCCTCATGAAATCATGTAAAATGCACAATGTATGCTTGAATCAAGGTGTAAGTGAATATCTACCCAAAACTAGCTTATTTCCTAAGAAAATGCATGAAACTATCCTAAAAACAGTAAAGAAGAGGTCAGTGAAACTGGCCAAAATGCCCTGGCATCAAGGCATATTTTCAAAATGACGCGACCGCGTGAGGCACGCGGACGCGTGGGCATATTTGTGCCTAAGGCACGCCTCCAACCACGCTTTCGCGTGACTTTCTGTTCAATTTTCTTTTCTTCATAACGCACATGTGATGTAGACGCGTCAGTGACGCTTACGCGTCACGTGTGGGTTTTTTTTTTTTTTGATATGCAGAATGCTAATGCAAACTATATGCAGGGGTGATGAGAAGAGTCATTGACATCATAAAAATAAAATAAAGTAAAAATAAAGCTAAGACTGAAACGGAACGATCATACCATGGTGGGTTGTCTCCCACCTAGCACTTTGCTTTTACGTCCTTAAGTTGGACGCTCGTTAGGCTCATTCTGCTTCTATCAGTGGGTCTTCCAAGAGAAAAACCTCTAGTTCTTTGTTATTCTTCATCTTCTCACCGTGATAAAGCTTCAGGCGATGTCCATTGACCTTTAGAAATTCGGAGCTAGTAGGATGACGCAGGTGGAAAACTCCGTATGGCTCTACCTTTTCTACTCTGTAGGGACCTTCCCATCTTGATCTCAGTTTGCCTGGCATGAGCCTCAGTCTGGAGTTATATAGAATAACTAACTCCCCTGGTCTGAATTCTCTTCTTTTAATGTGCTTGTCATGGACAACCTTCATTTTCTCCTCGTAACGCGTGGAGGTGTGATAAACCACTATTTTATGGTTTATAATGTGTTTAATTGTGTGGTTTTATCATGACCTTTACCCACTTATTCATATAATCAGCATGCATTTATATTTCCTTCCTGAAATTATTACATGATTGAAAACTTGCTTCCTAGAGACTTTTAATTATGTATTTTATTTCTCCTTTATTCCATTCGATGCCGTGATATGTGTGTTAAGTGTTTCAGGCTTTATATGGCATGAATGAGTTAGAGATTGGAAAGAAGCTTGCAAAAAAATGGAAGGAACACAAGAAATTGAGGAGATGACCAGCGAGAAGCAACGCGGTCGCATGGATGACGCAACCGTGCGGAAGAGAGGAAATCGTAATGACGCGGCCGCATGGCTCACGTGACCGCGTGGATGGAATAGCACAAGCGACGCGGAGGCGTGGACGACGCGCCCGCGTGGAGAAGTAAAACGCCGAATGACGCGTTCGCATGAATGACGCGATCGCGTGACATGCGCGATCTGCATAATCTGCAGAATCGCTGGGGGCGATTTCGGGCCCTATTTTGACCCAGTTTTCGGCCCAGAAAAGCAGACTAGAGCCAGGGAACATGCAGAAACCAAAATCAGACATTCATTCCGCATAGCTTTTAGTTTTTTTCAGATCTAGTTTTCCTCTCCTCTAGGTTTTCTCTCTACACATTCATAGTTTTTAGGATTTGTTATGTTCATTGTTTTTGCATTGGGATATTGAGAAGAGTTATTGCCTCATCAAGACTTCGACATTCTAGTCCGTTCTCTTTACTTGTCTCTTACTCTTCCATGTTCCTTAATCTACTTAATTTTACTATTGGATTATTTTAGCATTTATTAATACAAGAATTAATTTTATTTTCAATTAATCTTTTGATCATTATTTATCATGTCTTTCTTTAATTCCCTTTCTTATGTTATGAATTTTACATTTACAATGAGCGAGTAGTTCTCTAACTTGATGGGGAGTTGATTAAAAGGAACCCTTGAGTTGGGATGCTCAAGAGAAAGATTGTAATTGGGTTTATTGTTAGATTGCTCTTTAGTCACTAACACCAATCCTCCCAAGAGCAGATTGGAACTTGTGGATAGAAACAACATTCCAACTTGTTTGACTATCCCCTTACTTAGTGAGGGAGAACTAAACATAATAACCCTCAATTGTCAATTGATCTTGAGAGTACTCCAACAAGAATAGGGCTTCCAGCTAATCAACTCCCAGTCAAGGATTTTATTTAAATTTATATAAATTCTCTAATTTAATTTTCTGCCATTCAACTCAAACCTTTTTGAAAATATCCGATTAATAAAATAGCACACTTTTCTGCAACTCGTTGGGAGATGACCTGGGACTCATACTCCCAGTATTTTAATTTTAATTTCTGTGACACTCTTTCTAAATTGATAAACGGATTTCTGGTTGGTTGAGAACTATACTTGCAACGCATATTTTATAATCATTCTTAACCCGCCCACATCAATTTTTGGCGCCGTTGCCGGGGAGTTGCAATAGAGTACTAAAGTTATTAATTGGAATTTATTTATTTACATTTTATTTTATTTTGCTACTATGAGCTGCTTGTTTCTTTCGTTAGATGACGCGTTCACTTCCTGATCCAAGCTTGCCAGTATTCGATCCTGAGATTGAAAGAACTATTTCAAGAATAAGGCAAGCTCGGCGTCGGTTAGTCCTCTCTGAGGGCGGATCTGAAACGCCACTTGAGAAAGAAACCAGCCCCCGTTCTACTGATTCGGTTGATTTACGTACAGGTAACATGGCAGCAGCCAGAAGAGTTACTATCCAGGAGGAAGGAGCCCCTGATTTTACAATGCAACCGTTTCAAGCGCATCACCCAGCGGTGGCTACAGACTTTGAAATAAAGACCGCACTGCTTAATTTGATGTCCAAGTTTCATGGCTTACCTGCTCAAGAGCCTATCAAGCACCTGAGAGATTTTCAAGCAGCTTGTTCTACTGTCAGGCGTGATGGTGCAAATGAAACTTCAATTTTGCTGAAAGCCTTCCCGTTTTCTCTTGAGGGAAAGGCAAGAGAGTGGTACTACACTCAACCCGCAGCAACTGTATCCAACTGAGATACACTGAGAAGAGAATTCTTGGAAAAGTTCTTTCCAGCTGAAGTTACTGATAAACTGAGGAAAGATATTTCCATGATAGTTCAGGATGATTCTGAAACTCTCTATGAGTACTGGGAGCGCTCTAATAATCTTCTAGAAGCTTGCCCCCACCATATGATTGACAAGATAGTGTTACTCGATTACGTCACACAAGGCATGGGGCCCCAAGACAAGACCACATTGGAAAATGCTAGCAATGGGTCTATGAAAAAGTACAAGACCACTGATGAGGCATGGAAATTGATCAGCGACTTAGCTAAATCTACTAGGAATCACAGGCAGAAACAAGGCCGTGCAAAAGCCATTGCAGAAGTATCCTCTAGCAGAGAGACTGCTGCGTTAACTCAGAGTATCTGTGAAATGACCAACTTGCTGAAGTAGATGCAATTGAACCAACAACAAGTTCAGCAAGCTCAACCTTCTCCACCACAGCAAAACCAACAGTTAGTCCCACAAAGAGTTTGCAGAATTTGTGCTGATTATAGCCATTATATTGATGAATGTCCGCAGCTCCAGCAGAAAGATAATACCGTGGCAGCCACTCATAACTTCTATGACCGCCCCAACCAAGGGTACAATCAAGGTGGCAACTACAGCCATGGATGGCAGGACAATTCTAACCAGAATTGGAGGGACAATAACAATAGAAGAGGCAGAGATAATCAGGAATATCAGAGGTGGAATAACAACAACAACAGGCAGCAGAATCAAAATCAGCCTTACAGAGCACCTCACCTAAAGCAATCCCAAGGACCACAAAATACCTAGGGGTGAGCACAGGTCGGTTTGGTTCGGGTTCAAGGTAAAATTAGAACCGAACCGATCAAAAAGTAATTGGTTCGGTTTGGTTCGGATTTGCGTTTTTTAATGCTTGTACCCGAACCAAACCAAACCGATTAAGAGTGGGTTGGTTCGGTTCGGGTAGCGGGTACCCGATAACTTTGAAATTAAAAAAAAATTGGCAAATTTTTATGTTAAAAATTAAAAATTCAACAAATACAATAAACATGTAACATCAACAAAAATAATGCAAACATATTAAACACCAAAGACATTAAAAACTAAACTCATCAAAATCCAAACATATTAATAGTGAATAATCTTGTCTAATGAAAATATAAAAGTGCAATAAAAATATTAGAAGTTAAATACAAAAGTCTAGTGAATAATCTTTAAAAAAAGCTAAAACCGAAACACAATAAAATCTAAACATTAGAAGCTCAATAAAAAAGTGCAATAGAAATATTTGTTTTTCAAAGTCTTCACTCCATAATTCTTCACTCCATCAACCAAGCATATTCAAGAGAGAAGTTGTGACCTTCAAAAAATCAGCATATAATTAGCTAATGTCAACATATAAAATTGATTAATTAAAAGAAATTCAACAAATAACAGTAAATAAAAATGTTAACCTCAAATTGTTGTAAACAACATCAACTCCAATGGCTTGATTAGATATTGTTAAAGCTGAGAGCTCTACATTAATAGTAATTAAATTATTATTAGAGACTCAACGATAACAACAATTACATAATAATTTAAAGAAATACAATTTAAAAATAGTTACCTAATTCAAGTTTTTCTTGGTCCTCAAGTTCTTGCTTTAAGTCATACATCTTCTCTTGAGTCTTCAACCAATTTTGTGAGCAAATTAGAGACTCAACAGTAGAAGGACTTAATGAGCTTCTAAATTGGTCAAGCACACGACCACTTGTACTAAATGCCGACTCAGAAGACACAGTAGAGACGGGAATAGCAAACAAATCCCTAGCCATGTGAGCAAGAGCATAATACTTCATTGATTTCAATTTCCACCAACGCAAAATATCAAAACCGGGAATGTTATCCTCCACATCATCTTCCATGTATCTTTCCAATTCATTCCTTTTGACCTCACCTTGCTTTTTTTTAACCCTCAATCTAAACTCATCTTCAAAGCCATCTTCCTCCTCATTTGCATTTTCACCACCAACCCCATGATCATGAGAGGCAATGCTAGAATTAAAACTACCAGAAGAACTACCATCCGGAAGGGGATACATCATGGAGTAATACTCAAACAACTTATGAATGATATCCTTCAATTTTTTCAACATATCTTTGGCTTGATTCAACCCATACACCCGATTAAGACAAAATTCAACATACTCATACTTGTAACGAGGATCAAGAAAAACAGCCACAAAGAGAAAGTAATTTATGCCATCACCCTCCCAATATTTGTCTAGTTTCACTTTCATTTGTGTCGCCATCTTTTGCAAACCAACATCATTACTCTTTCTCCACTTATTCAAAGTTTTTTGAATGTCACACAGCTTATTGAAAAAATTATTACATGTAACATTCAAAGAACCAGACAAAGTAAGAGTTGCATCATAAAATATTTTCAAGAATTTCACAAACACACGTGCCCTTTTCCAATCATTAGCATCAGGTGGTCCGCCTTTAGACTCAAGCGCCAACAAATAAAATGAGTCTTGATAACTAAGCCGACTAAAAGCCGATTCAAATTTCTCAGCAGCCTCTAGCATCAAATAGGTAGAGTTCCACCTAGTAGGCACATCTAACACTACACTAGCCTTACAAGTTATATTAGCCTCTTGAACACACCTTTTAAAAGCTTGCATCCTAGCAGGAGATGACCTAACAAACTTGCATGCAATTCTGATTTTAGTTATTGAGCTATCAATCTCTTTCATACCATCACCGACAATTAGATTTAAAATGTGAGCACAACATCTCATATGCATGAACTCCCCATTTAACAATGTTGACCCATTCCAATCTCCCATGCCTCTAAGTAAATATGAAATTGCAACACCATTAGCACTAGCATTGTCAACAGTTACACAACATATTCTTCTAATACCCCACTCTTGCAAGCACTGTTCTAAGGCTCTCCCTATAGTCTCACCCTTATGATCAGTAATAAGACCAAAATTCAAAATTTTTTTATGCAATGTCCAAGACTCATCAATATAATGCGCAGTCACACACATATAATTCAAATTCTGAATTGAGGTCCAAGTATCAGTAGTTAGGGAAATCATTTGGCGATTTTCAGATAACAAATTTCTCAACTTCTCTTTCTCATATCTAAACAAAGCCATACAGTCTCTAGCAATTGTCCAACGGGAGGGAACCTTAAACCTAGGTTGTGCTTTACTCATAAAGTGTCTAAAGCCTTGAACCTCAACAAATTTAAAAGGAAGTTCATCAACAATTATCATATTTGCAAGAGCAAGACGAGTTTCCTCTTGATTAAAATCAACAAGCTTCATAGTAACTGCATTAGGGTCATCCTCAAATTGGCTCCCAAGTGCAATAGTTTTCTGCCCCCTTTTCAACTTGCTTTTGAGGATTTTTAGTACAAATCCTTAAATGTTTATGCAAGTTTGTTGTACCATGACTAGAACTATTGCATGCATATTTTTTTTTACAATAGTTACAGCAGGCTTCATTAGGAGAAGTTTTAGAAAAGTGAGCCCAAACACTACTAGGTGCCCTACTGGGTTTACGTTTTACCTCTTTTGGAGGCTCGCCAGTAGTTCCAGCAGCTTCGGTCTGTGTTTCCGATGAAGGATTTGAGGCAGGCAACGGTGGGGGAGCTGGACTTTGTGATGTTCCACCAGAAAGACCATCGTCAATAGCAGCGGGAATGGCTGCACTTGGAGAAGAAGTACTTCCAACAACCGTATCACTTTTTGGGTCAGTTTTTCCCATTTTTAAATCTGCAAAATACATAAATTAATTCATTAATTAGTACTTGATTTGAATAAAAGAAAAAAAAAGTCAAAATCCAGTATACTGTATATTAGTGCAAGTGTACAACTATTATGAACGTGATAAGTGATTTAATTTGTGTTATATTATATGTGGGAATTGAATGTGACAGTGACACCACTTACAAATTTAGTTCATTGGTTTCACAATATAAACATAATCAATATAATCAATATAAACATAATCAATATAATAAATTGAAAGTTATACATTGTATGTTTGTGGCACTTAAAGTAAGTGCTGTGAACCAAAAAAATGAAAAAATCAGAAACATTATGATACTGAATACACAAGGTAAAGAAATATAGTATCTACTGTTCTAAAAAATCAGAAAAAAAGGTATTTCAACTCAAAATTCACCAACCAAATTTAGAAGCAAGGAACCATTAGTGCAAGTGTGCAACTATTATAAATGTGATAAGTGATTTAATTTGTGTTATATTATATGTGGGAATTGAATGTGACAGTGACACCACTTACAAATTTAGTTCATTGGTTTCACAATATAAACATAATCAATATAATCAATATAAACATAATCAATATAATAAATTGAAAGTTCTACATTGTATGTTTGTGGCACTTAAAGTAAGTGCTGTGAACCAAAAAAATGAAAAAATCAGAAACATTATGATACTGAATACACAAGGTAAAGAAATATAGTATCTACTGTTCTAAAAAATTAGAAAAAAAGGTATTTCAACTCAAAATTCACCAATCAAATTTAGAAGCAAGGAACTTAGGGAGAAGAATAAGTTAATATATATATATATATATATATATATATATTAGGAATAATGTATTGTGATTCAGATCTGAACACTTACGAATCCGTGAAGTAGCTGATAGACTGGTGTAGATTCACTATATTTGCCTCCAACCAACCCAATCTCGTTTCTCTGAACAAATGACAGAGTTCAAAAAATTACCAACCACTCAAATTCAGAAGCACTTTTAATAGTGACAATCACAAACTAAAACCAAAGCAAATGAATTACCAAAAGCAAAGTACGAAACCCTAACATTGCTTGAAAATGCATGCACACAAAGAACTAAGAATGTATAAATTCAAAAATTGAACACTCAATAAAACAATTAACACTAACATATAACATTCCCCAAAAATTAGACTAACCTGACTGACTAACCCGAGAAGACGACGCTGGAGCCTGGAGGAAGTTGGCTGCTAGAGAGGGAACGGCTAACCGAAGAAGTAGTTGGCTGCTAGAGAGGGAACCGCAGACGAAGTTGGTTGGTGGTTGCTGCGTCCTGCTACCAGGAAGACGATGCGCCTGCCTCTGCAGCTTGTGGGATTTTTGGGTTTGTTTGAGGTGAGAGACTGAGTCATTGAGAGTGTAAGAGGGAGGGCGCCGCTGATGACATAGTGTTAGGGTTACAGGTTTCAAAACTCACTAAAAGTCTAAAAGCTATATATATATTTTTATTTTTTTTATTTAATTAATATATGTTCGGGTTCGCGGGTTGGTTCGGGTTCCGCACCACCAAAACCGATACCCGAACCAATCACTTACAAATACAATCGGTTTGGATCGGGTTGGACCCGATTACCCGTTGGTTCCAGAACCAATTTAATTGGTTCGGTTCGGGTTTGGACGGGTAATCGGGTACCCGCTACCCGTGCTCACCCCTAAAAATACCCAACAGCAGACCTCTCAAATTACCTATCCTTCTTCTTCTGCTAATGATGACTTACTACAATCTATTGATTGGAGATAGCAGACCATAGAAAATAACATTAATGCCACTCTGAATGGTCTGAACGCTACTTTGCAAGCTCTTGTCTCCCAGATTGGATCAATGAATAACTCCAATAACCAACCCTTGAGCTCCAGTAAAATTCTCTCTCAACCATTACCCAATCCCAAGGGTGGTATTAATGCCATCACCCTAAGGTCTGGAACCACACTGCAGGAGAGGACTCAGGAGGAGCCGAGCTCACCAGAACACGCCTCAGCTGAAGAGGTAGTGGAAATAGAAGATGTTGAAGAGGAAGAAGACATACAGGACATAGCTGAAAAAGAAAAAGCTCAACCACAGGAGGAAGCATCAAAAGGCGCAGACACTGCAGAAGACACCACTCCTATTTCATTTCCACAACTTGCAAGGAAGCCCAGGAAGCAGCTGGAACCTGATCCAAAAATGGTAGAGATATTCAAAAAGGTTGAGGTAACTGTTCCTCTATTTGATGTTATTCAACAGGTACCTAAGTACGCAAAGTTTCTAAAAGATTTATGTATACATAAAGACAAAATTAATGAATTAGAAACTATTCCTTTAGGTAGTTCCATATCTGCTTTAATGGGAGGTTTACCTGAAAAGTGTAGTGACCCAGGTCCTTGTATAGTTAATTGTACTATTGGTGGTGTGATAATTTCTGACTGCATGTGTGATTTAGGAGCATGTGTGAGTATAATGCCTTTGTCTATATATGATGTTTTGAGGCTCCCTCCCTTAAAAAGGTTGGCAGCTCGTTTTGTGTTAGCAGATAAAACATTATTACAGTGGTTGGAGTTGCTGAAGATGTATTAGTGGGCATTAAGGGACTCACATTCCCCACTGATTTTTATATCCTGGAAATGCCCCAAAATGACTCAGACAAGCCATCATCAATCCTACTCGGAAGGCCATTCCTGAAGACCTCAAAGTTTAAATTAGATGCTTTTTCAGGAACATACTCTTTTGAAATAGATGGCCGAATAGTGATCTTCAATCTGAACGGAGTTATGAAGCATCCACTGGAGGATCACTCTATCCTCCAGTGTGACATTATAGATGAAACCATAGCTGAAGTTCATCAGGAGGAACTTGAAGAGAAGCACACAGGACAAGGTCCAAGTGTGGGACATTCTCAGAGGACAATGACAATGCTTTGCCATTGCTACCAGCTCCAGACAACCCAGAGCCTGACCCTGATCAGAAGTTAGAATTAAAACCCCTTTCTCCACACCTCAAATATGCTTACCTTGAAGATGGGTAGAGGTTTCCAGTTATCATTGCAAGGGAACTTACTTCTCAACAAGAAGAGCAGTTACTTAGTGTGATAAACCCATATTTCGTGAGTTATTTTGTGCTTAGTTTGAGTGATTTATTCAATCCATCACCCACTTATTCATATTAATTGCATGGTTTTACTTTCCCTTCCTTATTATGTGATGTATGTGAAAAACATGTTTCCTAAGCCTTAAAATCAATTATTTTAATTACCTTTATTTCCATTCGATGCCGTGATTAGTGTGTTGAGTAGTTTCAGATTTTCTAAGGCAGAATGACTTAAAGGATGGAAAAAGAAACGTACAAAAATGGAAGGAAAGTGCGAAACGGAGTTTTGCAGAAACTGATATCCACGCGATCGCATGGATGACGCGATCGCGTGCCAGAAGCGAAGAAGCAGTGACGCGGCCGCATGACTGACGCGACCGCGTGATTTAAGTAGAACGCATACGACGCGGACGCGTGACTGGCAAGGAAAAGCTCCAGATGACGCGACCGCGTGACCCACGTGGACGCATGACAGAGGCCACGTATCAGAATTTACAGAATACGCCCCCAGCGATTTCTGAAGCCCTTTTTGGCCCAGATCCAAGTACAAAACACACAAATTAGAGGTTATAAAGTGGAGGAATGCATCCATTCAAAAGAGAGCTCGCCAATTTTCACTTTCCATGATTTAGATTTAGTTTGAGAGAGGTTCTCTCCTCTCTCTCTTAGGATTAGGATTAGGATTTAGGACTTCTCTTAGTTTGTAAGAGTGACTCTCGATCCAGGTTTAATATTTACTTTAATTTATGTTTCTATGCTACTTTTACTTTAATGCTTTTATTCGTATCTACAGATGTTGCCAATTTGGCCTATGAACCCTTTCCATATTATTATTTGAATTAATGATTATTTGAGGTATTTCAGTTTATTATTGTTCTCTTTAATTTAAGTTATTATTACTTCCCATGTAAGGACATTTTTATTCCAACAATTTTACTTTTTCCCTTTTTGGTCTTGGTTAAGAAATCAGTAACTCAACATTATTAAACTCAGCATAATTGATAATCGCTATCTTGCTAATTGAACTGAACTTCAATAATCCTAACTTTTTCTTAGGAAATAAATAGGATTCAAAGATCAAACTAATTAGTCCCTTGACTTTTCTTTGCTTTAGTAAGGGTTAACTAAGTGGAATTTAGATTCAACTTTCATTATTGTTGAGAGAGATAACTAAGTTGGACTTCCAATTTCTCTTACCTTGCCAAAAGTTGCTTTATAGTTTTATTTATTTTAATTGCCATTTACTTTATTTGTCATTCAAATCACTAGCTTCTCACCTTCTAAACCCCGATTACAACCTTTATAGCCAATAATAAGAACATACTTCCTTGCAGTTCCTTGAGAAGACGACCCGAGGTTTGAATACTCGGTTAACAATTTTTAAGGGGTTTGTTACTTATGACAACCAAAACCTTTGTACGAAGGGATTTTTGTTGGTTTAGAGACTATATCTACAACGCAACTATTTTTATGAACTTCTTTACTTGCAAAAAATCCTTAACGTCAAAATGGCGCCGTTGCTGGGGAACTACTAACGTGTGCCTTATTATTGGTTATTATAAATATTTTTCTTTAGCTTGTTTATTTATTTTTGTTTTTCCTTTTTATCTTTATTTGCTACCATGAATTCTCACCCCTCTCGCTTTGAGTTTGGTTCTAACTTTGTTGAAGGAAATAGAAGTTACAGCAGGAATATGCATCAAGGTCAGACCAATCAAGGATGGATGGAGCCAAGAGGATCTAATCAACCCTTTAGTCAACAACACCCTCCGAGATATCCTGGACAAAGACCATTCTACCGTGCATACCCAGCTGAAAGATATGGTGGACAACCTTGTAACTACCAACAAGCCCCACCCCGTGCATATAAACCATCCTTTCAATATAACCTCGAACCACCACATTCACAAGCTTCTCTTCACCATTCGCCACCATATGATCATTCCTTATCCCAGTACCAATCCAATCACTCCCAATCACCGCCACTTTCCTATGTATCATGTCCAAGTCCAGCAACCCAAGAAGCAGAGGTTCGCCTAAAGAAAACAGTAAATAAACTTCAAACAACCATTCGACAACTGGAGCAAGCAGTAATTCAATGGGTTTCTAGGCACTCAAATACACAAGGATCAGCCACAGCCCCATGTGAACAGTCTAACGAAGAGGGTAGCATAAAGGAGATACCAGAAACTCCAGTGGACAAGACAGAGAATGAATTCGTACTAGAACAAGTAGAAGAAGCTGTCATTGTTCAAGAAGAAGAGTTGATTGAAGATCTAGGAGATGCTAAACCTCCATGGGAATCTAGAACTGAGGAAAACTCCGTCAAGGACGCTACAGTTGATGGTAAGGAGGATATTGTACAATCTCCAAGGCAAGTTGTTTATGAAGAATCAGACGGAATAATCCAAGAAGCAAATTCCCTTGATAGTGATAGTCACAAGTCTAGCTCTCTTAGTAATGAACTTGTATCCGCAAGTGAATTCTCTGAGATCGATGAATCTTCCCCAAGTGAATATGAAGACAATGCGGAGGTAGATTTCTCTCAACCCCCAATCTATGACTCAAGTGATGAGGAAGACATAGAAGACTTTGACCATGACACAGATACAATTGTAGAGCCTTGCAAGGAAGTGGAGGAATTCACAGAAGAGCACAAGGGAGTAGAACTTACAGAACCACCGAAAACACCTATCCCAAGGCCATTACCACCTAATACAAGCTTCAAGTGGGTACAATCCTTAACCTATAACTTTACTTATTCACTTGAATATGGTTTGCTTGAAACAGATGGCCAGCTTAGAGCTCTTTGCGGCTTTAAGAGTAAGAGGAAAATGGCTCGTACTCAAAGTTGGTGCACAAGGTTCAATAAGGTTCCACGCTTCACCTCGAAGTACATGGATTGGTATCATGCTCAATTGCATGGATCACAGAGAATGTTTGGTCACCATGGTGAGATTCTACTTTTTAAACCGCCCGGATGGAAACATATAAATCAAGACGGAGGCGAATTTAATAGCAAAGCTTGGGATCATGGAGTTTATTCTGACGTTTGTTACCCCGGGAGCCTAACAATCTGTTTGAAGTTGTTCAGAAGCTTTGCATGCCTAGTTTGGGATCCCGGAGGCTTTTGGCATTCCAAGCACTGGTGGAGATTTTTGGACGAATTTAAACATAAGCCGCCCTAGCAGGAAGCTCCTCCAATGTCCAACTTAAGGACTTTAACTAAAAGTGCTAGGTGGGAGACAACCCACCATGGTATGGTCGCTTATTTCTCAATTTATTTCTTGTTAATTACTTTCATTTTTATTTCCTTTTCATTTTACTTCATTGAACCTGGAATCATGCATAGCATTCATATTAATCATTGCATTCTGCATTTATCTTACATATAAAAAAAAGGGATGCACGACGCGACCGCATGCCCCATGCGATCGCGTCATATTGCGAAAACACTATCCACGTGACCGCGTCAACCACGCGGCCGCGTGCCCTGGAGATCGGCGTAAAAATCCAACGTCCGGAAAGTTAGGCTGGAATCGTGCAGCCCTTGTGCGTTTTGCACAAATTAGCCCACGCGAACGCATGCCCCATGCGATCGCGTCACTTGCACAAAACCAATCCCACGCAACCGCGTGAGCGACGCGATCCCGTCGCATGGATTGCACATCACCCCAGAAGGAGACAGAGAGTTGCGCTGAAACGGTGCTGGAGTCGTGCGTTTAGCACAATTTCCAGCGACGCGATCGCGTGACCCACGCGATCGCGTCACCGCATTATCAGCCCCACCACGCGGCCGCGTCCCCCACGCGATCGTGTCACCCCATTATCACCCCCACCACGCGGCCGCGTCCCCTACGCGATCGCGTGGATTTGAAAATATAACCCCCCAGCCACGCGAACCCTATCAGTCGCGCAGCCCCCAACCTTCTTCTCCCTCTCTTCTTCTTGTAACCTCAACCACCACCACCCAGCCACCATCACCGCTGCCCCAACCACCACCGGTAACCGCCGAACACCCACCGCCGTCGTCCGCCCCCAGCCGCAACCAACCCCCTCTTCTTTCTTCCTATTTCTTCTTCTTCCCTCCTCCCCCACCACCATCCCTCCTCCGCGCCACCACACGCCGCCGCCACCGTCCAACCACAACCCCCCTTCAACCAGCAACACCAACCCTTTTCCCCCTCCCTTTCCCTAACCCACCACTCTCTCCTTCCCCCTGCCGAACAGCCGCGCCACCGTACCAACCACCGGACGCCACCATCGCCACCACCCAACCACCTTCCTGCTTACTCTCCTTATTCCGCCTTCCAAGTTTCGCAACACGCAATCTCTTTTATCTGTTCGTAGTTCTTCTTAATTTTTTTTCCGTTTCTGTTCATAATTAGGATAGATAGTTATGCATGTTGTAGTGGATTTTAGGTTGTTAGGTAGATTAGGCTGTGGTTAGTGGATCTAGGTCTGTTTATTTGCACTGTTCTTGCTTCTGTTTTATCATATTTGCAAATCTGCTGTTGCTGTAATCTTGTTCGTATGCTATATTTCTTGTATATTGCTGCTCTTTACATTGAATTTTCATGTTTATATTATATATATGTACCTGCAGCTTGACTTTTTAATTCATATGAACTGCTTTGATTACTGTTTATTTTCCGGGATAATCCAATTTTAGCCGGAATGCTGCCCAAATTTCTATAAAAATGTTTTCATTCATATTTCAGTTTGGCAATTTGAACTCTGTTTTCCACTGCTTTCTCCAAACCATTTCATAATTGCCAGGGCATGCTTTCTTATCCTTTTTGATTTCCTAGTTTATAAACTACATTTGTGATATTTTGATTCCAATTCTTGCTTTCTTTATATCTCTTTGAATCAACATCACCCTGTTTTCCTTGTTAGGTTGTGAGTTATTTCTAGTCATAATTGTGAAACCTTGTTACATGGAATATTTTCTTTATGCCACTTACTTGAACCCACATTTTACTGCTTCACTAATTTTAATTTACTAACTCCTCTTTCAACTTCTAACCATACTAATCTTTTCAAAATCTCTTTTCTGATTTTTTCACTTTCCTCTAACTTTCTAACCATGGCATTATGACAATTTCTCTATTTAACTTGGATTCTGATACATTTTGGATTGTTAATTCTTCCTTTCAAACTTTTAAACTACTATACAATCCTCAATATACCATTACTTAACGCATTTACCTATTTCCCATTCTCCTTTGCCGCTTTGAGTTTTCTTTGTTTAATTGCCTACTTGCTTTCCTATTTTTATATATTCTGGTTTTTCCATTTTTCAGGATGTCTGCCTCACAAAGGAAAGGAAAAGGCAAGGCTACTGGCAAGCGCAAAACAGGAGATTCCTCCCAGTCCATTATTGCCCTCATGCTTGATTTCTCATGGTGGGAGAAGAACTTTACACAGCAGGAAAAAGCTGACCAGCTGCTCCCTGCAAATGATTCAATAAAATTTGCAAACCGATACTGCGAGCTGAAGTATCCGGCATTTGCAAACTCCAGGAATCTATACCTGGAGAGAACTCTGAAGATTCCAGAAGCACTCCAGCAGTACACCACTTAGCAAATCAAGCAAAGAGGCTGGTTCTTTCTGGAGATAACACTGACAGAGGTCAATGCATCTTGGGTCCGGGAATTCTACTGCAACTACTACATCACCACCCTAGATGCAGTGAACCTGAGAGGAAAGCAGATTCTGGTCACTGAGGAGGCCATAAAGGACATTCTCTGGCTCCCAGCCAAGTCCGATCAGCCTGATGGTTATCAAAAGGCTGAGGAGGACATGCACCTGATGCAGTTTGATTGGGATGCTGTGAAGGCACGGATAGCTCTCGACCTGACTATTTCTTGGGAGATGGGTCAGGACACCACCATGCCTAGAGGGATCAAGAGGGCGTACTTAAATGATGAGGCTCGGTTATGGCACCAGATCTTGAGCAACTATGTCATGCCGAGTACTCATGAGACGGAGATCCCAGCTGCTATGATCACCCTCCTATGGTGTGTGATGGAGGGTAAGGACCTTTATCTGCCACGCTTTATCTGGCATTATATGGCCAGGGTCCACGTCCGAGGCACCCTCCCTTTTCTGTATCTGGTTACACAGCTAGGCCATCGAGCTGACGTGCCATGGGAGGATGCCGATGAGAGACCACCAGCGGCGGACTACAGAAAGATCATTCCTCACAGCAGGAACTTCCTAGCTTTGGGCTACAGACCACCACCCTTCACTGCTACTGATGAGACAGCCTCACCGTCTGCTGGACCCTCTTCATCCACGGCTGCCCCTGCTGCCCCTGTTGCCACCACTGCACCTCCACCTGCCTCTGAGCCCGTATACCGCCTCGTGCACCGCCTATTCCGACAGCTTGATCAGATGGAGCGCCGTAACCGGCGCCGGTATGAGAGATTGGAGCGTCGCAGCCAGCGACGCTATTCGCATCTGAAGCTGATGATCCGACAGGGTGGTGACATCCCCTCCGAGCCCGACACACCATCAGAGCCATCAGAGGAGGAGGAGGATGTGCACGAGGAGGAGACTCACTTCCAGGAGGAGACCCATCAGCAGGCAGACACAGAGCAGGCTGCACCACATCAGGAGGTTACGCATCAGATCGAGGCTGCAGATCCGGAGATCTCAATCCAGTCAGCACTGCCTCTACAGCAGCCAGACCCTCAGCCCACCACCACCACAGAGCCTCCAGCTACCATCCCTACCAGTGATGACACCCCTTCACACCTGGCTTGACTGAGCATCAGGGACGATGCTTCATTTTAAGTGTGGGGAGGTCGCCATCTCTGGCGTTTTATTTTGGTGAACCACTACATCTCATTTTTCTTTTATTTTGGATATTTTTTTGTATTTTTCTTTTTTTACTGTTATTTTCTGAGTACTTATACATTGCTGCTTTTATGTATTTTTACTCTATTTCTGCATTTTGCATTTTTAGTTCATATTTTTAGTTATTTAGTTTAGTTTGCAATTCTGACTTATTAGTGGATTAATTAGTATAGTTTACCCTTTTTAGCATAAGATAGCATAGTTAAATTGAAAAATATAAAAAGGAAGTAAGCTAGGAAATTGAACATAATAGATTTAAATCCATAAACCTTGTATATATAGCATTACATCATATAGTTAAGTTGACAACATTTCATCAAGGAGGAACATTAAAACTTTAAAGGCTACCCTAAATAATTTTTTTTTGAGAATAATGGGAATTTTTAACTAAACCTGCATAACAGATATGAATGATATATGATACTTGAGTTAGAGAACACACAGCCTGTGAGTCTTGAGCTTAATTGTATGGTTGCATTTAAACCATAATTTCATTCTTGTATATTTCGCTTCTTTTTATTCTGATGTTCTTTACTTTGCTTTAATCTATATGTCTAATTATAGAATATAGATACATACCAAAAGAATGATTGAGGCCATCATTTGGTTTTAGCTCACTTACCCCAAAATAACCTACCTTTCACATCACCCTTATTAGCCCCCTTGAGCCTTTAAAATCCCTTTTATTCTATTTAGCCACACTACTAGCCTTAAGCAGAAAAATAAAATAAAATCCCAAGTTGAATCCTTGGTTAGCTTAAGATAGAAAATTATGAATAGATTAAAATGTGGAAAACCTATTGGGAACATGGATGATAGAAACAAAAGGTAGAAAAGTTAAAAGAAATAAAATAAAATTTGGGAAGCATGCTCATGAGAAATCAAAGTGATTCAATTACCATGTGCATTAATAAAAAAAAAAGTTAATTTTCAGCATTCAATAAAAGAAGATACAAAAGAATTCCTCAATGCAAAATAAAGCAATGCACATGAGATAAAAATAAAATTGAAACATGAGCATATAACAACAAGTGAGATAATATGGGAAAATTGGTAAAGAAGTTTTGTTCTACTAAATATGTATGTTAGGTGAGATCTTAGTCTAATTAAGGATTCACTTATTAGCTCACTTAGCCTTATACATATATCATCACCTTTACCTTAGCCCCATTACAACCTTAATTAAAGACCTCATGACTTTTGGTATGACTGTACTCTATAATTGTTGATTGGTTAGATGAAGAATAAAGTTATAGAAAGTAAGAATAAAAAGAAAAGTAGAGTGAATAAACCCAATAAACACTGAGTGACTAGAGGGTAAACACAAAATCCAGTGAGGGTTCAATAACTCATCAACATATATCTGTGCTTAATTTACTAATTGTTTTGCAAATTTGTACAATATTTTTATTTCCCATCTCATTTGCTAAAATGCTTTATTATTTAAGGGTTGGCTATATATATATATATATATATATATATATATATATATATATATATATATATATATATATATATATATATATATATATATATATGACTCCTTGAGAATGTGAATTAATTTGACTACATGTAAGCTTTATATATGAGTGGATAAATTGGAATTGCATAACTCATTTAGGTAGATGCATTTAGAATAGGTTGCATTGCATAACATTCCACCACTTTAACCTTACCTTATTCTTTACCTTGGATTTAGCATGAGGACATGCTATTGTTTAAGTGTGGGGAGGTTGATAAACCTATATTTCGTGAGTTATTTTGTGCTTAGTTTGAGTGATTTATTCAATCCTTCATCCACTTATTCATATTAATTGCATGGTTTTACTTTCCCTTCTTTATTATGTGATGTATGTGAAAAACATGTTTCCTAAGCCTTAAAATCAATTATTTTAATTACCTTTATTTCCATTCGATGCCGTGATTAGTGTGTTGAGTAGTTTCAGATTTTCTAAGGCAGAATGACTTAAAGGATGGAAAAGGAAACGTATAAAAATGGAAGGAAAGTGCGAAACGGAGTTTTGCAGAAACTGGTATCCACGCGATCGCATGGACGATGCGATCGCATGGACGATGCGATCGCGTGCCAAAAGCGAAGAAGCAGCGACACGGCCGCATGACTGATGCGACTGCGCGCTTTAAGTGGAACGCATACGACGCGGACGCGTGACTGACGCGACCGCGTGGCAAGGAAAAGCTCCAGATGACGCGACCGCATGACCCACGCGGACGCGTGACAGAGGCCACGTATCAGAATTTACAGAATACACCCCCAGCGATTTCTGAAGCCCTTTTTGGCCCAGATCCAAGTACAGAACACACAGATTAGAGGTTATAAAGTGGAGGAATGCATCCATTCAAAAGAGAGCTCGCCAATTTTCACTTTCCATGATTTAGATTTAGTTTGAGAGAGGTTCTCTCCTCTCTCTCTTAAGATTAGGATTAGGATTTAGGACTTCTCTTAGTTTGTAAGAGTGACTCTCGATCCAGGTTTAATATTTACTTTAATTTATGTTTCTATGCTACTTTTACTTTAATGCTTTTATTCGTATCTACAGATGTTGCCAATTTGGCCTATGAACCCTTTCCATATTATTATTTGAATTAATGATTATTTGAGGTATTTCAGTTTATTATTGTTCTCTTTAATTTAAGTTATTATTGCTTCCCATCTAAGGACATTTTTATTCCAACAATTTTACTTTTTCCCTTTTTGGTCTTGGTTAAGAAATCAGTAACACAACATTATTAAACTTAGCATAATTGATAATCGCTATCTTGCTAATTGAACTGAACTTCAATAATCCCAACTTTTTCTTAGGAAATAAATAGGATTCGAAGATCAAACTAATTAGTCCCTTGACTTTCCTTTGCTTTAGTAAGGGTTAACTAAGTGGAATTTAGATTCAACTTTCATTATTGTTGAGAGAGATAACTAAGTTGAACTTCCAATTTCTCTTACCTTGCCAAAAGTTGCTTTATAGTTTTATTTATTTTAATTGCCATTTACTTTATTTGTCATTCAAATCACTAGCTTCTCACCTTCTAAACCCCGATTACAACCTTTATAGCCAATAATAAGAACATACTTCCTTGCAGTTCCTTGAGAAGACGACCCGAGGTTTGAATACTCGATTAACTTTTTTAAGGGGTTTGTTACTTGTGACAACCAAAATATTTGTACGAAGGGATTTTTATTGGTTTAGAGACTATATCTACAACACAACTGTTTTTATGAACTTCTTTACTGACAAAAAATCCTTAACGTCATAGTGTGCTGAGGAGGCACAAGAAGGCGATTGGTTGGAGTTTGGCAGACATAGTAGGCATCAATCCCCAAGTCTGTGAGCATAGGATATTTTTAGAAGAGGGAGCAAGACCTATCCATCAACCCCAGAGAAGACTGAACCCCACTATCCTAGAGGTTGTCAAAAAGGAAGTGACCAGACTACTAGAGGCAAATATCATCTATCCCATCTCAGACAGTAAATGGGTAAGTCTAGTACAAGTGGTGCCAAAGAAGTCTGGAGTCACCACAGTGAAAAATGAGCATGGAGAGCTCATAGCAACCAGAGTTCAGAACTCCTGGAGGGTCTGCATTGACTACAGACGCCTCAACCAAACAACCCGTAAGGATCACTATCCTCTTCCATTTGTTGATCAAATGCTGGATCGCCTGTCAGGTAAATCGCATTATTATTTTTTAGATGGTTACACAGGTTGTTTCCAGATTCATATAGCTCCTGAGGATCAGGAAAAGACCACTTTTACATGTCCTTTTGGAACATATGCTTACAAGAGAATGCCCTTTGGCTTGTGCAATGCACTAGCTACTTTCCGAAGGTGCATGATGAGTCTTTTCTCTAATCTTATTGAGGACTGTATGGAGGTTTTTATGGATGATTTTAGTGTATACGGCGATTCCTTTAGCCTTTGCTTAGATGGATTATCTAGAGTATTAGATAGATGTGTCAGTACAAAACTTGTATTAAATTTTGAAAAATGTCACTTTATGGTTAAACAAGGGATTGTACTAGGACATGTTATGTCTAATACTGGCATTTCTGTAGATCCAGCAAAGGTGGATGTTATTTCTAGTTTACCTTACCTCTCTTCTGTGAGGGAGGTCCGTTCTTTCCTTGGCCATGCAGGTTTTTACAGGAGATTCATTAAGGACTTCAGTAAGGTAGCACTTCCCTTATCCAGGCTACTGCAGAAAGATATTGAGTTCGAGTTCAGTGAAAATTGCAAACAAGCGTTTGATAAGCTGAAAATCGCCCTGACTCAAGCTCCAATTGTGAGAGGACCAGATTGGAGCCAACCATTTGAAATAATGTGTGATGCTTCCAACCATGCCGTAGGAGCAGCACTGGCTTAGCGTGAAGGTAAGGATCCTTTTGTTATTGTTTATGCGTCTAAAACCTTAGATGCCACTCAGTCCAATTACACTACTACTAAGAAAGAGCTTCTTGCTATTGTTTTTGCTCTGGATAAATTCTGAGCCTATTTACTTGGTACTAAAGTAGTAGTGTATTCAGACCACGCAGCTCTAAAGTATTTATTAGCTAAAAAAGAGTCCAAACCAAGACTTATACGTTGGATACTGCTATTACAAGAATTTGATTTAGAAATTAAGGACATGAGTGGTAACTAGAATTTAGTGGCAGACCACTTGAGTTGCCTTGAACATATTACAGATGACTCCACTCCTATAGCTGATAATTTCCCATTTGATAATCTGCAAGCAGTATCTGAGATAGTCCCTTGGTACGCACCTGTAGCTAATTATCTAATTAGCCGCACCTTTCCTCCAAACTTTTCCAAGCATCAAAGAGACAAGCTGAAAAGCGAGTCTAAATATTATATATGGGATGACCCATATTTTTGGAGATGTGGCGCTGACCAGGTAATTAAACGGTGTTTGCCTCAATCAGAATTCCAGTCCATCTTAGAGGCCTGCCACTCATCTGAGAGTGGAGGACATTTTGGCCCTCAAAGAATTGCTAGAAAAATCTTAGACTGTGGATTCTGGTGGCCTACTCTTTTTAGAGATGCTGCTAAATTTTGTAGATCTTGTTTCCCATGCTAGAAATTTGGTAATATATCCAGGAGGGATGAGATGCCTCAACAGATTATGCTTTTTTGTGAAATTTTTGATGTTTGGGACATTGACTTCATGGGTCCATTTCCAAATTCTAATGGTTATTTCTATATATTGTTAGCTGTGGATTACGTTTCCAAATGGGTGGAAGCAATTCCCACCCACAATGATGATGCTAACACTGTTGTTTCCTTTGTGAGAAACCATATTATTTGTCACTTTGGATCACCACGAGCAATCGTGAGCGATCAAGGCACCCATTTTTGTAACAGGAGACTAACAGGACTAATGAAGAAGCATGGGATAATTCATAAAGTTGCAACAGCCTACCATCCTCAGACTAATGGGCAAGCCGAGGTGTCAAATAGAGAGATAAAGCGTATCTTGCAGAAGATAGTCAAACCTCATAGAAGAGACTGGAGCACCAGGCTACAAGATGCACTCTGGGCGTACAGAACCGCATACAAAACACCTATTGGGATGCGTCCTTTCCGCTTAGTTTATGGAAAATCTTGTCATCTTCCTGTTGAAGTAGAGCACAAAGCCTTTTGGGCAGTAAATGAGTGCAACATGGGAATTGAGGAAGCCAGAGCTGAAAGGAAATTACAACTGCAAGAATTGGAAAGCCTTCGCCTGGAAGCTTATGAGAACTCAAGACTATACAAGGAGAAGAAGAAGGCTGTACATGATCAGCACATCAGGAGGAAAGAGTTCCAACCTGGGGATTTAGTCCTCCTTTACAAATCTCGACCGAGGCTCATGCCAGGCAATTTGAGATCAAGATGGGAAGGTCCATACAGAGTAGAGAAGGCCGAACCGTACGGAGTTTATCACCTAAGCCATCCTTCAAGCTCCGAACTTATCAAAGTTAATGGACATTGTTTAAAGCTGTACCATGGCGAGCAGCTGAAGAAAAACAAGGAGCTCGAGATCTTCCTCTTGGAAGATCCCCACATAGCCGAAGACTGAGCTAGTGGAGCGTCCAACTTACAGACGTTAAAGCAAAGTGCTAGGTGGGAGACAACCCACCATGGTATGATCGTTCTTTTCCTTATTTTTAATTTTATTATTCCATAACTCTTCTCTTTATTAGTACATTTCGTGCATCTGCATTTGCATATTTTTATTTAAGAAAAAAAAACGTTACGCGACGCGACCGCATCATTGACGCGTCCGCGTCGCAAGGAGATAGGAGAAAATAATAAATAAACAGAGAGTCACGCAGGAGCGTGGCTGACGCGTCCACGTCGAATGGGAATATTTAGCCTCCCACGCGACCGCATGCCCCACGCGGCCGCGTGACCTGGATTTCGACGTAACAAGGGTGCACGACCGAAAGTTATGCTAGAGTGATGCTGGATTGGTGCTGAGCGCATAATCCTTTCCACGCGTCCGCGTGAGCGACGCGACTGCGTCATATCCTTCTACCAGCCCACTCACGCGATCGCATGCCCCACACGATCGCGTCACCCAAAATTTGGCACTAATATGATTTTGAACAGAGAGTTGTGCGAGTGCGAGGCTACCCTCGCGCCATTAGCCTAAAACGGGTCACGCGACCGCGTGACCGACGCGACCGCGTCAATCAGTTTCAACGCAAGTCACGCGACCGCGTGCCTCACGTAACCGCGTCGCTTGCGCCGCATAGTTTTCCTGATTTGCCAATTATATTATCTTTTTCTCCCCAAATCCTATTTTCTCTCTTTCCTCCTTATTTCTTTTTCTTCCCTTCCTTCCTTCTTCCTTCTTTCTCACTTTTTACACACACTCTCTCTCTCACCCCTATTAACAAGGTTCTTCTTTCTCTCCTCCCCTCCTTACTTTTCTATTATTCTTCTTATTTTTATATGTATCTTCTTTTCTTTTCGTTTTACTTTCATTATTCATATTTTCTTTTTCTTTCTTTTTCCTTTTTATTTGGTGTTATAAATTTATGTGAGTCATTATTTCTCATTATATGCTTGTGGATTGTTATAAATTTGTTTGACAATTATATATCACTTTTTCAAGGGATGCTTGCATGTTCAATTTCATACTTTCAATACCTTACCTATCATGCATGCTACGTGTTTGTGAAAAGGCCTATATGGCATTAAGCATTTTTTTCTACTTTATTCTACTTTTCAATGCTTGCTTTTCACACAAACCCTTTTTATATTTTATTAATTTAATATAATTATTATTACAAATAAATTGTTAGTTTGAAAGACTTGGTAATCTCACTTGGACATTGAATGCCTGATCTATGCTACTCATGCCCTTGCCTGCATGCCAATAAACACCTTGCATTTAATTGTCTTCATATGCACTGCTATATTCCCGTTTATGATTTTTCACATGTAGTCATGACCATGTGTCAACATCATTTATCTTTTCATGTGCATTAATTACCACCTTCCCTATTCTCTTCCTTGCTCTATCCCTTTGAATTCAATTTACTTTCTCTTTCCTTTTTCAAGATGGCCACCAAGAAAGGAAAGGAGAAAGCTACTCATAAACAACCAGCAAGAAGAGGAACCAAAAGAGCATTAGTGGCAGAACCCTCTTCAACTGCGGTTAAGCCCTCAACAAAGAAAATTAAGAGGATTATAAAGGTTGATGATAAAGAAAGAGCCTTCCCAGCAAAGGACACTGCGCGATTCCCCAATCGCTACTGTGAGTAGATGTTCCCCATCCTGGTAGAAAGGAGTTACAACAACGAATACCTTCTTCTCCTCCCAAACCACATTGCTACATTTGTTGAGCCGCAGATTGCACGAAGACAATGGGAATTCCTACAGAGACAGCCAAGGCAGGTCAATCTTTCTTGGGTAGTCGAGTTCTACTCTAACTTCCACCTACCAACCCTGCAGTCTGTCTACATCCGTCAGAAGTAAGTCCCCATTACAGAAGAGGCCATTCAAAAAGTTCTAAGTCTTCCCCCTGTTCCAGAAGGATTGGATGCCTTTCAAGAAGCCACACTCAAGCGCCAGATGTACCAATTTGACTGGGACGCTGTTCTCAGAGTTATCGCACTACCTGGCAGCCGATGGATCTACAGATATCATCGTACCCGCCCTAAGGGAATTTCGGCTTCAACACTTACCTTGGAGGCTCGCGTATGGGCACAGATCATGTCCCATTACGTCTTTCTGAGCACTCACGAATCCTCCTTCACTGCGGACATGGCCGTTCTACTATGGTGCATCCTTACAGACCAACCTTTGAATCTACCAAGACATATCCGGAATGCCATGGGATACGTATAAATTGCGGGCAACTTACCTTTCCCTGCCCTGGTCTCAGATCTTGTCTCAGCCGCCAGAGTCTCCTACAGAGCTGGGGACACAAAAGCCATGCTTCCCCTGGATGATCAGTATGTCCCTAACGGGAAGTACCTTAGACTTTCAGTAGCCACTATCAGCCAGCCTACTGAACCAGTTGAAGATATTCCTTCTTCAACACCACAAGCACCCACTACTGACCAACTGCTCCAGCAGATACTTGCAAGGTTGGATCGGTAGGAACACAAAGCTAAGATGAGAGAGCGCTGTAACAAGCGCCGCTTCACATACCTCAAGGAGCTGATCATGGGAAAATTCAAGGACTCAGACACCCCGGACTCCACTTTCTTTACCAGCACAGGGAGCCATGATGGTCCCGACTGTGGAGATACTGCTACCAACCCACCCCTGTTCCTGACAGATGGCACCGAGGACGGTGCAAAGCCTTAAGTGTGGGGAGGTCGGTCAGTACCTGACTTCCGGAGGTAATTTCTCTTCCCTAAACACCAATAAATTAGGATATTTAGTTAGATTTTTTTTTTGTAGAATAGGATAAATTGCATAGTAATAGATTAGTGGCATGCATGTTCTGCTTGATTGAAGAGACAATAGGTTTCTTCTAAGACCCTATTTTTGGAATGAAATTTCACTAATTTTAATCAAAACTTCTATGCTAAATTTGCTTGAAGCTGTATTTAGAACATAATTTTTGAGCTAAAGAACACACAACCTGTGAGATTTGAGCCTTTATGAATGGTTACATTATTTAACCATAATTATTTTATTCATGTGTGTTTACTTCTCTATGATTGTAATCTAGATTTTGTTTCATCCTATACGTCCAATGTTTATTATATTTATATGTTTGCATATGATTGAGGCCATTATTTGTTTAGCTTACTTATCCAAATTAAGCCTACCCTTTCAATTACCTTTGTTAGCCACTTTGAGCCTTTAAATCCTATTTGTTCTATATTTTACCACAGTACTAGCCTTAAGCGGAAAAACAAGTATATATCCCAAATTGAATCTTTGGTTAGCTTAAGATAGAATTGTGTGTGTCAATCAAGTATGGGAAATTGTGGGAACAAAAGATAATAAGGGAATGTGTCATGATAATATAATGGGAATTTGGGTACTTACTCATGTGAAACTATAAGAATTAAAAATCTATGTGCATTGATAAGCTATGTTTATGTTTATGAAAAAAGATCCAAAAATATTCAATAAATAAATAAGGGGAAAAAATTACCCTAATGTTAAGTTAAGAATTCAAGGATCAATGCATGTATGATAAAATTAAAATAAAAAGTTGATGCATGAGTATGGAATGTGAATGGAATTTCTGGGTAGCTAGGTATGCATTCTAAAGTTATATAGAATATACATAGAGGTTAGGCGAAAGCTTGGGTTAATTAAAGATTCAATTTATAAGCTTACTTAGCCATATATATATCCTTACCCTTACATTGGCCCCATTACAACCTTGAAAAGACCTCATGATGTTTGCATTGGTATATTGGATGTTGCTGATTGGTTAAGAGAAGAACAAAATTTAGAAAGCATTGATTAGAGAAGGATAGAGTAAGTATCCTATACACTAGAGAGACTAGAGTGTACATACACCATCAGTGAGGGTTCAATGCTTGAAATTTTATGTTCCCTGCTTTCATGAGTTGTCTTCTTGCATTTTTAGCTGTTCTTACTGTATAAGAATTGAATTAGTGGAATTTGATTTGTAATTATTTTGAAGAGCTTATTTACTTTTGATCAAGTGGACAAGAATCATATAGTTGCATTTACATATATAGGTTGCATTGCATTGCATGAGTTTCACATGTTCCTGCTCATTTATTTTATCTCCTTCAACTAAGCATGAGGACATGCTAATGTTTAAGTGTGGGGAGGTTGATAAATCACTATTTTATGGTTTATAATGTGTTTAATTGTGTGGTTTTATCATGACCTTTACCCACTTATTCATATACTCAGCATGCTTTTATATTTCCTTCCTGAAATTATTACATGATTAAAAACTTGCTTCCTAGAGACTTTTAATTATGTATTTTATTTTTCCTTTATTCCATTCGATGCCGTGATATGTGTGTTAAGTGTTTCAGGCTTTATAGGGCATGAATGAGTTAGAGATTGGAAAGGAAGCTTGCAAAAAAATGGAAGGAACACAAGAAATTGAGGAGATGACCAGCGAGAAGCGACGCGACCGCATGGATGACACGACCACGCGGAAGAGAGGAAATCGCAATGACGCAGCCGCATGGCTCACGCGACCGCGCGGATGGAATAGCACAAGCAATGCGGAGGCGTGGACGACGCGCCCGCGTGGAGAAGTAAAACGCCGAATGACGCGTCTGCATGAATGACGCGATCGCGTAAAATCCGCGATCTGCAGAATCGCTGGGGGCGATTTCGGGCCCTATTTTGACCCAGTTTTCGGCCCAGAAAAGCAGACTAGAGCCAGAGAACATGCAGAAACCAAAATCAGACATTCATTCCGCATAGCTTTTAGTTTTTTTCAGATCTAGTTTTCCTCTCCTCTAGGTTTTCTCTCTACACATTCATAGTTTTTATGATTTGTTATGTTCATTGTTTTTGCATTGGGATATTGAAAAGAGTTATTGCCTCATCAGGACTTCGACATTCTAGTCCGTTCTCTTTACTTGTCTCTTACTCTTCCATGTTCCTTAATCTACTTAATTTTACTATTGGATTATTTTAGCATTTATTAATACAAGAATTACTTTTATTTTCAATTAATCTTTTGATCATTATTTATCATGTCTTTCTTTAATTCCCTTTCTTATGTTATGAATTTTACATTTACAATGAGCGAGTAGTTCCCTAACTTGATGGGGAGTTGATTGAAAGGAACCCTTCAGTTGGGATGCTCAAGAGAAAGATTGTAATTGGGTTTATTGTTGGATTGCTCTCTAGTCACTAACACCAATCCTCCCAATAGCAGATTGGAACTTGTGGATAGAAACAGCATTCCAACTTGTCTGACTTTCCCCTTACTTAGTGAGGGACAACTAAACATAATAACCCTCAATTGTCAATTGATCTTGAGAGTACTCCAACAAGAATAGGGCTTCCAGCTAATCAACTCCCAGTCAAGGCTTTTATTTAAATTTATATAAATTCTCTAATTTAATTTTCTGCCATTCAACTCAAACCTTTTTGAAAACATCCGATTAATAAAATAGCACACTTTTTTGCAACTCGTTGGGAGACGACCTGAGACTCATACTTCCAGTATTTTAATTTTAATTTCTGTGACACTCTTTCTAAATTGATAAATGGATTTCTGGTTGGTTGAGAACTATACTTGCAACGCATATTTTATAATCATTCTTAACCCGCCAATTTCTGCCTACATCAAGGTGTCATATGCTTCTAGGCGAAGGTTTTCTAGTTCTACTAGTTACAGCTTTCTTTCAGCACCAGCTTTCATAAAATTCATGTTGCACTCCCTCATAGCCCAGAAAGCCTTGTGTTCCACCCCTACTGGAAGGTAGCAAGCCTTTCCGTATACTAAGCGGAAGGGCTCATCCCAATGGGTGTCTTGTACGCTGTTCTATATGCCCAGAGTGCATCTTGTAGCCTGGCACTCCAGTCCTTCCTATGAGGTTTTACTATCTTCTCCAGAATACCTTTAATCTCTCTGTTAGAGACTTCTACCTGCCTATTGGTCTGGGGGTTATAAGATGTTGCCACCTTGTGAATTATCCCATGCTTCTTGAGTAATCCTGTTAGTCTCCTGTTACAAAAGTGGGTGCCTTGATCGCTCACGATTGCTCGTGGTGATCCAAAGCGACAGATAATATGGTTTCTAACAAAGGAAACAACAGTGTTAGCATCATCAGTACGGGTAGGAATTGCTTCCACCCATTTAGAAACATAGTCTACAGCTAACAATATATAAAAGTAACCATTAGAATTTGGAAATGGACCCATGAAGTCAATGCCCCAAACATAAAAAATTTCACAGAAAAGCATAATCTGTTGAGGCATCTCATCCCTCTTGGATATATTACCAAACCTTTGGTATGGGGAACAAGATTTACAAAATTTAGCAGCGTCTTTAAAAAGAGTAGGCCACCAGAATCCGTAGTCTAGAATTTTTCTAGCTTTCTTTGAGGGCCAAATTGTCCTCCACTCTCAGATGAGTGGCAAGCCTCTAAAATAGACTAGAATTCTAATTGAGGCACACACCGTCTAATTACATGGTCAGCACCACACCTCCATAGATATGGATCATCCCATATGTAATATTTGGACTCGCTTTTCAGCTTGTCTCTTTGATGCTTGGTAAAATTTGGACGAAATGTGTGGCTAACTGGATAATTAGCTACAGGTGCATACCAAGGAACTACTTCAGATACTACATGTAAGCTATCAAAAGGAAAATTATCATTTATAGGAGTAGAGTCATCCTTAATGTGCTTAAGGCGACTCAAGTGATCTGCCACTAAATTCTGGTTACCACTCCTATCTTTAATTTCTAAATCAAATTCTTGCAGTAGCAGTATCCAATGTATTAGTCTTGGTTTGGACTCCTTTTTAGCTAATAATTATTTTAGAGCTGCATGGTCTGAGTACACTACTACCTTAATACCAAGTAAATAGGATCAGAATTTATCCAGAGCAAAAACAATATCTAGAAGCTCTTTTTCAGTAGTAGTATAATTAGATTGAGCAGCATCTAGAGTTTTAGATGCATAAGCAATTACAAAAGGATCTTTACCTTTGCACTAAGCCAGCACCGCTCCTACTGCATGGTTGGACGCATCACACATAATTTTAAATGGTTGGCTCCAGTCCGGTCCTCTCACAATTGGGGTTTGAGTCATGGCGATCTTCAGCTTATCAAATGCTTGCATACAGCTCTCACTGAACTCGAACTCAATATCTTTCTGTAGCAATCTGGATAAAGGCAATGCTACCTTACTGAAGTCCTTAAGAAATCTCCTGTAAAAACCTGCGTGGCCAAGGAACGAACGAACTTCCCTCATGGAGGAGGGGTAAGGTAAACTAGAAATAACATCTACCTTTGCTGGATCTACAGAAATGCCAGTATTAGACACAACATGTCCTAGTACAATTCCTTGTTTTACTATAAAGTGACATTTTTCAAAATTTAATACAAGGTTGGTACTAACACACCTGTCTAATACTCTAGATAAGCTATCCAAGCAAAGGCTAAATGAATCACCATATATACTAAAATCATCCATAAAAATCTCCATATAATTCTCAATGAGATCAGAGAAAAGACTCATCATGCATCTTTGGAAAGTAGCTAGTGCATTGCATAAACCAAAAGGCATTCTTTTATAAGCATATGTTCCAAAGGGACATGTAAAAGTAGTCTTTTCCTGATCTTCAGGAGCTATATGAATCTGAAAATATCCTGTATAACCATCTAAAAAACAATAATGAGATTTACCTGACAGGCGATTAAGCATTTGATCAATGAATGGCAAGGGGTAATGATCCTTGCGAGTGGCTTGGTTGAGACGCCTATAGTCAATGCAAACTCTCCATGAATTCTGCACTCTAGTTGTCAGGAGCTCTCCATGCTCATTTCTTATTGTTGTGACTCCAGACTTCTTGGGCACCACTTGTACCGGACTTACCCATTCACTATCTGATATGGGATAAATGATATCTGCTTCAAGTAGCCTAGTCACTTCTTTCTTGACAACTTCTAAGATGGTGGGATTCAATCTTCTTTGAGATTGACAGACAGGCTTTGCTCCCTCTTCTAAGAATATTATGTGTTCACAAACTTGAGGGTTAATGCCTACTATATCTACCAAGCTCCATCCAATTGCTTTCTTATGTTTTCTCAGCACATTAAGCAGTTGCTCTTCTTGTTGAGAGGTGAGTTCCTTTGCAATGATAACTGGGAACTTTTGCTTGTCCTCAAGTTAAGCATACTTGAGGTGTGGAGGAAGGGGCTTTAATTCCAATTTCTGCTCATAACTAGGCTCTGGATCATCCGGGACTGGTGATAATGGTAAAGTGTTCTCATTGTTTTCAGAAAGTGTCCCCACACTTGGACCTTGCTCCATGTACTTCTCTTCTATTTCCTCCTGGTGAACTTCGGCTACAGTTTCATCAATAATGTCACACTGTAAGATAGAATGGTCTTCCAGAGGGTGCTTCATAGCTTCATTTAAACTGAAACTCACTGTTCTGCCATCTATCTCAAAGGAGTAAGTTCCTAAGAATGCATCCAGCTTGAACTTTGAACTCTTTAGGAATGGTCTTCCAAGCAGGATTGATGATGGTCTTCTTGAGTCATCAGGGAGCATTTCCAGGATATAGAAGTCAATGGGAAATATGAGCCCCTTAATACTCACTAGTACATCTTCAGCAATTCCAACTACTGTAATAATGCTTTTATCTGCTAACACAAAACGAGCTGCCGACCTTTTTAAGGGAGGGAGCCTCAAAGTATCATATATAGACAAAGGCATTATACTAACACACGCTCCTAAATCACACATACAATCAGAAAATATCACACCTCCAATGGTACAGTTAACCATACATGGACCTGGATCACTACATTTTTCATGTATACCTCCCATTAAAGCAGATATAGAACTACCTAAAGGAATAGTTTCTAATTCATTAATCTTATCCTTATGTATGCATAAATCCTTTAAAACTTTGCGTATTTAGGTACCTGTTGAATAACATCAAAAAGAGAAACAGTTACCTCGACCTTTTTGAATATTTCTACCATTTTGGGATCAAGTTCCATATGCTTTCTGGGCTTTCTTGCAAGTTGTGGAAAGGGTAGGATGGGCGTGATTTGGAGCTTCTGTATCCCTTGGTACTTCATTCTGTGGTTGAGCTTCCTCTTCTTCAACTATGTCTTGTACGTCCTCTTCCTCTTCAGCATCTTCCACTTCCACCACATCCTCTGCTGGCACGTGTTCTGGTGGGCTTGGCTCCTCATGGTTCCTCTCCTGTAATGTGGTTCCAGACCTCAAAGTGATGGCATTGATGCCACCTTTGGGATTAGGCAGTAGTTGAGAAGGAATTCCACTAGAGCTTGAAGGTTGATGTGTGGAATTAAGTGATGAATCCATCCGGGAGACGATAGCTTGTAAAATGGCAGTCAAGCCGTTCAGACTAGAGTTCAGCTGCGCCTGCATGTCTTGTTGTCCTTGCGCAAGAGAACGGAGCATCTCGTCATTTGATGAAGAATTAGAATAAGTGATCTGAGGAACTTGTTGTTGGTTGTGCTAGGTTCTTTGTGATTGTCTTAGGTGAGGTGCTCTGTAAGGTTGGTTCTGATTCTGCTGTCTGTTGTTGTTATTGTTATTCCACCTCTAGTTTTTATTATTGTCTCTGTCTCTTCTGTTAGAGTTGTCCCTCCAGCCATGGTTAGAATTATCCTTCCAGCCTTGATTGGAGTTGTCCTTCCATCCATGGTTATAGTTGCTACCTTGGTTGTAGTTGCCACCTTGTTGATTGTATCCTTGATTCGGGCAGTCATAGAAGTTGTGAGTGGTTGCCACAGTGTTGTCTTCCTGTTGGAGCTGCGAACATTCATCAGTATAATGACTATAATCAGCACAGATTCCACATACTCTTTGGGGAACTAACTGTTGGCTCTGTTGTGGTGGGTGAGACTGAGCTTGTTGTTGTTGGTTTAACTGCATCTGCTTCAGTAGGTTGGTCATTTCACATATACTCTGTGTAAGAGCAGTAGTTCCAATGCTAGAAGAAACTTCGGCAACAGCCTTGGGATGGTTGCGCCTCTGTCTGTGATTCCTAGTGGACTCAGCTAAGTCGCTAATCAGCTGCCATGCTTCATCTGCGGTTTTGTACTTTTTCAAAGAACCATTACTAGCACCTTTCAGTGTAGTTTTATCCTGGGGGTTCATGCCTTGAGTGAAGTAGCTGATCAATACTAGTCTATCAATCATGTGATGGGGACATGCGTCCAGGAGATTGTTGAAGCGCTCCCAATATTCATAGAGAGTCTCGGATTCACCTTGAATAATCATTGAAATCTCTTTCCTCAATCTATGAGTAGCTTCAGCTGGAAATTATTTTTCCAAAAATTCTCTTCTAAGCGTATCCCAGTTAGTAACAGTCACTTCAGGTTGAGTGTAGTACCACTTCCTCGCCTTTCCTTCAAGAGAAAACGGGAAGGCGGTTAACAAAATAGAAGTTTCATCTGCACCATGACGCCTAACAGTAGAATAGGCTATCTGGAAATCCCGAAGGTGCTTGATAGGCTCTTGAGCAGGTAAGCCATGAAACTTGGGCATCAAGTTGATTAGTGCAGTCTTTAGTTCAAAATCTGCAGCCAGATTTGGATGACGCACTTGATACGGTTGTAGAGTGAAGTTTGGGGCTCCTGCCTCCTGGAGAGTAATTCTCCTATGTTCTGCCATGTCACCTACACGTGAATCAACTGAATCAGTAGTAAATGAACTTGTCTCACTCTCAGATGGCAGTTCAGATTCGCCCTTAGATGAGACTGGTGAATCGATAACAATCACTTCACCACCCTCAGAAGCTAACGGGCGTCGAGTTCATCTAATATGTGAAAGAGTTCTTTCAATTTTAGTGTCAAATGGGACTAAACTCGGATCAGGCAATGAACACGTCATTCAATGAGAGAGACATGAAGCTCATGGTAATAGAAATAAATATAAAATATGCAAAAAAAATAAAAAATAAAAATATTTACACTAATTAATAATTTAGCACACTATTGCAACTCCCCGGCAACGGCGCCAAAAATTGATGCGTGGCAGAAGTTAACCAAATAAGAGATTCCAAATAAGAGAATAGCGTTGCACGTATAACTCTTAACCAGCTAAGATCCACCTCACCAATTTAATAAGGATTGTCAAAAAATTTAAAAATAAAAATACTGGGAGTATGAGTCCCAGGTTGTCTCCCAACGAGTTGCAGGAAAGAGTGCTAATTTATTAATCAGAAAATTTTCAAAAAGTTTGAGTTGGATAATGAGTAATTAAAAGTGATTGTAAATTAAAGCAATAAAAATAAACTAAGAGTAATTATTGATATTCAAAATAAAAGGCCTTGACTGGGAGAATAATTAATTTGAAGTTCTATCCTTGTTGGAATCTTCTCAAGTGTAGTGTAAGGAGGTTATTGTTTTCACTTGGTTAACCCTTATTAAATAAGGGGAAGTATAGTGATTGAACTAACTCTTACCCGCAATTTCTAGTCCTCTCCCTTGGGGAGGTCTAGCGTTAGTAGGTACGGAATTAGCCTATAACGTCCAATTTAACTAAGCACTTGAGCATTTCAACTCAAGTGTCTCCTCTTAATTAATCCCCATGTCAAGTGGAGAATCTACTCCATTGACATGGAATTAATAATCATAAAAATATAAGAAGACATAATTAAATAAAATAATTAATTAAAAATAAAAATAACTCTATTTATTGATAAATTCAAAATGCAACATACTTAATTGAATAGAGTCAATGAGCAATGAATAAAAGTAAAGGAATAAAGAAACGAACTAAAGTAATGTCTTCAACGGAGGTAATGACTCTCAGCATCCAAAAATCCAAGCAAAAGCATAAACTATGAATGTAATGCAAATCTAGATTCAGATCTAAAACTAAGAGTAATCCTAATATCAATGTATCTGAATGTGTGTGGATGCGTATTGAGTGTCTGCATGTTTCCTGGCTTTAGTCTGTATTTCTGGGCCAAAAACTGGGTTAAAACGCGGTCCGAAATCACCCCCAGCGTATTCTGTTATTTTTGCAGATCGCGCAGGTCACGCGTGCGCGTCGTCCACGCGTTCGTGTCATTCAGCGATTTTTCTTGTCACGCATTCGCGTCGTCCACGCGTTCGCGTCATTCGTGCAGACTTTAATCCACGCGTTTGCGTCAGGCACGCGTTCGCGTCGCTGCGATTTCTTCTTTTCACGCACTCGCGTGGGTCATGCGCTCGCGTCATTGTTCACTGGTCATCTCCTTGGTTTCTTGTGTTCCTTCCATTTTTTTGCAAGCTTCCTTTTCATTCTCTAAGCCATTCCTGCCCTATGAATCCTAAAACACTTAACGCACAGATCACGGCATCAAATGGTATAAAGGAGAATTAAAATACATAAGTAAAAGGTCTCTAGGAAGCAAGTTTTCAACCATGAAACAATTTTGGGAAGGAATTGTAAATACATGCTAATCATATGAATAAGTGGGTAAAGACTTGATAAAACCACACAGTTAAACACAATATAAATAATCAAATAATGGTTTATCAACAAGCTCATAGGGAGTTGAACTTATGGCTTTTCGAGGGAACACCTACATGCCCATAATACTTGACTTAAAGTATTATGCCAATTCTGAAGCTGTCTCCATATATATTTCTTGATCAAACTAATTAGAGATTTCTTAACAGCTTCGACTTAGCCATTTGCTTGCGCATAATACGGAGTCAAATGTATAAGTTTAATTCCTCTAAACTCAATACATTTGACTTGTCGACCTGTGAACATGTTCTTTAGTATGTAGTCAAAGTTTGAGGAATGTCAAATCTATGAATAATTGACTCTTCAATAAAATCAATTACTTTGACTTGTGTGACTTCTTTCATGGGCAAAACTTTCATCCATTTAGTAAAATAATCAACCGCAACCAAAATAAACTTGTGCCACTTAGTTGAAGGGGGTTGAATCCTTCTTATTAAATCCAGAGCCTACCCTCTAAATGGTCACGGTTTAATTATAGCGTGCAGATCTGTAGCTTGGATTCTCTGGATCGGTGCATATCTTTGGCATTGATCACAATGCCAAGCAAAATTAATACAATCCTTCATCATTGAAGGCCAATACAATCCTTGTCGACATAAAGTCCAATGTATTTTTTGACCCACTAGATCCACAAATACCTTCATGTACCTCTGCCATAGTTAAATATACATCTTGCATACTTAAGCATTGGAGCAAAAAACCATCGACACTTTTCTTGAAAAGACCCCCCGACCAATACAAACTTTAATGCTAAATATTTAATTTTTTTATCTATTTTTTTATTGGGATTTTTAAGGAAGTCGATGATCTTATGTCTCTAATAATTTGGATCGAGAGCGTTTACACAACAAACCCCTCTTACTTCTAAAGGAGTTAAGTTGGTTTCAAGTTTACTAAACTCCTTTATCAACTTGGGAGATATTTTATAACCAGAAGCTATTTAAGCTAACTCGTTAGCTTCCTGATTCGAGTCTCTAAATATGTGCTTTATTAAAACTGAGTTGAAATCAGCTAAGAGTCGAACGGCTACCACAAAATAATTGGCTAAATTTTGACTGGTAATTCGATAATTTCTAGCCAATTGTTGAATTGCTAATTGTGAATCTCCCAAGATTTGGACTGTTTCAGCTTCTTTTTCAATTTAAATTTCTAGGCGAATGATTAAAGCCTCATACTCTACTTCATTATTTGATAGACTTGGCTCTAGTCGAAACATGAACTTGGTCGAAATGTCATCAGCGGTGATTATCAAGATCCCCACTCATACTCTGTTTTTGATGTTTCGACCCAAATCGAAAAATAACCTCCAGAGTTTAAGCTCTAGATATCGAAGTATGGGTCATTCAATCAATGCAAGGATGGTCTGCTAAAAAATCAGCAATCACTTGTCCTTTGACAGCCTTGACTAGGACGTAAAATAAAGAATATTCGATTAACCCTAACATCCACTTGCCAATTCTTTCTCTTAGCATTGGATAAGAAAGAATGTATGTGATAACATCAAATTTCGACACAACATAAATATTATTTCTAATTAAATAACTTTTAAGTTTAGTCCAAGAAAAATAAAGGGCTAAACAAACTTTTTTGACTGCAATATATCTAGTTTCTACATCAGTTGACATTTGAGTCAGATAGTGAACTATTTTTTCGTTGCGATCTTCGTCTTCTTGAGCCAGCATGCTCCTTAAAGTTGTATCAGATGCAGCAATATATAATTTTAGTGGTCGACCTTGTTTGATTGGTGCCAAGATTGGTGGTGAAGTCAGATATTTCTTTATTTGGTCGAAAGCTTCCTGGTGCTCCTGCTGATATTTAAATTCTTCTCCCTGCTTCAATTTCAAGAAAGAAGTAAACATTTTTGTTTTTCCAAATAAATTTGAGATGAAGCTTCGAAGAAAGTTTACTTTACCTAAGAAAGATTGAAGTTCTTTCTTACTCTTAGGAGGGGATAAGTCGAAAATAGACTGACATTTATTAGTGTTGATGGTTACTCCTTTTTTTTGCACAATGAATCCCAAAAAATTTTCTGCAGATACACCAAAAGCACATTTTAATGGATTCATCTTGAGCGATGATGCCTTATTCGCTTAATAGCCATTTCTAGATTACACAAATGAGCTTGTTTTGACTCTGATTTTACTATCACATCATCAATATAAATTTCCATAAACTTACCAATAAAATCATAACTAACCCAGATGACATGACTAACCATTCATAAGTGCCAATGGCTACAGGGCATCGAAATGCAGCTTTCGACACATTTTTTTGGGATATGAATATTTGATTATATCCTAAGTATCTATCCATGAAGCTCAGAAGTTCACTTCCTGTTGCAGAATCGATCAACATTTCTACGATTGGCATGTGATACTCATCCTTTGGCATAGCCTTATTCAAATCCTTGAAATCAATGCACACTCTTAACTTTCCATTTTTCTTAATAACAGGCACAATATTAGCAATCCATTCGACAAACCTGGCTATTCGGATGAACCTAGATTTTAGTAAGCATTCGACCTCCTCCTTGATCTTAATCATAATTTCGGGAGCAAAATGTTTAGGAGCCTATTTAATTGGTTTAGCATTTTCAATAAGAAGAAATTTATATTCGACCAAAGATCTGTCCAGACCAGGTATTTTCTCATATTGCCAAGCAAAACAATCATGGTATCTCTTAAAGACTTCCATTAGCTCTTTCTTGAATTTAGGATCTAAACATTGGCTGATGTAAGTCACTCGACTCTTTCCACCAATCTCAATCTCGTCGAGAGGATCTTGTACTTCAATTTTTTTTATTGTGCAAATCTTTTGAAACTAAATTTGACCTTTTAAACCCTAAGGGGTCGAGGTCATATATACAATCTAGTGCACACTCCCCCATGCACTCTTTCTTCTTAGCTATGTAGGCTAAGAGTCAAACCCAATGGCTCGATATATCCATTTAAGTGGATCATGTGGCCAAGCTCCCCTTGGCCTTAGGGACAAGTTTCATACCATGGGCCCTTACATAGCATCCTTTGATAAGAGTAGGGTCAAAGGTGCTCATATCAATATCAAGTAGTCAAACACTGGTATGATAATCTTTAAAGCTGATATTCATTTCTTCAACATATCAGGGGCTGTTGTCAGCTTCGATCTCCTTGATTCTCCCATTCTCATCCCAGAGCATCAATTTTTGATGCAGGATCGAGAGAATTGACCTACTCCATAGATCCAATCTCTTCCCAATAGCATATTGAAGGTTTCCTTGGAAGGTACCCTATGAACACTGTAGGTTGCTCGACACTTCCCACTTTAACCCTTAGCGGGATCATTAATTCCCTAGGCTGTTCTTGACTTACCATTTAATCTAATATCAACGAAACTTGTTTTTATCAGATTCTCGACTGTTTTTTGGAACAAAGGTAACATACTTTCTAACAATAGGTTAATTGTCGCTCTTCCATCAACCAATATGTGATTGATTACCCATCCTTCAACATTTGCTTTAATATGTAATGGTCGAAGGTGACCCTTGATGATCTCATCAAGTCTTTTAAATAGTCCTTCCTTAACCATGCTATTTTCGACAAATCAGAATTCATTCCCTGGAATGATGTCATCACAGTCTCCTTCGAGAAAATTCCAAGGCCCTTTTGGGTTGCCTTGGAAGTTGAAAAGGAGAACAGAAAACTGCGGCAACATGCCCAAAACCAGTTTCTCCAAACATCACATCTAAATTATCCTCAAAACTAGAATCAAAGTTTTCTGTCAGTGCTTCTTCTTCCTTTCCCTTAGGAATCAACTTATTCAGTGAAGCTTCTTTCAACTCATCCTTCACTTTTTGGTCTTTACACAAGGATACCCTTTTCTCCTTCTGTTCTTGTTTCTTAGGTGACTTGCTTTCTGTAACGACCCAACTTCTAGCCTATCATGACCAAGGATAGCAGCCAGACGCTACTATTTAGCTGACTTTAGATACTTTAGACCATATATTTAGTGTATACATATGAGCCTGTAGCGCTAGTCGAGAATCGTGTATCTATTCGTGCATGTCAGAATAATTGTAAATAAACAGTTAATACAAAAAACAGAAAAGCATAGCATAGCATACTCATATCATACATGAAAACGCCTGGAGGCTTAATTCATCATAAAACACAAGTTCATACTTAATTACTTACTATATTATGTACATACTCCATCTGTAATGCTTACAAGCCCTGGCTCACAGGAGCCAACCTAGACTGGGACCCGTTCTACATTATTAAATAAATAAAAGAGGTAGCCCTCTAAAAAGACTACTCAAGAGCGAGGGCAATGACCACTATTATTAAGACTACTACTACTACTACTACTACTACTACTACTGATGTCTATTACTTTATCTCTAGAAACTGCTGTCACAATATGCTAAAGCGAGGGAATCACTCTAACGCGCCGATGATGTTGCTGCTGCTCGCATCCTCTGTGGAGTCCTCTTCCCCAATCTCAAAACAACTAGAGTGCAGATCCGCCATCATCTGGTCAATCCACGCCTCTGAGCTAAACTCGGTTGAAGGTGCAGAACTAGAGCTTTCAGGAACCCCTGGCCTATCGAATCCTAGCTCAGCTACAGGGGATGGTGGTGGAGCATCGGGCATAGGTACGTCAGGAACTACTTGATCCTCTTCGGGGTTGAACCATGGTGGATACTCAGGTATGTCAATGATCGGAGACTGCGGTATTGGCTCTGCCATATTCAGAGGGTAAGGCGAAAAAGGATACTGGTCTCTGCCGGGGTGAAGCTCGGATAGCATTGTATCATAAGGCATGTCAGGGTCAAACTCCTGGCTGAGCAGAGGGTGGGAGAAAGGAATGTCAGGAAGATAGTAGGTGCGTGTACGCGGACTATCCCAAAACATCACGCTCCCTGTCGCGGGGTCCACATATCTACCGTACGCTGGGTACTCAAAGAAGATCACACCGGTCCCCATCTGCGGACGTAGGAAAAAGGGGGTGAGAACCTAGGGTTCCGAGTAGGGTACTATACGAAAAATCTAAGGGAATCTGCAGCCTAAGTCTAGTCGTTCACAGGGTCACCACAGTAATCAATCATACAAACAGATATAATTACAAGTACATAACAGTATAACAGTCACATACACAAGTAAGCAAATACAAGCAAAGAAATACAACAACCAAGTATGATGCATGTCTGGTCCTATGCAGGTCATGAGCTCATGCGTCGGTTGGCTACCCGCAGCCCGACGTTACCCACGGGGTCGGTCGCGCACCGGTGCCCAAAATACAATCGTGGCACTAATAAAGAATGGCCCAAAAATACAAGGTGCTCCCAGTGAGTAGCAGCCCATATGGCGGGCGTCCCCACGTTCATATAGTCCCTGGCGAGGCGAGATGGAAGTCCGCTCTGCCAGGTACTTCTTAGCACCTTGGGGTTTACAGTTTCTTCTTCCGCAGCACATCTCAACAGAATTCTTTCTAAGGGACTTCTCCTCCCTTCTTTTATAAAAACTTGTGCTAGAATCTTTCTTAAAATGTCTCAACCTTGTCACATTTTACCATTTTGCCATTTTTATTTAATTTTTCTTTTTACCGTTTTCATTAGGTTTTTAATGATGCTTTCACCCCTAATGTTATTATTTTACCATTGTATCTTCATATTTTTTTCTAATATACCTTTTCCCTTTGGCTAAGTTAATTATTTATTTTTAATTTGACTTTATGCCTGAAAATACTAATATGCCCCTAAGTACTATAGTTTTTACTGTTTAACCATATTTAGCATCAAAATTTTACCAGATTAATCCTATTAGTTGCCTATGATTAAAATTATTTCTAATAATTTTATTAAATGTCAATTTTCACCCTAAGGGACCTAACACCAAATTTACCCTTTATTAATTTTATTTACTTATTCTAGTTACTACTTTTTACCGTTTTACTTCTAACTTTTACTAAAGCTTTTATTTAGGCCCGAAACTTTTTTATAATTATAATCTTAACCCAAATAATTTATATAATTACTATTTTACCCTTAATGATACTAAATTCAGAATTTTACTTATTTTTCATTTAAATTATATTTTTTACTCCCTTTTATCCAAAAATGACCATAACACCCTTTTTACCTTTTGTTCCATAGGATTAAAAATATTTTGGGACTACTTTTTAACTCCTTTCTACCATGATTTTTGTGCTCTTCGTGACTGAAATTTCGGAGGTACAGATTTTATGTTTTTCTTCACTTTTTGTGATGTTTAAAACTTGAAACTTAAACCCCAAGCACTTCCATGTTTTCGGCTATTTTCACACAAAATCCAGAGGCAATATAATAGTATTTTACACATATTTATCAAGTCAAAATAGTAGTAACTCACAAAATTTCCAGAAATTCAAAACAAGCATAAATTCACCACAAAGTTGCTCATATAAGCACCGAAAACAAACACAACCATACTCTAGCTAATCCTAACCCTTACCTCTTATGTAATTCAGTTAATAAACCTTTTTCACACTAGAAAATGTGGATACAAGGACAGAAACACAGCTGGTGATGGTGAGTTTCATTTTTGGGCCTAATGTGTCGTAAAACGTTAGAATTTAGCCACTGTGAGCTCGAAACTCCTTAACTCCTTAGGCGTGCTCCATGGGTGCTTCAAGAGGAGTTCTCTATACATAGAGGAGAGTAATGATTCATAATGGTTACTATTTTTTTTTGAAAAGAAAAAGAAAAGGAGAAAGAACAAGAGTTTACCTAGCCAAATTCGGTAAAAACGCAAAGATTGGTGAAAATGGACAAGAGTTTGTACTTGTATGGTTTGAGTCCTTGAAGAATACTTGGAGAATAGTGTATGAATGGTGATATAAGGGGCTGAAGATGCAGGTATGGTGTACAGAATTTTCTCTGTTTCTCCTCTCTCACTTATGGTTTTTATCTCTCTCTTTGTGGTAAAATGTAATTGAATTTTTGCTTTGGTAATTCCTTAAATAAAATCTGAAATCTAACTTAATTAAAGGTGGTAAAAGAGGGCTGTAAAAATTAGAGAAAAATGGACTGATATCAAGAGAGAAGGGGCGTGATTTTGAGAAAACACAGTCAGCATCATAATGACATGTTTATCTGCAGTTAACTGCGGTTAATTACTCGTGGTTTAAAACACAGCAGAGAGGGGTGAGAGGCTGAGATATTCTCGGCCTAGAGGCTGAGAGATGGGAGCCGAGTTACTTGGGTAGTAAGCAAGAGGATTCGGGGCCTCTAGGAGTCGTTTGCGGAATACTAGACAGAAATTCGGTTCAGATAACTTTTACCGGGCGGTAAAACGATTAATGGCTAACAATTATTTTTAAAAAGGTGAATCATAAAGGGATAGCTAATATAAATCTAGAGACACATTTACTTGAGTAGAAATTACTTTTACCACTGGTTCTAAGGTTTTCGGTTACGAGAATTTTTCTCGGTGCGCGCACAATCGTCACTAAAAGTGTTTTTACGGATCAAAAGTTTCTGGTGTGGTAACTAGCCAATGGTAAGATAGTATTTAATATCCATTAGTCAAATTTGACTTAGAGGGATTAATTACTCTCATAAAGCCAAGTTTGACCTCGTAACTCTCTTTTTCTTTTTATTTTTTATTTTTTAATTTTTTTGCTATAAAAATCTATTTACTGATAACCTGGTTCTTACATTCTACCATCCTTAAAGAAAATTTTGCCCTCAAAATTTAGTCACCTAAGAATAACTATGGGTAATCCGTCTTCATTGTGCTCTCTAGCTCCCAGGTGTGTTCTTCCATGCCATCTCATCCCCAAGCAACTTTTACTAACGGAATCTCCTTGCCTCTCAGCTGTTTGATACTTCGGTCGATTATTTGCACGGGTGGTACTCGAAACGTCAAGTCATCCCGTAAGTGTACTGTTTCAGGTTCTAGGACATGACTTTCATCAGGATTATATTTTCTATGCTAGGAAACGTGGAATACATCATGAAGATTGGATAAATAAGGGGGAAGAGCTATTTGGAGGCTACTGATCCCATTCTTTTTAGAATCTGAAAAGGACCTATGAACCTAGGACTTAGTTTCTTGGTCTTGAGACTACGACCCACTCCGGTGGTTGGTGTTACTTTAAGAAAAATATGATCACCCTCAGTAAACTCTAAAGGTTTCCTTCTCCTATCAGCATAGCTCTTTTGTCAGCTCTGAGCCGTCATAATTCTCTCGCAAATTCTCTTGATTTGCTTGGTTGTCTCCTGAACTAACTCTAGTCCCAGCATATTGGATTCTTTCCCTTCATACCAGCATAGTAGTGATTGGCATTTACGACCGTAAAGTGCTTCGTATGGTGCCATCCCAATACTTGCATGGAAACTGTTGTTGTAGGCAAATTCTACAAGCGGCAAGTATCTTTCCCAACTTCCTTTTTGGTCTAGTGCACATGCTCGCAACATATCTTCCAGTGTCTGAATAGTCCTTTCCAACTGACCATCCGTCTGAGGATGATAAGCTGTACTCATGTGCAGACGCATTCTGAATGCTTTCTGAAAAGCTCCCCAAAATCGTGAAGTGAATCTCGGGTCCCTATCTGACACAATACTAGATGGTACCCCGTGCAACCTGACTATTTCTCGAATATAAAGTTGTGCGAGCCTTTCCATTGAATAGTCCATTCAGATTGGTAAAAAGTGAGAAAACTTGGTCAGTCTATCCATAATTACCCAGATGGCATCATTTCCTGATATGGTTCTTGGCAGTCCTGAAACAAAGTCCATGGTAATCGCCTCCCATTTCCACTGTGGAATTTCTAGAGGCTGAAGAGTTCCTGATGGCTTCTGGTGCTCAATCTTAACCTTCTGACACGTGATCAGAATGGAGCATCAAAGGTATCTTCTATGATGGTCTGTCTGAAATGTCCAAGATGTCATTGGACAGCTCTGCTGGAGGATCTCTTCATCTGAAGAAGATGCCTGCAGAAGCTCAAGAACTCATTAAAATAGTTGCAAATAACCAATTCATGTACACTTCTGAAAGGAATCCTGTGAATAATGGGACGAATCAGAAGAAATGAGTTCTAGAAATTAATACTCTAAATTCCATATTGGCTCAGAACAAAATATTGACTCAGCAAGTCAATATAATTTCTCAGAGTCTGTCTGGAATGCAAGCAGCAATAGTCAGTACCAAAGAAGCTTCATCTGAAGAAGAAGCTTATGATCCTGAGAACCCAGCAATAGAAGAGGTGAATTACATGGGAGAATCCTATGGAAACACCTATAATCTTTCATGGAGAAATCATCCAAACCTCTCATGGAAGGATCAACAGAGGCCTCAATAAGGCTTCAACATCAATAATGGTGGAAGAAATAGGTTTAGCAATGGCAAACCTTTTCCATCATCTTCTCAGTAACAGACAGAGAATTCTAAGCAGAGCCATTCTGACTTAGCAACTGTAGTCTCTGATTTAATTAAAACTACTCAAAGTTTCATGACTGAAACAAGGTCCTCCATTAGAAATTTGGAGGCACAGGTGGGTCAGCTGAGTAAGAAAGTTACTGAACTCCCTCCTAGTACTCTTCCAAGCAATACAGAAGAGAATCCAAAAAGAGAGTACAAGGCCATCAACATAACCCACACGAACAAACCTGGAGAGGAGGAAGAGGCAGTGATCTCCACTGAGGGAGACCTCAATGGACGTCCACTGGCCTCCAAGGAGTTCCCGAATGAGGAACCATGGGAATCTGATGCTCACACTGAGACCATAGAAATTCCATTGAATTTACTTTTTCCATTCATGAGCTCTGATGAGTATTCTTCCTCTGAAGAGGATGAAGATGTTACAGAAGAGCAAGTTACTAAGTACCTTGGAGCAATCATGAAATTAAATGCCAAGTTATTTGGTAATGAGATTTGGGAGGATGAACCCCCCTTGCTCACCAAAGAACTGGATGACTTGACTAGGCAGAACTTACCTTTAAAGAGACAGGATCCTGGAAAGTTCTCAATCCCTTGTACCATAGGCACCATGACCTTTGAGAAGGCTCTGTGTGACCTAGGGTTAAGCATAAACCTCATGCCTTTCTCTGTAATGGAGAAGCTAGGGATCCTTGACGTAAAAGCTGTAAGAATCTCACTAGAGATGGCAGACAATTCAAAAAAACAGGCTTATAGACTTGTACAGGATGTCTTGGTAAAGGTTGTAGACCACTACATCCCTGCTGATTTCATAATCCTAGATAATGGGAAGTGTATGGATGAATCCATCATTCTTGGCAGACCCTTCCTAGCCATAGAAAAAGCTGTGATTGATGTTGATAGAGGAGAATTGGTCCTTCAAGTGAATGAGGACTCCCTTGTATTTAAAGCTCAAGGATCTCCCTCTCTAACCATGGAGAAAAAGCATGAAAGGCTTCTCTCAATACAGAGTCAAATAAAACCCCCACATTTAAACTCCAAGTTTGGTGTTGGGAGGCCACAACCAAACTCTAAGTTTGGTGTTGAGAGGCCATCATCATGCTCTGAGTATCTGTGAGGCTTCATGAGAGTTCACTGTTAAGCTACTGACATTAAAGAAGGGCTTGTTGGGAGGCAACCCAATTTAACTTATCTATGTTAAATTTCTATTTTCCATTGTTATTTTATGTTTTCTGTAGGTTGATGATCATGTGAAGTCACAAAAACAATTGAAAAAGCAAAAACAAACTGAAAAATAGAATGAAAAATAGCACACCCTGGAGGAGAAGCCTACTAGTGTTTAAGCACCAGAAATGGGCACAAGAGTGGCATTTAATGCCAGAAAAGGGCAAGAAGCTGGCGTTAAACGCCAGAAATGGGCAGCAACCTAGCGTTTAACGCCAGGATTGGCAGCAAAGGGCGTTTTGCAAGCCTAATTGGTGCAGGGATGAGAAATCCTTGACACCTCAGGATCTGTGGACCCCACAGGATCCCCACCAACCTCAATTCACTCTCTCTCTTCTTCACACCTTTTCATAATACTCTTCCCCAAATACCCTTCACCAATCACCTCAATACATCTTTCCCAAAAACCCCTCACCTATCAAATCCTACCCTCTCCTCCATAAATCCTTCACCAATCCACATCCATCCATCATAAATCCCACCTACCTCACCATTCAAATTCAAACCACTTTCCCTCCCAATCCCACCCATACATGGCCGAACCTTACCCTCTCCCCACTCCTATATAAACCCCTCTTCACCCCTTCATTTTCACACATCTTAAACACTAATTCTCCCCCTTGGCCGAAACACTAACCCCCCTCCATCTCCTCTATTTCTTCTTCCTCTACTCTCTTCTTTCTTCTTTTGCTCGAGAACGAGCAAACCTTTTAAGTTTGATGTGGTAAAAGTGTTGCTTTTTGTTTTTCCATAACCATTTATGGCACCTAAGGCCGGAAAAACCTCTAGAAAGAGGAAAGAGAAGGCAAAAGCTTCCACCTCCGAGTCATGGGAGATGGAGAGATTCATCTCAAAGGTCCATCAAGACCACTTCGATGAAGTCGTGGCCAAGAAGTAGGTGATCCCCGAGGTCCCTTTCAAGCTCAAAAAGGGTGAATATCCGGAGATCCTACATGAGATTCGAAGAAGAGGTTGGAAAATTCTCACCAACCCCATTCAACAAGTCAGGATCTTAATGGTTCAAGAGTTCTATGCCAATGCATGGATCACCAAGAACCATGATCAAAGTGTAAAACCGAACCCTAAGAATTGGCTTACAATGGTTTGGAGGAAATACTTAGATTTCAGTCCGGAAAATGTAAGGTTGGCATTCAACTTGCCCATGATGCAAGGAGATCCACACCCCTACACTAGAAGGGTCAACTTTGATCAAAGGTTGGACCAAGTCCTCATGGACATTTGTGAAGAGGGCGCTCAATGGAAGAGAGATTCAAGAGAAAAGCCGGTTCAACTAAGAAGGCATGACCTCAAGCCTGTGGCTAGGCGATGGTTGGAGTTCATCCAACGTTCAATCATTCCCACTAGCAACCGGTCTGAAGTTACTATAGACCGGGCCATCATGATCCATAGCATCATGATTGGAGAGAAAGTAGAAGTTCATGAGGTTATATCTCTATTACTCTACAAGGTGGCGGACAAGTCCTCTACTTTGGCAAGGTTAGCCTTCCCTCATTTCATTTGTCACCTCTGTAATTCAGCTAGAATTGACATAGAGGAAGACATCCTCATTGATGAGGACAAGCCCATCACTAAAAAAAAGATGGAGAAAACAAGAGATCCCACTCATGGACAAGAGCATGAGGAAATTCCTCATCATGAAATCCCTGAGATGCCTCAAGGGATGCATTTTCCTCCACAAAATTATTAGGAGCAAATCAACACCTCCCTAGGAGAATTAAGTTCCAATATGGGACAACTAAGGGTGGAGCACCAAGAGCATTCCATCCTCCTCCATGAAATTAGAGAAGACCAAAGAGTTATGAGAGAGGAGCAACAAAGGCAAGGAAGAGACATTGAGGAGCTCAAGCACTCCATAAGATCTTCAAGAGGAAGAACAAGCCGCCATCACTAAGGTGGACCCGTTCTTTAATTTCCTTGTTCTTTATTTTCTGTTTTTTAGAATTTTTTAAGCTTTATGTTCTATCTATGTTTGTGTCTTTATTACATGATCATTAGTGTCTTAGTGTCTATGCCTTGAAGCTATGAATATGAATCCATCACCTTTCTTAAATAAAAAGTGTTTTTAATTGAAAAAGAAAAAGAAGTGCATGAATTTCAAATTTTAAAAACAGTTTAATTATTTTGATGTGGTGGCAATACTTTTGTTTTTCTGAATGAATGCTTGAACAGTGCATATTTTTGAATTTGTTGTTTATGAATGTTAAAATTGTTAACTCTTGAAAGAATTATGGAAAAGGAGAAATGTTATTGATAATCTGAAAAATCATGAAATTGATTCTTGAAGCAAGAAAAAGCAGTGAAAAGCTTGCAGAAAAAAAGGGAAAAAAGAAAAAGCAAGCAGAAAAAGCCAATAGCCCTTTAAACCAAAAGGCAAGGGTAAAATAAAAAGGATCCAAGGCTTTGAGCATCACTGGATAGGAGGGCACACAGGAATAAAATCCTGGTCTAAGCGGCTAAACCAAGTTGTCCCTGACCATATGCTTGTGGCGTGAAGGTGTCAAGTGAAAACTTGAGACTAAGCGGTTAAAGTCGTGGTCCAAAGCAAAAAGAGTGTGCTTAAGAGCTCTGGACACATCTAATTGGGGACTCTAGCAAAGCTGAGTCACAATCTGAAAAGGTTCACCCAGTTATGTGTCTGTGGCATTTATGTATCCGGTGGTAATACTGGAAAGCAAAATGCTTAGGGTCACGGCCAAGACTCATAAAGTAACTATGTTCAAAAATCAACATACTGTACTAGGAGAATCAATAACACTATCTGAATTTTGAGTTCCTATAGATGCCAATCATTCTGAACTTCAAAGGAAAAAGTGAGATGCCAAAACTGTTCAAAAGCAAAAAGCTAATAGCCCCGCTCATCTAATTAAGACTGATCTTCATAGATGTTTTTGGAATTTATTGTATATTCTCTTCTTTTTATCCTATTTGATTTTTAGTTGCTTAGGGACAAGCAACAATTTAAGTTTGGTGTTGTGATGAGCGGATAATTTATACGCTTTTTGGCATTATTTTTAGTATATTTTTAATATATTTTAGTTAGTTTTTATTATATTTTTATTAGTTTTTAAATAAAAATCACATTTCTGGACTTTACTATGAGTTTGTATATTTTTCTATGATTTCAGGTATTCTCTAGCTGAAATTGAGGGACCTGAGCAAAAATCTGATTCAGAGGTTGAAAAAGGACTGCAGATGCTGTTGGATTCTGACCTCCCTGCACTTGAAGTGGATTTTCTGGAGTTACAGAAGCCCAATTAGCACACTCTCAATTGCGTTGGAAAGTAGACATCCTGAGCTTTCCAGTAATATATAATTGTTCATACTTTGCCTGAGATTTGATGGCCCAAACCGGCGTTCCAAGTCAGCATAGAAATTCTGGCGTCAAAACGCCAGAACTGGCATAAAAGCTGGAGTTAAACGCCCAAACTGGTACAAAAGCTGGCGTTTAACTCCAAGAAAAGTCTCTACACATGAAAGCTCCAATGCTCAGCCCAAGCACACACCAAGTGGGCCCGGAAGAAGATTTCTGCATTAATTACTTATTTCTATAACCCTAGGCTACTAGTTCTCTATAAATAGGACCTTTTGTTATTGTATTTTCATCTTTGATTAGTCTTATGCTATCTTAGACCTTTATGGGGGCTGGCCATTCGGCCATGCCTGGACCTTCATTACTTATGTATTTTCAACGGTGGAGTTTCTACACACCATAGATTAAGGTGTGGAGCTCTACTGTTCCTCATGAATTAATGCAAAGTACTATTGTTTTTCTATTCAACTCAAGCCTATTTTTGTTCTAAGATATCCATTCGTTCTTTAACATGATGAATATGATGATCCGTGACACTCATCACCATTCTCACCTATGAACGCGTGCCTGACAACCACTTCTGTTCTACATGCAATCAAGCTTGAATGTGTATCTCTTGGGTTTTTAATCTAAGATTAGAACCTTCGTGGTATAGGCTAGAATCATTAGTGGTCATTCTTGAGATCCGGAAAGTCTAAACCTTGTCTGTGGTATTCTGAGTAGGATCTGGGAAGGGATGACTGTGACGAGCTTCAAACTCGCGAGTGTTGGGCGTAGTGACAGACGCAAAAGGATCAATGGATCCTATTCCAACCTGATCGAGAACCAACAGCTGATTAGCCGTGCGGTGACAGCGCATTTGGACCATTTTCACTGAGAGGACGGGAAGTAGCCATTGACAACAGTGATGCCCAACATAAAGCTTGCCATGGAAAGGAGTATGAATGATTGGATGAAGGCAATGGGAAAGCAGAGGGTCAGAAGGAACAAAGCATCTTTATAAGCTTATCTGAAATTCCTACCAATGAATTACATAAGTATCTCTATCTTATTTTATGTTTTATTTATATTTTAATTATCAATTCTCCATAACCATTTGAATCTGCCTGACTGAGATTTACAAGATGACCAAAGCTTGCTTCAAGCCGACAATCTCTGTGGGATCGACCCTTACTCATGTAAGCTTTATTACTTGGACGACCCAGTGCACTTGCTGGTTAGTTGTGCGGAGCTGTGATAAAGAGTTGAGATTACAATTGTGCATACCAAGTTGTTGGCGCCATTGATGATCTCAATTTCGTGCACCAAGTTTTTGGCACCGTTGCCAGGGATTGTTCGAGTTTGGACAACTGACGGTTCATCTTGTTGCTTAGATTAGTTAATTTTATTTTATGTTTAAGCTTTTTACTTTTTTATTTTCAAAAAATATTTTCAAAATAAAAAAAATTTTCTATTTTGTTCTTCAGAGTTTTTAAAAATGAATTCTAGAGTTTCATGATGATTTGTTGAAGTCTGGCTGGTTGTGAAGCCATGTCTAATCGTTTGGACCGAGGTTTCAACTTATCATCACAAGAGTTTGTTGATTTCTATCAATCTTGCTATTGAAAGTAATGATCTGCTAAAGCTTGGCTGGCCATTGGCCATGTCTAGTGTTTTGGACCGAAGCTTTCACTGAAAGCTTGGCTGGCTAGTAAGCCATGTCTAATTCCTGGACTGGAGTGTTAGACTAACATTGCATGATTCCTGGAATTCTCATTAAGAATTTTGAAGTCCTTTTTCTCTTTTTCCACTTAATTTTCAAAAAAAAATTACAAAATTTTTTTTTATAAAATCTTAAAATAAAAAATATTTTATGTTTCTTGTTTGAGTCTAGGGTCTAATTTTAAGTTTGGTGTCAATTGCATGTCTTTATTCTTCTAATTTTCGAAAATTACATGCATTATGTTCTTCATTGATCTTCAAGTTATTCTTGATGATTTTCTTGCTCTGATCTTTAAATTCTCTTGTTTTGTGTCTTTTGTTGTTTTTCATATGCATCTTCAATCTATTAGTGTCTCTAATATGAAAATTTCTAAGTTTGGTGTCTTGCATGCATTGTTTGTTTGATCTTAGTTTTCCATGATTAGTTGTATTTTGATTGTTTCTCACCATTAAAAATTCAAAAAAAAAATTTTTAATTGTGTCTTTTCAAGCCAATAATACAGAGAATTGAAGATTCAAAACATGCAGCAGAGGAATTACAGAGAAAAAGCTGGGCGTTCAAAACGCCCAGTGAAGAAGGAAAACTGGCATTTAAACGCCAGCCAGGGTACCTGGCTCGGCGTTAAACGCCCAAAAAGGTAGCATTTTGGGCGTTAAACGCCAGAATGGATGCCATTCTGGGCGTTTAACACCAGGAGGACACTAGAGGGAAGATTTTATTTTTAATTCAAATCTTTTCCAAATTTTCATAATTTTTCAAAATCAAATCTTTTTCAAATGATATATTTTCAATCATATCCTTTCAAAATCAATTTCTTTCCATTTTTTTAATTATCATTATTTTCGAAAATCCTTTCTACAATTAATGATTTAATTCAAAATTTTCAAGTTGTTACTTGCCTATTAAGAAAGGATCAAATTTTAAATTCTAGCATCATATCTTCTAATTTCTTGTTAGTCAAGTAATCAACTTTAATTTTAAAACTTTCTTTTTTTTTCATTTGATTTTCAATCATATCTTTTAATTTCTAATTCCAAAATCTTTTTCAAAAATCACTTAATTTCTTTCCCAATCTTAGTTTTCGAAAATCATTTACCAAATTTTCAAAATTTCTTTTAATTATTTCAAAATCTTTTTACTTTAATTTCAAAAATTCTTCCCCTCTTCTCAAATCCTTCTATTTAAAGGACTAACACTTCTCCATTATTAGTAATTTGAACTCTGTTCCTCTTGATAAGTTCGAATTCTCTCTTCTCTACCTCATCTTTCTATTTTTATTTTCCTCTGACAACTCAAGGAATCTCTATACTGTGACATAGAGGATTCCATATTTTCCTCTCCTCTCTTTTCATATGAGCAGGAGCAAGGACAAGGGCATTCTTGTTGAAGCTGATCCTGAACCTGAAAAGACCTTGTAGAGAAAGCTGAGAGAAGCTAAAGTACAACTCTCTGTAGAGGACCTAACAGAGCTTTTCAAACAAGAAGAAGCCATGGCAGCCGAAAACAACAACAATGCCAACAATGCAAGGAAGGTGCTTGGTGACTTTACTGCACCTACTCCCGACTTCTATGGGAGAAGCATCTCTATCCCTACCATTGGAGCAAATAACTTTGAGCTCAAGCCTCAATTAGTTTCTCTGATGCAACAGAATTGCAAGTTTTATGGACTTCCATTGGAAGATCCTCATCAGTTCTTAGCTGAATTCTTGCAAATCTGTGACACTGTCAAGACCAATGGGGTTGATCCCGAGGTCTACAAGCTTATGCTCTTTCCCTTTGTTGTAAGAGACAGAGCTAGAACATAGTTGGATTCACAACCTAAAGAAAGCTTGAACTCTTGGGAAAAGCTAGTCAATGCGTTCTTGGCAAAGTTCTTTCCACCTCAAAAATTGAGCAAGCTTAGAGTGGAAGTATAAACCTTCAGACAGAAGGAAGGTGAATCCCTCTATGAAGCTTGGGAAAGATACAAGCAATTGATCAGAAGGTGTCCTTCTGACATGCTTTCAGAATGGAGCATCATAGGTATCTTTTATGATGGTCTGTCTGAACTGTCCAAGATGTCATTGGACAGCTCTGCTGGAGGATCTCTTCATCTGAAAAAGATGCCTGCAGAAGCTCAGGAACTCATTGAAATGGTTGCAAATAACTAATTCATGTACACTTCTGAAAGGAATCCTGTGAATAATGGGACAAATCAGAAGAAAGGAGTTCTTGAAATTGATACTCTGAATGCCATATTTGCTCAGAACAAAATATTGACTCAGCAAGTCAATATGATTTCTCAGAGTCTGTCTGTAATGCAAGCAGCAACAGTCAGTACCAAAGAAGCTTCAACTGAAGAAGAAGCTTATGATCCTGAGAACCCAGCAATGGAAGAGGTGAATTACATGGGAGAATCCTATGAAAATACCTATAATCCTTCATGGAGAAATCATCCAAACCTCTCATGGAAGGATCAACAGAGGCCTCAACAAGGCTTCAACATCAATAATGGTGAAAGAAATAGGTTTAGCAATGGCAAACCTTTTCCATCATCTTCTCAGCAACAGACAGAGGATTCTAAGCAGAGCCATTCTGACTTAGCAACTGTAGTCTCTGATTTAATTAAAACCACTCAAAGTTTTATGACTGAAACAAGGTCCTTGATGCACGGAAAACTTGTCTCACAACAAATCTCCCTTCGGCAAGTGTACCGAATTTGTCGTCAAGTAAAAACTCACAATAGAGTGAGGTCGAATCCCACAGGGATTGATTGATCAAGCAACTTTAATTAGAATAATGTTCTAGTTGAGCGAATCCAGAATTTGGGTTGAGAGTTGCAGAAAATAAAATGGCGGGAATGTAAATAACAGAAAAGTAAATGCTAGAATTAAAGGACTGGAAGTAAATGACTGAAAATAAATTGCAGAATTGTAAATGGGAATGGGGGATTTGCTCATAAAAGTAAATGGCAGAAATTAAAGAGAATGGGTAAGATCAGAGATGGGGAGTTCATTGGGCTTAGGAGATGTTGCAATTCTCCGGATCAAGTTCATTTTCATCTCTTCCTCAATCAATGCACTCATTGATCTCCTTGGCAATCTTAAGTGATTGAATTACAATTTCTTGCAATTCAATCTCTCAAATCTTGATCAATAGCCAATTCCTTGGTCAATTGCTCATGAGAAGAGATGAAGTATGGTCACTGATTATACCACATGCATTTCCCAAATCAAGTATTGAGAGGGTTATAGTCACATACCCATCCAAATCCAATTTGGTCCAGCATGAGAAAGCATTTCTAGCATGATCTCTTTATTCCTCTTTCAAGGTTCAAAAGAGATCCAAGTTTGAATAGCTTCTCTTCCAAGATAACTACTCAATTGGATGAAGATCGAAAGCTTTCAAGTAAAATCAAGAGAAAAGATAGAAGAAGAATAATGAAAATTAGTATTGATCCATCAAATTACAACAGAGCTCCCTAACCCAATGAAAGGGGTTTAGTTGTTCATAGCTCTTGAAAATAAAAACAAAGATGGAGAATACATCATAAAACTAGAAAATGCAGAGAAGGTAAAATACAGAGAGTAGTTCTCTTTTTCCAGCTTCCAGAACTCCTTAACAATTCAAAGCTACTCCTATATATACTATTTCTCTCAGCTTCTAGTTGGCTCTTCAAGTCTTGGGCCTTTGGATCTTGAGTTTGAAGCAGTTCTTTTCTTCATTTGGGCTTGGCTTTACTCGCAGAGAGAAAGTGCTAAGTGGGCAGAGACTTTAGCTCAGGGCGTTAGGGGTGTTAACATTTAGTGAAAATATAAGTTCGAGAACGTTAGTGACACTTAACATTTTCACTAACGTTCCAATGTACCCCTTTGCCTCACGTTAGAGTCCACGTTAACTAGGTTAACGTGGCTTCTAACGTGGCCTTGCCAACCTTCGAGAACGTTAGTGACACTCAACATTGTCACTAATGTTCCAATGTGCCCCTTTTTGCTTCACGTTAAAGCCCACGTTAACTAGGTTAACGTGGCTTCTAACGTGGCCTTGCCAAAGTTCGAGAACGTTAGTGACACTCAACATTGTCACTAACGTTCCAATGTGCCCCTAGATCTCACGTTAGAGTCCACGTTAACTAGGTTAACGTGGCTTCTAACGTGGCCATTCTTAGCCATCCCAACGTTAGTGACAATGTTGAATGTCACTAATGTTGGCTCATCATTCATTCCTCATCGTTAGCTTCCACGTTAACTAAGTTAACGTGGAAGTTAACGTGGCTCCTTGGGGGGTTGTGTGGTTGCTTCCAACGTTAGTGACGATGTTGAGTGTCACTAACGTTGTCGACAACTCTCACTTCTTACGTTAGCTCCCACGTTAACCAAGTTAACGTGGGAGTTAACGTGGTGTGTTGCATCCTTAAGCCAACGTTAGTGACAATGTTGAATGTCACTAACGTTGGCTTCTCTTCCCCCCTTTAACGTTAGAGGCCACGTTAACTAGGTTAACGTGGGCTCTAACGTGGCCACTCATGAGTGTTTGCCAACGTTAGTGACAATGTTAAGTGTCACTAACGTTGGCTCAACTTCCCTTCTCCACGTTAGAGTGCACGTTAACTTAGTTAACGTGACTCTTAACGTGGGCAATGATGGCTTTGAGAGTGTTATTGGCAATCACTTTTCTCATTAACCTTGCAAGTTACCTCCCTTTCCTTGCTTCCTTTGGTCCTGAAATCAAGCAACAGAGTGCATCAAAGTTCTAGTCCAAGTCATGGGTAATGCAGCATACAATTTGTCACTAAATTCATGCAAAATCCTCATGAAATAATGTAAAATGCACAATGTATGCTTGAATCAAGGTGTAGGTGAATATCTACCCAAAACTAGCTTATTTTCTAAAGAAATGCATGAAACTACCCTAAAAACAGTAAAGAAAAGGTCAGTGAAACTGGCCAAGATGCCCTGCCATCACAACACCAAACTTAAAGCTTGCTTGTCCCTAAGCAAGTACTGGAACAAGAGAATGATGAATGGAATATCCAGAGGAATGAGTCATTCTTGTGGAAGTCATGTTACTGATTTTATGGTGGTTTCATGCATAGCAACTTAGGTTCATTCCATTACTGGCTTTCAGACTTTTATCATGTCCCTAAACACTTACTTTGTTTATATCCCATGAGACTTTTATTCATTGATCCTTTTATTGTTATTTCAAGGGTTATTTGTGTTATTAGGCTAAGTGCTCTGTAAGGGGGCAACTTTTTAAGATAAGCTTTCAGCCAACCCTCCCGAACCAGTTGGTTCAAGGTGCTAGGTGTTGAAGCACCCCTAAGGACTTACTCCCTCAAGTCTCTCCCCCATACATACACACCACAGGCATATAGTTTATTTATTTTCTTTTCTTGAGACCTTGGTGTCCAGCACCTCTTTGGGTTACTAAATACTCTGTAGTGAGGGTTACTCTTGATAGTGGACTTTCAGCTGATAATCCCGAGTTAGTTAACCCAAGTTACCAAGTGATAAGGCACCCCTAAGAGCTTATTCATCCAAGTAGATCCCTCATACAGGAGCACCACAGACACATGCCTCAGGATTAAAATCATTGGTGCCTAGCCTTATTGCTTACTCTTTTTCTTTTACTTTTCAACCTTTATTGTTCTTTTCCCTTTTTTTTTATTAGGATCTTCTTATATACTTAGTCTCATGAGGTGTGTTCAAAGAAGAGTATTCAGGCCAGATAGTTGTCATCCCACCTTATGGTTGAACCAACTTAGCTAACTTATGATCATACCACAAACTCATGAATGTACTCCATAATATGAACTCTACTCTGGTCTTTTGAAACATAAACATTCTCTCTTCATTTGATTAAGAGGGACAAGTATACAAGTAAGTAAAGTAAGGATGCAGTGACATGAAGACTAGTGCACATAGACCTATTCAGAACTTAAAAGACAGAATTTAAAAAGGGTTCAACATAACATGGAGGCAAGTTCTATTTCATACAAGATCTTCCTTATTTAAAACATAGAGAAAGATGGAACAAAGAAGGAACTCCACCACCTTTTACTGTTGTGGATGTCCATGCTCTTTTCCTTGCTTGTCCTCCTTGTTTCCTCTTGTATTTCCTCGCATCCGTGCCAATCTTGCTTGCTTCCAATCCTCAAGTGCCTTCCTCACTGACTCATGACTTTCTTCCACCCTTTGTCTTTCCTTTCGTGCTAATTCATCCTTCATTTCGTCATACTTGGCTATTCCTGGATACAATATTGGCAACTGTCCCACTAAGTAGCCGAGCTTGGCTTGAGTGTTTATGTGATGTCCTGTTTCGCTCATGTAAACTCCTTCTGCGAATGCCCTTTGCTCGTCCAATAGTTCTGCCTGTTCTATTTGTCTTCGATGCATCTCATGTATGTGTGCCCCTTGATGTGCTTGGATGTTGATTAGCCTCTGGGTGGATTCTTGTTGCTCGTTTTGCCTTTGTTCCATCCTGTTAAATGTTTCTCCCCATTGTTGTCCTTGACATAGTTGCTGTTCCATCATTTGCCTTTGCCAATCACCTTGCTGAGTCATCCATCTTGAGAGTGCTTCCTCTTGCTGCCCCATCATCTGTAGTTGAAGCTCTTTCTGTGCTCCTTGGCTTTCCAAATACTGTCTAGACAAGCCATCAATGGCTTCCTACAATTGGTGCATGTCCAAGGTCTGTTGTGCTTGACTCTCTAAGACTTGTCCTTCCACTACTTGAGGGGCTGTCCTCTTCCTTTGCTTCCACTGAGGCAAAGGGGATGATGTAGCATTCATCCTTCGTACAGTTATTGGGATGCCTTCCTTTATCCACATGGGGTTCTCATCTTCAAAAACCACCCCAACTTTCTTGCATATTCGGTAAATAGTGCTGGGGTAACCTAACGTTCCTCTTGAGTCGCTTTTCTCTGACATCTTTCTAATACCTTCAGCTATGAGTTCATGGACCTTGATTTTCCCCCCCTTTCAGTATACAGTGCTCCATTGTGGCTCTCTTGACATTCACCTCCGAGTTCTTTGCAGCTGGGAGAATAGATCTTCTCACTAGCTCAAACCACCCCTTGGCTTCAGGAGTGAGATCTATTCTCTTAATGAACTTTGGTTTATTTCCTGCACCCCTTTCCTAGTCAGCTCCTGGTACACAAATATCTTGCAGAATCTGGTCATAATTGGGGTTGTCCAATCTTGAGTGATAGCTTTCTTCTTCAAATTGTATAGAACGTAGCTTCAATGCCCTCATGACACTCATGGGACCAAAATCCACCATCTTTCCTCTCACAAAGCTTGTGTACGACTCATCCTTCTTATCATATCGAACCGCATTTGCATAAAATTCTCTTATGAGGTTTGCATTCACCTTAATGACCGGGTTAGTTAGGAGCTCCCATCTTCTCCTTTCTATTTTCTCTGTGATTTCAGGGCATTCAATCTTTTTAACTTGAAATCTCAGCTCATAAATGATTTCCTTATCAACCATCCACCCGTATTGCAATGCATGATGCAAGCTTCTAAATCTCTTCTCATCATATGGGTGTTCTTCCATGGGTTCCTTTCCCTTCCTTCTCTTAGAACTTGAAGATGCCATGAATGATGGTTAATATGTGAAGGTGGTAAGGTTGTGGAGACTTTTGGTTGTTTAGGGTTTTATGGCAATGAAGAGAGTGAGGGGAGGAATGTTTATAATCAGATAGAGGGTGTCTTGTACCGAAATGAAGAGTGGTGAAGGGTGTGTGATGACAATGAAGGGTGGTACGGACAAGGGTCGTTTATATAGAGAAGATGAACTTTAAATTCTTTTTACTTTCCGCAGGGACCAGGAGATTGGATCTAGCCGTAAGAAGAATAGAATGCTTGGCTGATAAATAACTCACTTCTTGGTCTTCGACCCCCTCAGTCACTACGAACGCCCCCGATTGAGAGAATGGAGGGTGTAGATTGATGAAGTGGTCACTTGATGGACGGTTGGGGTTATGCATGGCTAGAAGACAAGGATCATCACTTTATGATGGGGATTGCTCGGTCTTCTAGGGGTCACATTTTTGTTCAATGTTGCATGGCAACATTTTCCAATGTATTCCCTTTTTAGAACAAGTGTGTAGCCCCTCCTTTTGTGGTGTCCGAACCTTCTTTGTTTGGTTGTCCAATCTATCCCTTTTAATGCTCCTTTTCTTTTCCTATAAAGACAAACTAAGAAAAGTAAGAAAAGATATTAAAATGACCATATGAACTTTACGACTAATATTAATAAAAGGGAAGAAAAGATTTGATTGTTTATTTATGAATTCCAACTAACTAACTAACTATTGGTGGGTCCTTATATGCATTTTGGTGGCACCATGGGGTGACACCAAACTTAGTTTGGAGCACTGTGATGGAGGTGTTGTGTTCAAAGCTCCCAAGACTAGCATGCATCTTGGTTTGCTTTGAACACCAAACTTGTTCCTTACTATATTCTGCACAAGAAGGTTTTCACCAATTGTTTGTCAAGTTTGGATTGAAATTCATAAATATTGACTTATTCACTATCTTCTGAAAGCATATAAAACATGGGTTGCCTCCCATGAAGCGCTTCTTTAGCATCACTAGCTTGACGTTTTTCCTTCATCAGGGTGGTTGGTAGTGCTTAAAGTCCTCCCCTCTTGCTATGGATTTATATCCATTGGTTGGATCAATGATCTCCACATGTTCCAGGGAAAGAACTCTGTTGATAGTGAAGACCTTGGGTAACTGAGATGGTACAGTAGGGAGATTAGGGGGAATATCTGGAAAGTAAGCTGAGACAACTCTATCCCCTGGAGAGAAGTCTTCCGTAGAGATTTTCTTGTTCCTCCACCTCCTTGGTACCTTCTTCTTTGTTTCTTTTGAAGTTGCCTTCCCCTTGGTGACCTCTTTTTCTAAAAGAGTTGTGATGCTGTCTTCACCTGCCTCTAGAGGTTTAGGTTCCTCCAACTTTTCCTTGAGCTTTGGCAATTGTTGTTTTCCTTGTTTATCTATTAGGGGGTCTCAGAATGAATTGGCTGTGCTTCAGTGCTTGTTTCCTCCTTCAGTGTCTCATTATCATTTGTGCTGAGTTCCTTGTCCTCTTGATCTGTTTCTTGTGAGAGTTTGAAAATATTGAAGCTGAGTCGTTCATCATGGATTCTCAATATTAGTTCCCCTTTCTCTACATCGATAAGTGCTCTGGCCGTAGCTAGGAATGGTCTTCCCAATATGATTGGGTGAGTGTGACTCTCTTCCATGTCCAGGATGACAAAGTCTGTTGGGAGAAAGTATTTTCCAACCTTTAGCAACACATTTTTCACCACTCCTATTGCTTGCTTTTGAGTTTTGTCAGCCAGTCTGATGATTACATCTGTGGGCATTATCTCATTGATCTGCAGCCTCTTCACCAGGGATAAGGGCAGTAAGTTGATGCTGGCCCCCAAATCACATAGTGCTCTATCGAACATATTTTCACCTATGGCACAAGGGATGTGAAAACTCCCTGGGTCTCTTCTTTTTGTAGGCAACTCAGGTTGAATAAGGGCACTACATTCCATGTTCATCACTATAGTCTGGCCTCCTTTGAGTGAGCTTTTCCTGGGAAGAAGTTCCTTCATATACTTGATGAATGCAGGCATTTGTTGAATAGCCTTGATGAATGGTATGTTTACATGCAGAGATGCAAACAAGTCTAGGAACCTTGAGTATATTCTCTTTCCCATAGCACCATTGAGCAGTTGAGGGAAGGGAGCATAGAGCTTCAGCAGCTCTTGTTGTGAGATTTCTGGTTCTTGGTGATCTCTATCCTCCTCCTTTGTTGAGTTGTCTTCAGGTTGTTTGCAAAGTTTACCTTGCTTGTCTTCAGTCTCTTGATCACTCGTAGTGACCATTTTGTAATCTTCCCATCTTACTTTCTTTGCTTCTCCTTTGGGGTTTTTCTCCGTGTCACTTGGGAAGCTATCAGTAGGTTTGGGAATCTTCTCAGCTAAATATCCCACCTGGAATTCTAACTTCCTAATGGTCTCTCCCTGGTTCTTAATATTGGCTCGCACCTCTTCTTTGAGCACCTTATTTTCTTGAATCTCTTGGCATATTCCTTCAAGTAAGGCTTCAATCTTAGAGAGCTTGTCATCAAGTGATGAGTGATTCGGAGCAGATGTGTTGTTTTGGTTTTGATAAGCATGCGGAGAAGTGTTGTTGTGGGGGTGTTGAGATGTCCTCTGTGTGAATTGCTGGTGAGCTGCATTGTTGTTGGAGTTGTAACGTCTCTGGTCTTGGTTTTGATCTTGCTCACTTCCTCACCCAAAGTTTGGGTGGTTTCTCCATCCAGGGTTGTAGGTCTTGGAGTATGGATCATAGTTTTTCCTTGGTGAATTCCCAATGTAGTTGGCTTGCTCTTGACTACCCTCTGCTTCTTCATTCACTCCTTCTTGGGTTGTTGATGAAGTGGAGATTGCTGCTACTTGGTTCCTCTCCATCTTCTTGGTGAGGTCAGCCAGCTACTGGATAATGAGCTTGTTTTGGGCCAACAGAGCATCTACATTATTTAGCTCCATTACTCCTCTTGTGTTCCCTCTTTCGGAAGCATAGAAGTAGTCATTCCTTGCTACTGTTTCAATAACATCTATGACTTCTTCAATAGTCTTCTTCTTGTTCAAAGATCCTCCGGATGAATGGTCTATGGCCTTCTTTGACTCATAAGAGAGCCCTTCATAGAAAATGTACAGCTGCACCCATTCGTTGAACATGTCAGGTGGACACCTCCTTGTTAAGTCCTTGAACCTCTCCCATGCTTCATATAGAGTCTCACCATCTTGTTGCCTGAAAGTTTGGACCTCAGCTCTCAGCCTATTGATTCATTGAGGAGGGTAAAATCTTGCTAAGAATTTGTTCACCACGTCTTCCCAAGTTGTCAAGCTTTCCCTTGGGAAAGATTCCAGGCACTTGGCTGCTTTGTCCCTAAGTGAGAATGGAAACAAGAGCAGTCTATAGGTATCAGGATGAACACCATTAGACTTCACTGTGTCACATATCCTCAGGAAGGTGGTTAGATTTTGATTGGGGTCTTCTTGAACACCTCCTCCAAATGAACAGTTGTTCTGAACAAGGGTGATGAGCTGTGGTTTAAGTTCAAAGTTGTTGGCATGGATTGTTGGCTTTTGGATGCTACTTCCACAATTGCCTGGGTTTGGATTGATGTAAGAGCCCAAAACTCTTCTATCATCCCCAGCATGATTTGCTCTACCTCCTCCCCCATGGTTGTGATCTTCTTCTTCATGATGGTTTTCCATGTTGTCTTCCATGTTTGGTTCAAAGAATTCCTCTTCTTCCTCAGCACCAACCACTTTCTTTCCTCTTGCCTCCCTCCTTAATCTAAGGAAGGTCCTCTCAGGTTCAGAATCGAAGGAAGTTGAAGCCCCACTTCTTCTCCCTATCATACAACCATCAAGTGCAAGCAAGAAAAGCTAGGTGCAGAAAGTATTTGTATCAGAATTAATATTAGTTGTGGGTGATGCAATATATCAAACAGTTAGTGGGTTAGCAAATAGAATTGAAAATAACAAAGAAAAACAAAAGAGTAGAGGGGGAAGGGAAGAAGTTTAACTAAAACAAAAAGTAAATAACTCAAACAGAAAATGAAATTCACAAAATAAAAATGCTCAATCTAGTGATCTTCCAATTTAATCATTGTTGATGCACAATCAATCCCCGGCAACGGCGCCATAAACTTGATGCGCGGAAAACTTATCTCGCAACAAATTCCCCTTCGGCAAGTGTACCGAATTGTCGTCAAGTAAAACCCACAATAGAGTGGGGTCGAATCCCACAGAGATTAATGGATTAAGCAATCAATGGTTAATTGATTATCCTAGTTAGACGATTCAGATTTGGATGACTAGCAGCAGGAATTGTAAATTGACAGAAAAGTAAAGAAAGCAATAAAGTGCAGAAAATAAAATGGCAAGAAAAGTAAATGTAAGAACTAAAAATAAAATGAACATTGGGATCAAGAGATATTGCAATCCTCCGGATCAAGTTCATTCTCATCTCTTCCTCAATCAATGCACTCATTGATCTCGTTGGCAATCTTAATTGATCGAATTACAATTTCTTGTAATTCAATCTATCAAATATTGATCAATAGCCAATTTCTTGGTCAATTGCTCATGAGATAAGATGAAGTATGGTCACTGATTATACCACATACATTTCCCAAATCAAGTATTGAGAGGGTTATAGTCACATACCCATCCAAACCCAATTTGGTCCAGCATGAGAAAGTATTTCTAGCTTGATCTCTTCATTCCTCTTCCAAGGTTCAGAAGAGATCCAAGTATGAATAGTTTCTTTTCCAAGATAACTACCCAATTGGATGAAGATCGAAAGCTTTCAAGTAAAATCAAGAGAAAAGAAAGAAAAAGAAGAATAAGAACTACAATTGATCCATTGAATCACAAGAGACCTCTCTAACCCAATGAAAAGAGTTAGTTGATCATTGCTCTACCAAAATAGAAAAGAAAGAAAGTGCAGAAGAGTAAAGATAAAGATAAAAACTGAAATTGAAAATTTAACATTCATAAATGAAAATTACAACTAAAAGAAAAACTACTACTAAGAAAAGAAAAGAAGAGAAAAGGAAGAAGAGTGGTTGAGGGGAGGGGTCCGAAGACCCACTTCCCTTGGAGTGTGCCAATTCACAGAAGTTCGAATTGGTCTTCACTCTCTCCCCCTTCCTTCAATTTCCAGAATTCTAGAATTCCTTAACAATTCAAAGCTACTCCTATATATACTATTTCTCTCAGCTTCTAGTTGCCTTTTCAAGTCTTGGGCCTTTGGATCTTGAGTTTGAAGCAGTTCTTTTCTTCATTTGGGCTTGGCTTTACTTGCAGAGAGAAAGTGCTAAGTGGGCAGAGACTTTAGCTCAGGGCGTTAGGGGTGTTAACATTTTGTGAAAGTATAAGTTCGAGAACGTTAGTGACACTTAACATTTTCACTAACGTTCCAATGTACCCCTTTGCCTCACGTTAGAGCCCACGTTAACTACGTTAACGTGGCTTCTAACGTGGCCTTGCCAACCTTCAAGAACGTTAGTGACACTCAACATTGTCACTAACGTTCCAGTGTGCCCCTTTTTGCTTCACGTTAAAGCCCACGTTAACTAGGTTAACGTGGCCTTGCCAAACTTCGAGAATGTGAGTGACACTCAACATTGTCACTAACGTTCCAATGTGCCCCTAGATCTCACATTAGAGTCCACGTTAACTAGGTTAACGTGGCTTCTAACGTGGCCATTCTTAGCCATCCCAACGTTAGTGACAATGTTGAGTGTCACTAACGTTGGCTCATCATTCATTCCTCATCGTTAGCTTCCACGTTAACTAAGTTAACGTGGAAGTTAACGTGGCTCCTTGGGGGGTTGTGTGGTTGCTTCCAACGTTAGTGACGATGTTGAGTGTCACTAACGTTGTCGACAACTCTCACTTCTTACGTTAGCTCCCACGTTAACCAAGTTAACGTGGGAGTTAACGTGGTGTGTTGCATCCTTAGGCCAACGTTAGTGACAATGTTAAATGTCACTAACGTTGGCTTCTCTTCCCCCCTTTAACGTTAGAGGCCACGTTAACTAGGTTAACGTGGGCTCTAACGTGGCCACTCATGAGTGTTTGCCAACGTTAGTGACAATGTTAAGTGTCACTAACGTTGGCTCAATTTCCCTTCTCCACGTTAGAGTGCACGTTAACTTAGTTAACGTGACTCTTAACGTGGGCAATGATGGCTTTGAGAGTGTTATTGACAATCACTTTTCTCATTAACCTTGCAAGTTACCTCCCTTTCCTTGCTTCCTTTGGTCCTGAAATCAAGCAACAGAGTGCATCAAAGTTCTAGTCCAAGTCATGGGTAATGTAGCATACAATTTGTCACTAAATTCATGCAAAATCCTCATGAAATAATGTAAAATACACAATGTATACTTGAATCAAGGTGTAGGTGAATATCTACCCAAAACTAGCTTATTTCCTAAAGAAATGCATGAAACTACCCTAAAAATAGTAAAGAAAAGGTCAGTGAAACTGGCCAAGATGCCCTGGCATCAGTCCTCCATTAGAAATTTGGAGGCACAGGTGGGTCAGCTGAGTAAGAAAGTTACTGAACTCCCTCCTAGTACTCTTCCAAGTAATACAGAAGAGAATCCAAAAAGAGAGTGCAAGGCCATCAACATAACCCACATGGCCGAACCTGGAGAGGAGGAAGAGGCAGTGATCTCCACTGAGGGAGACCTTAATGGACGTCCACTGGCCTCTAAGGAGTTCCCGAATGAGGAACCATGGGAATCTGATGCTCACACTAAGACCATAGAAATTCCATTGAATTTACTTTTGCCATTCATGAGCTCTGATGAGTATTCTTCCTCTGAAGAGGATGAAGATGTCACTGAAGAGCAAGTTGCTAAGTACCTTGGATCAATCATAAAGTTAAATGCCAAGTTATTTGGTAATGAGACTTGGGAGGATGAACCCCCCTTGCTCACCAAAGAACTGGATGACTTGACTAGGCAGAAATTACCTCTAAAGAGATAGGATCCTGGAAAGTTCTCAATCCCTTGTACCATAGGCATCATGACCTTTGAGAAGGCTCTGTGTGACCTAGAGTCAAGTATAAACCTCATGCCTCTCTCTGTAATGGAAAAGTTAGGGATTCTTGAGGTACAAGCTGCAAGAATCTCACTAGAGATGGCAGACAATTCAAAAAAAAGGCTTATGGACTTGTAGAGGATGTCTTGGTAAAGGTTGAAGACCACTACATCCCTACTGATTTCATAATCCTAGATACTGGGAAGTGTATGGATGAATCCATCATCCTTGGCAGACCCTTCCTAGCCACAGCAAAAGCTGTGATTGATGTTGACAGAGGAGAATTGGTCCTTCAAGTGAATGAGGACTCCCTTGTGTTTAAAGCTCAAGGATCTCCCTCTGTAACCATGGAGAAAAAGTATGAAAGGCTTCTCTCAATATAGAGTCAAATAAAACTCCCACATTCAAACTCCAAGTTTGGTGCTGGGAGGCCACAACCAAACTCTAAGTTTGGTGTTGAGAGGCCATCATCATGCTCTGAGTATCTGTGAGGCTCCATGAGAGCCCACTGTCAAGCTACTGACATTAAAAAAGTGCTTGTTAGGAGGCAACCCAATTTTACTTATCTATGTTAAATTTCTATTTTCCATTGTTATTTTATGTTTTTTGTAGGTTGATGATCACGTGAAGTCACAAAAACAATTGAAAAAGCAAAAACAAACTGAAAAACAGCACACCCTAGAGGAGAAGCCTACTGGCATTTAAACGCCAGTAAGGGCAGCAGAATGAGCGTTAAACGCCCAGTCTGGCACCATTCTGGGTGTTTAACGCCAGAAATGGGTACCAGACTGGCGTTTAACGCCAGAAAAAGGCAAGAAGCTGGCGTTAAACGCCAAAAATATGCAGCAACCTGGCGTTTAACACCAGGATTGGCAGCAAAGGGCGTTTTGCAAGCCTAATTGGTGCAGGGATGAGAAATCCTTGACACTTCAGGATCTGTGGATCCCACAGGATCCCCACCAACCTCAATTCACTCTCTCTCTTCTTCACACCTTTTCATAATACTCTTCCCCAAATACCCTTCACCAATCACCTCAATACATCTTTCCCAAAAACCCCTCACCAATCAATACCTACCCTCTCCTCCATAAACCCTTCACCAATCCACATCCATCCATCATAAATCCTACCTACCTCACCATTTAAATTCAAACCACTTTCCCTTCCAATTCCACCCATACATGGCCGAACCTTACCATCTCCCCACTCCTATATAAACCCCTCTTCACCCCTTCATTTTCACACATCTTAAACACTACTTCTCCCCCTTGGCCGGAACACTAACCCCCCCTCCATCTCCTCTATTTCTTCTTCTTCTACACTCTTCTTTCTTCTTTTGCTCGAGGACGAGCAAACCTTTTAAGTTTGGTGTGGTAAAAGCATTGCTTTTTGTTTTTCCATAACCATTTATGGCACCTAAGGCCGGAAAAACCTCTAGAAAGAGGAAAGAGAAGGCAAAAGCTTCCACCTCCGAGTCATGGAAGATGGAGAGATTCATCTCAAAGGTCCATCAAGATCACTTCTATGAAGTTGTGGCCAAGAAGAAGGTGATCCCCGAGGTCCCTTTCAAGCTCAAAAAGGGTGAATATCCGGAGATCCGACATGAGATTCGAAGAAGAGGTTGGAAAATTCTCACCAACCCCATTCAACAAGTCGGGATCTTAATGGTTCAAGAGTTCTATGCCAATGCATGGATCACCAAGAACCATGATCAAAGTGTGAACCCGGACCCTAAAATTGGCTTACAATGGTTCGGAGGAAATACTTAGATTTCAGTCCGGAAAATGTAAGGTTGGCATTCAACTTGACCATGATACAAGGAGATCCGCACCCCTACACTAGAAGGGTCAACTTTGATCAAAAGTTGGACCAAGTCCTCATGAACATTTGTGAAGAGGGCGCTCAATTGAAGAGAGATTCAAGAGGGAAGCTGGTTCAACTAAGAAGGCATGACCTCAAGCCTATGGCTAGGGATGGTTGGAGTTCATCCAACGTTCAATCATTTCCACTAGCAACCGGTCTGAAGTTACTATAGATCGGGCCATCATGATCCATAGCATCATGATTGGAGAGGAAGTAGAAGTTCATGAGGTTATATCTCTAGAACTCTACAAGGTGGCGAACAAATCCTCTACTTTGGCAAGGTTAGCCTTCCCTCATTTTATTTGTCACCTCTGTAATTCAGCTGGAATTGACATAGAGAAAGACATCCTCATTGATGAGGACAAGCCCATCACTAAGAAAAGGATGGAGCAAACAAGAGATCTCACTCATGGACAAGAGCATGAGGAAATTCCTCATCATGAAATCCCTGAGATGCCTCAAGGGATGCATTTTCCTCCATAAAATTATTGGGAGCAAATCAACACCTCCCTAGGAGAATTAAGTTCCAATATGGGACAACTAAGGGTAGAGCACCAAGAGCATTCCATCCTCCTCCATGAAATTAGAGAAGACCAAAGAGTTATGAGAGAGGAGCAACAAAGGCAAGGAAGAGACATTGAGGAGCTCAAGCACTCCATAAGATCTTCAAGAGGAAGAACAAGCCGCCATCACTAAGGTGGACCCGTTCTTTAATTTCCTTGTTCTTTATTTTCTGTTTTTTCGAATTTTTTTAAGCTTTATGTTCTATCTATGTTTCTGTCTTTATTACATGATCATTAGTGTCTTAGTGTCTATGCCTTGAAGCTATAAATATGAATCCATCACCTTTCTTAAATAAAAAGTGTTTTTAATTGAAAAAGAAAAAGAAATGCATGAATTTTGAATTTTAAAAACAGTTCAATTATTTTGATGTGGTGGCAATACTTTTGTTTTTCTGAATGAATGCTTGAACAGTGCATATTTTTGAATTTGTTGTTTATGAATGTTAAAATTGTTGACTCTTGAAAGAATGATAGAAAAGGAGAAATGTTATTGATAATCTGAAAAATCATGAAATTGATTCTTGAAGCAAGAAAAAGCAGTGAAAAGCTTGCAGAAAAATAAAAGAGGCGAAAAAAAGGGAAAAAGAAAAAGCAAGCAGAAAAAGCCAATAGCCCTTTAAACCAAAAGGCAAGGGTAAAATAAAAAGGATCCAAGACTTTGAGCATCAGTGGATAGGAGGGCCCACAGGAATAAAATCCTGGCCTAAGCGGCTAAACCAACCTGTCCCTAACCATGTGCTTGTGGCGTGAAGGTGTCAAGTGAAAACTTGAGACTGAGCGGTTAAAGTCGTGGTCCAAAGCAAAAAGAGTGTGCTTAAGAGCTCTGGACACCTCTAATTGGGGACTCTAGCAAAGCTGAGTCACAATCTGAAAAGGTTCACCCAGTTATGTGTCTGTGGCATTTATGTATCCGGTGGTAATACTGGAAAGCAAAATGCTTAGGGTCACAGCCAAGACTCATAAAGTAACTGTGTTCAAGAATCAATATACTGTACTAGGGGAATCAATAACACTATCTGAATTATGAGTTCCTATAGATGCCAATAATTCTGAACTTCAAAGGAAAAAGTGAGATGCCAAAACTGTAGAACCTATGCACAATTACTCAAGAGGGGGGGTGAATTGAGTATTGCAACAATAATGAATCTTTTTGCGAAAGTTAAAGACAATATACAAAAGTGTTATTGTACTAGTATTTTTCCAAGAGCTTAACTCAATTGCTAAGCATTTATAAGGAGCTTTTACTTTCCAATAGACACCAACTCAAATAAATTGATCAAGCTTTTCACCAATTGGACTTAAGCTATTCCTTAAGTACTTACGAAGCTACTTTTCGATCACAATTTATTTGCTCAAAGGTAAAAGACAATAATATTGAAGAGATGAGTTTGGAGAGATGCAAACGCTATTTAGAGTGGTTCGGCACAATCCTTGTCCTACGTCCACTTTCTTTCTCAATCGCTATTGAGAAGTTCCACTATTGCCAAGCTTCAAGGTGCTCGCGCAAAACCTTTTTCAATCCGAGTCCTTAGTTTCTAACACCTCACGGTATATGATCACCACTCGTATACTAACCCACTCCACTTAGAGATACCTTCTCTAAGATTTGCCTTGAGTACTTAGTATACTTCTTTGGTATCCTCACCGACTATAGTGTTTATAACTCTTGACTCAACCTTGGAGATCACACTCCAATTTACAAAGTGTACAAGAAAACAATTCTCAAAGAATTGTTGAGACGAAATGAGTAATCTCTAGAAGAGTGTATGATTACAAGCTTAGCACTATTGAACCAATTGATATTGCTCTCTCAAATTGTGTATTATAACACCTTAAAAAAAATGTGTAGAATGAAAGAATATGAACAAGATAGTTTGCAAAAATTCAAGTATTTGAAATAAGGCTTCAATCCATCTATTTATAGACTCCCCAAACCTTAGAAACGTTGGGGAGTTAATGGGATGGAGCCTTTTTGTCAAAACTAGCCGTTTTTTATGTTTTTGAATCATTTGCATCGATGCATAACACTTTGCATCGATGCAAATGTGTCTTTGAAGCTGAAATTTGAATTTTCAGCTAGGTTGCATCGATGCAAACATCTTTGCATCGATGCAACAAGTCGTCGCATGTTTTGCATCGATGCAAGATGAGTGTGCATCGATGCAAACCTTAAAGAATGGCTTAAAATCACTTCAAAATACTTAGGATTGATCTCAAACTTGTTGGAGTCAATTCCTATGCTTTTGTACCTTTGAAAACAAGTTTTTAAACCATTTGGCTAGCATCGAATTGCAAGATGTGCATCAAAACATTTTGTGAGTGTGTGTTGAGAGATTTAGCAATTGGTTCTTAACAAGAAGTTACCTAAGTCCTAAGACACTATACTTGTCTTCAAATGTTGTGGACTTGAGTTTCTTGTTGTTGTTGTGTTGCTTTCAACTCTTCATTCCTCAACGTTGAATGTTGGTTGATCTTTCAACATGCTTGTTCATTCAAGTTGTTTGTTGGTTTGTCTTTCATGTCGTTTGTTGGTTTGTCATTCATCAAAACCTACGAATACAAACTTCGCATACAAGCAACATGATTTACAATTTCCCCCTTTTTGATAATGACAAACCAATTTTGAGGATATGCATTTACAAATGATTTTGAAAGCAACAATAATGCACTTTGTTTTATAGAAAGCTTTGGAGAAGACTTCACAAAAAAATTTTTGCAGGAGTTCCCCCTAAATATGTGCATTTGTTCCCTTAAAGGGCGTTTATCAAAGAAAACGATTTAGATATCAAAAGTTTTTGCTTAGCGGAAGTCTTTTTGAAATCATTGTTTCGCAAACTTATTTCTTCTTTTCAAATCCTCAAACTTCTTCTTTTTCAAAAGTTCAAAACTTCAAATATCCTCAAACTTTTCTTCCCCCTTTTGACATTATCAAAAAGAAAGGAGTTTGAAATGTGTCATAGAAGCATGCATAAAACAATGAATTTTTTTAAGTTCAATATCTCTATTAATCTCAAGGATGAGATATTCCCCCTTTCAAAAAGAATTTGATTTCCTCTTTTTATATATAACAAGCATGCATAATTCCCCCTAAAGAAGTGAAATATATCAAGGCATGCACATTAACTTAAAATAGGGGTACCAAGCCTATTTTGAGTTATTCACCAAATAAGCATACAAGCATTAATCATTAAACAAAATTATGAAGGAAATATCAAAGTATTTAAACCATAATAGAAATCCTTAGCTTACTAGGAGTTAGTTTAACAATTCATATAATCAAATAAACATAAAACAATAAAAAGTGACTTGATGAAGAGGAGACAATCAATCTTGGTCTTCATCATCATCATTATCCTCTTCATACGGTAGGTGGATGCCGAAATGCTCATATAAGTCATCAATACGACGATCCAAGCGACCCGTGCGATGATCTACACGAGACACACGACGATTAAGTGCTTCAAGTTGCCTACCATGCTCTACTTCAATCCTTTGGATATTTTGGTTGATGGATTGTAATTCTCTCATTACATCAACCAAGGAGGGTGGTTCTTGAGCTTGAGGTGCTTGTGGAGGAGTTTGCTCTTGAGGACCTTGTTCATCAACATTTCTTCTTCCCATTTTGTTGAGAATATGAGTGTTGATACAAGATTGAGGTGGTACTTCCTTGGCAATCTCATTTGATATATCAATACCAACATAATCAAAGACTTTAGACCATAGGCAAAGGAATCCTAATCCACCATTCCTATCCTTCATCTTGAGCCTAATCATATGTTGTACTATAAAGTATGGCCAATTAATCTTAATCCCATTCATCATAGCCCACATGACAATCAAATCTTCATCATTTACATTCGCATGCCCGGATATTCTAGGTTGCAATACATAGGTGACTAGATATAACAAAGTTCTATGTTCCGCACTCATTGAATTGCAACTAATTTTGGAGTGAGCTCCTTGTACAAGGTTGAACAAATGCATGGCATTGTCCTTTGAATAACCCCATTCATCAATTGGGGTTTTACCACCTTGAAACAAGTCACCTTGATTTGGCAACTCCCAAATGGTGGCTAACTCATCACTGGTGCACAAATTGTGAATCACACTTTTCACAACTCGTACCACTAACCAACAAGTGCACTGGGTCGTCCAAGTAATACCTTACGTGAGTAAGGGTCGAATCCCACAGAGATTGTTGGATTGAAGCAATCTATAGTTATTTTGTAAATCTTAGTCAGGAAGTCAATTATATTTATCAGTTGAATTGTGAATAACCAGGAGAGCATAAATTAAAGGTTACTTGTTATGCAGTGATGGAGAATATGTTGGAGTTTTGGAGATGCTTTGTCTTCTGAATCTCTGCTTTCCTCTGTCTTCTGATTCACGCACGCACGTCCTCCTATGGCAAGCTGTGTGTTGGTGGATCACCGTTGTCAATGGCTACCTTCCATCCTTCCAGTGAAAACTACGCTCACGCGCTCTGTCACAGCACGGCTAATCACCGGTTGGTTCTCGATCCGGTTGGAATAGGATTTACTATCCTTTTGCGTCTGTCACTAACGCCCAGCCTTCAGGAGTTTGAAGCTCGTCACAGTCATTCAATCCTTGAATCCTACTCGGAATACCACAGACAAGGTTTAGACTTTCCGGATTCTCATGAATGCCGCCATCAGTTCTAGCTTATACCACGGAGATTCTGATTAAGGAATCTAAGAGACACTCATTCAATCGGATATAGAACGGAGGTGGTTGTCAGGCACACGTTCGTGGGTTGAGGAAGGTGATGAATGTCACAGATCATCACCTTCATCACAGTTAAGCGCGAATGAACATCTTAGATAGGAACAAGCGTGTTTGAATGGAAAACAGAAATACTTGCATTAAATCATCGAGACACAGCAGAGCTCCTCACCCCCAACAATGGGGTTTAGAGACTCATGCCGTCAGAGAATACAAAGTTTAGATCTGAAATGTCATGAGAGATACAAAATAAGTCTCTAAAAGTTGTTTAAATACTAAACTAGTAGCCTAGGTTTACAAAAAATGGATAAACTATGATGGATGATGCAGAGATCCACTTCTGGGGCCCACTTGGTGTGTGCTGGGGCCCACTTGGTGTGTGCTAGGGCTGAGACTTAAGCAATTCACGTGCAGAGGCCATTTGTGGAGTTGAACGCCAGTTTTTATGCCAGCTTGGGCGTTCAACTCCAGCTTTTGATCCTTTTCTGGCGCTGGACGCTAGAATTGGGCAGAAAACTGGCGTTGAACGCCAGTTTACGTCGTCTATCCTTGTGCAAAGTATGGACTATTATATATTTCTGGAAAGCCCTGGATGTCTACTTTCCAACGCAATTGGAAGCACGCCAGTTCGAGTTCTGTAGCTCCAGAAAATCCACTTTGAGTGCAGGGAGGTCAGAATCCAACAGCATCAGCAGTCCTTTTTCAGCCTGAATCAGATTTTTATTCAACTCCTTCAATTTCAGCCAGAAAAATACCTGAAATTATAGAAAAACACACAACTCATAGTAAAGTCCAGAAATATGAATTTTTCCTAAAAACTAATAAAAATAGACTAAAAACTAACTAAAACATACTCTAAACTATATGAATTTATCCCCAAAAAGCGTATAAAATATCCGCTCATCACAACACCAAACTTAAACTGTTGCTTGTCCTCAAGCAACTAGACAAATAAAATAGAAGACTAATAAGTTGAGAAGCAATAATATCTCAGAGTTTTTGATTGAAGCTCAGATCCTAATTAGATGAGCGGGACTAGTAGCTTTTTGCTTCTGAACAGTTTTGGCATCTCACTTTATCCGTTGAAGCTCAGAGTGATTGGCATCTATAGGAACTCAGAATTCAGATAGTGTTATTGATTCTCTTAGTTCAGTGTGATGATTCTTGAACACAGCTTCTTTATGAGTCTTGGCCGTGGCCCTAAGCACTTTGTTTTCCAGTATTACTACCGGATACATAAATGCCACAGACACATAACTGGGTGAACCTTTTCAGATTGTGACTTAGCTTTGCTAAAGTCCCCAATTAGAGGTGTCCAGAGTTCTTAAGCACACTCTTCTTTTTGCTTTGGACCTTGACTTTAACCGCTCAGTCTCAAGTTTTCACTTGACACCTGCACGCCACAAGCACATGGTTAGGGACAGCTTGGTTTAGCCGCTTAGACCAGGATTTTAGTCCTTTAGGCCCTCCTATCCACTGATGCTCAAAGCCTTGGGATCCTTTTTATTTGCCCTTGCCTTTTGGTTTTAAGAGCTTTTGGCTTTTTCTGCTTGCTTTTTTTTTTTTTGCTTTTTTTTCTTCTTTTTTTTTTTCTGCAAGCTTTGTTCTTTGCTGCTTTTTCTTGCTTCAAGAATCATTTTTATGATTTTCAGATTATCAATAACATGTCTCATGTTCATCATTCTTTCAAGAGCCAACATATTTAACAGTCTTAAACAACAAATTCAAAAGACATATGCACTGTTCAAGCATTCATTCAGAGGACAGAAAGCATTGCCACCACATTTAACCAATTAGAATTTCTTTTATTAAACTCGAAATTTTATTGCTTCTTATTCAAAAGATCTGCTATTTTATTCATGTTTAATGATGATGAGAGAAATAAACTATAGCTTAATTGGAGATAAAATCAAATAGATACTAATTACTATTATATGACTTCTAAGGTAAACTTTCTATAAGGACACTGTCACAGAGTTAAGGCAGAAATTGGAAATTAATAACCTTTATTCTGGAGGTATGGGGGTTCCTCTGATCCTTGGGAGGCTTGGTATTACAGAAGACTTTTGGCGCTTTAGTTCCCTTAAGTCACGTCCCTGCTCCTCTTGTTCTTTAAGCATATGAGTCAGCATTTGACTGTGTTCCTTCTGTTGTTTTATTATTTGCTCCATAGCTTCCTGTATCTTGGTGACAGATGTCTCAAGATATTCCCAGTATTCAGCTGGAGGTATCTCTGGGAGGAATTCCTGTGCTCTCTTATTGATGAGATCCTCCTGTGCCTGTTGTCTCTCCATTGATGCTTTGGTGATTGACTTTTCAATTAGGATATATTCAGTTATTCCCATCTTGACTCCAGCGTCCTTGCAGAGCAGAGAAATCATGCTTGGATAAGCCAACCTGGCCTCTTTTGAATTTTTATTAGCTATCTTGTAAAGTTCAGTGGAAATCAGCTGATGAACCTCCACTTCCTTCCCCGTCATGATGCAATAAATCATCACTGCTCTTTTAACTGTGACTTCAGAACGGTTGCTAGTGGGCAACAGAGAACGCCCAATGAAGTCCAGCCATCCTCTGGCAGCTGGCTTGAGATCCTCTCTCTTGAGTTGATTTGGGATGCCCTTTGTGTTGGTGGTCCACCTGGCTCCAGGGATACATATGTCCTCTAGAATCTTATCCAGGCCAATGTCTGCTCTCATCATCCTCCTGTTGAAGGAGTCTGGATCATCCTTTAGCTGAGGTAGCTTTAATATCTCTCTGATCTTGTCAGGGGTGGTATGAACAATCTTTCCCCTGACCATGGTCCGAAATTCGTAGTAGGCTGTTCCAGATAGTCTTTGCTTGTCAGTCTGCCACATATTAGCATAGAACTCCTGGACCATGTTCTTTCCTACTTTCGTTTCAGGATTAGCTAGGACTTCCCAGTTCCTGATTCGAATTTGCTCCTGGATCTCCGGATATTCATCTTCTTTCAGATCGAATCTCACTTCCGGGATCACTGATCTCAGACCCATTACTTTAAGATAATGGTCTGAATGTTCTTTAGATAAGAACTTCCCTTGATTCCAAAGTGGTTTTGGAACGCTCTCTTTCTTGCCTCTTGGAGTGGATTGTTTTCCTTTGGGAGCCATGATCTTAGTGATCTCGGATAAACACACCAAACTTAGAAGTTTGCTTGTCCTCAAGCAAAAGAAAAGAAAGGAGAGGGATAGAAGGAGATCGAGGTGCACTTGTTGATGGAGGAGGGGGGAGGCCGAACCCAATTTAAAGGGGTGGGTGGGGTGGGTTTTCGAAAAATTGGAAAAGATAAGATAAAAAGATTGAGTTGAAAAAGATAAGATAGAAGATATAGTTTGATTTTGAAAAGATAGGATAGATTTTTGAAAAAGATAAATTTGGATTTTGAAAAAGATAATATGAGGATTTGAAAAAGATATTGATAAGATTTTAGAGTGAAAAAGATAGATTTGTTTTTGGAAAAGAGTTGGATTGAATTTGCAAAGAGGGTGTGTGCTTATGAATTAAGATACATTTGATATTTTGAAAGTAGGATTTTTAGAAATCAGGGTTCTTGACATGTTTATGTAAATAAAATCATGTATTGAATCATAAAATTATAAATTAGAATGGAAATACGTGTGGGATAAATGGATTTGGCTCCTCCCTGTCTTCCTGGCGTTTGAACGCCCAAACACTGCTTGTTTTGGGCGTTCAGCGCCCAAATGCTGATCTCCTGGGCGTTCAGCGCCCATTTACTGCCATTCCTGGCGTTCAACGCCCAGTGGGTGGCCATTTCTGGCGTTGAACGCCCAATTGCTGCCATTACTGGCGTTCAGCGCCCAGTGGATGCCCATTTTGGGCGCTGAACGCCCAAAATGCCCCTTTACTGGCGTTTTCTTGCCATTGAGCTCCCTATCTCTGTTTTGTGTGCAAATTCCTTCTGTAACCCTGTAAGCTTATACAAATGATTCTGTACCTTAGTATCAGTGAACTTTATATAAACAAATAAAAATAAAAATAGGGCAAAAATGCTTAGAGGATTGATGCCTCATGGCTGGGTTGCCTCCCAGCAAGCGCTTCTTTATTGTCTTTAGCTGGACCTTGCTGAGCTTTTAATCTAGCTTCAGCCTTGAGCATTCTTGCTCAATGTTGCCTTCAAGATAATGCTTGATTCTTTGTCCATTGACAATGAACTTCTTATCAGAATCAATATCTTGAAGCTCCACGTAACCATATGGTGACACACTTGTAATCACGTATGGTCCCCTCCACCGGGATTTCAGTTTCCCGGGAAATAGCCTGAGTCTAGAGTTAAACAATAGGACCTTCTGTCCTGGTTCAAAGATTCTAGATGACAGCTTTCTGTCATGCCATTTTTTTTATTTTTCTTTATAAAGCTTGGCATTTTCGAAAGCTGTGAATCTGAATTCCTCTAGCTCATTTAGCTGGAGCAATCGTTTTTCTCCTGCTAATTTGGCATCTAAGTTTAGGAATCTGGTTGCCCAGTAGGCCTTATGTTCCAGTTCCACGAGCAAGTGGCACGCCTTACCATACACGAGTTGGTATGGAGAGGTCCCTATAGGGGTCTTGAATGCTGTTCTGTAAGCCCACAGAGCATCATCCAAGCTCCTTGCCCAATCCTTTCTACGGGTATTTACTGTCCGTTCCAGGATTCTCTTTAATTCTCTGTTAGAGACTTCAGCTTGCCCATTGGTTTGTGGATGATATGGGGTGGCCACTTTGTGGCGAATTCCATACCGAACCATGGCAGAGTAAAGCTGTTTATTGCAGAAGTGAGTGCCCCCATCACTGATTAACACTCTAGGGACACCAAACCTGCTAAAGATATGTTTCTGGAGGAACTTCAGTACTGTTTTAGTATCATTGGTGGGTGTGGCAATAGCCTCAACCCATTTTGATACATAGTCAACTGCCACCAGAATATAAGTGTTTGAGTATGATGGTGGGAAAGGTCCCATGAAGTCAATTCCCCATACATCAAACAACTCTATTTCCAAGATTCCTTGTTGAGGCATGGCGTAACCATGAGGCAGATTACCAGCTCTTTGGCAACTTTCACAATTACGTACAAACTCTCGGGAATCTTTATAGAGTGTGGGCCAATAGAAGCCACATTGGAGGACCTTGGTGGCTGTTCGCTCACCTCCGACATGGCCTCCATATTGAGATCCATGGCAATGCCATAGGATTCTCTGTGCTTCCTCTCTGGGGACACACCTACGGATGATTCCGTCTGCACATCTCTTAAAGAGATAGGGTTCATCCCACAAGTAGTACTTTGCATCAGTAACTAATTTTTTCTTTTGTATTCGATTGTACTCCTTGGGTATGAACCTTGCAACTTTATAGTTTGCAATATCGGCAAACCATGGTGCTTCCTGAATGGCAAATAGGTGCTCATCAGGGAACGTCTCAGAGATCTCAAGAAAGGGGAGGGACGTCCCTTCCACTAGCTCTATCCGGGACAGATGATCAGCTACTTGGTTCTCTGTCCCTTTTCTGTCTCTTATTTCTATATCAAACTCCTGCAGGAGAAATACCCATCTAATGAGCCTGGGTTTTGAATCCTGCTTTGTGAGTAGATACTTAAGAGCAGCATGGTCAGTGTACACAATCACCTTTGATCCTACTAAGTAGGATCTGAACTTGTCAATGGCGTAAACCACTGCAAGTAATTCCTTTTCTGTGGTTGTGTAATTTTTCTGGGCATCATTTAAAACGCGACTGGCATAATAAATGACATGCAGAAGCTTGTCATGCCTCTGTCCCAATACTGCACCAATGGCATGATCACTGGCATCACACATTAACTCAAATGGCAATGTCCAGTCTGGTGCAGAAATGACTGGTGCTGTGACCAGCTTAGCTTTCAGCGTTTCAAACGCCTGCAGGCATGCTGTGTCAAACACAAATGGCATGTCAGCAGCTAGCAGGTTGCTCAGAGGTTTTGCGATTTTTGAAAAATCCTTTATAAACCTCCTATAGAATCCTGCATGCCCCAGAAAGCTTCTGATTGCCTTAACATTGGCAGGTGGTGGTAATTTTTCAATTACCTCTATTTTTGCTTGATCCACCTCTATTCCCTTGTTTGAGATTTTATGCCCAAGAACAATTCCTTCAGTCACCATGAAGTGACACTTTTCCCAATTTAAAACTAGGTTGGTTTCTTGGCATCTTTTCAGAACAAGTTTCAGGTGATCAAGACAGGAGCTGAATGAGTCTCCATATACTGAGAAGTCATCCATGAAGACTTCCAGAAATTTTTCCACCATGTCAGAGAAAATAGAGAGCATGCATCTCTGGAAGGTTGCAGGCGCATTACATAGCCCAAATGGCATCCTTCTATAAGCAAACACTCCAGATGGACATGTGAATGCTGTTTTCTCTTGATCCTGGGGATCCACTGCAATTTGGTTGTAGCCTGAATAGCCATCCAAAAAGCAGTAATAATCATGACCTGCTAGTCTCTCTAGCATCTGGTCTATGAATGGTAAAGGAAAATGATCCTTTCTGGTGGCTGTATTGAGCCTTCTGTAGTCAATACACATGCGCCACCCTGTAACTGTTCTTGTAGGAACCAGTTCATTTTTTTCATTATGAATCACTGTCATGCCTCCCTTTTTTGGGACGACTTGAACAGGGCTCACCCAGGGGCTATCAGAAATGGGATAAATAATCCCAGCCTCTAGTAATTTGGTGATCTCTTTCTGCACCACTTCCTTCATGGATGGATTCAGCCGCCTCTGTGGTTGAACCACTGGTTTGGCATTATCCTCCAATAGGATTTTGTGCATGCATCTAGCTGGGCTTATGCCCTTAAGGTTACCTATGGACCACCCAAGAGCTGTCTTGTGTGTCCTTAGCACTTGAATAAGTGCTTTCTCTTCCTGTGAATTTAAGGCAGAGCTTATGATCATCGGAAAAGTGTCACCTTCTCCCAGAAATGCATATTTCAAGGATGGTGGTAGTGGCTTGAGCTCGGGTTTAGGAGGTTTTTCCTCTTTCAGAAGAAAGTTCAGAGGCTCTTTCATGTCCTCTGAATCCTCCAAATCAGGCTGAACATCTTTAAAGATGTCTTCCAACTCTGATTCGAGACTCTCAACCATGTTGATCTCTTCTACCAAAGAGTCAATGAGATCAACTTTCATGCAGTCTGTTGATGTGTCTGGATGCTGCATGGCTTTGACAGCGTTCAACTTGAACTCATCATCATTGACTCTCAGGGTTATTTCCCCCTGCTGGACATCAATGAGGGATCGTCCAGTTGCTAGGAAGGGTCTTCCTAGAATGAGAGTAGCACTCTTGTGCTCCTCCATTTCCAGCACAACAAAGTCAGTGGGAAAGGCGAATGGCCCAACTCTGACAATCATGTCCTCAATCACGCCTGATGGGTATTTAGTGGAACTATCAGCAAGTTGGAGACATATCCGGGTTGGTTTAACTTCTTCAGTTAAGCCAAGCTTCCTGATAGTGGATGCAGGTATTAGGTTGATGCTTGCCCCAAGATCACATAAAGCTGTCTTGGTGCAATCACCTTCCAATATGCATGGTATCAGAAAACTCCCAGGGTCTTTAAGCTTTTCAGGAAAGCTTTTCAGAATGACTGCACTGCATTCTTCAGTGAGGAGAACTCTTTCTGTTTCTCTCCGCTCCTTTTTATGACTCAAGATCTCTTTCATGAACTTGGCATAAGAAGGTATTTGCTCAAGTGCCTCTGCAAATGGAATCTTTATTTCAAGAGTCCTTAGATAATCTGCAAAGCGAGCAAAATGCTTATCCTGCTCCTCTTTCCGGAGTTTTTGAGGATAAGGTATCTTGGCTTTATATTCCTCAACCTTAGTGGTTGAAGAAGCCTTTTTAGAGGGGTTGTTATCAGCACTTGTGTGTGTCTGATCCCTCACTGGCAATTGAGTGCCAGGGTCAGAAGCTGGAGTGACGTTAGACGCCAGCTCACTGTCTGTTCCTGGCGCCTGAACGCCAGAATTGTGCCCATTTTGGGCGTTCAACGCTGGATTCTGCCCCATTTGGGCGTTCAACGCCGGATTCTTGCCCATTTCTGGCGTTGAACGCCAATCCTGCCTTGTTTCTGGCGCTGAACGCCAGTTTTGGGCATGGTCTGGGCGTTCAGCGCCAGCCTTCCACCCATTTTCTGGCGTTTTAGTGCCAGAATTATTTTTCCCTGGGCTCTTACTGTCCTCAGGTGAATCTTTGGTAGGTCGCTCATTTCTTGAATTTTTTATGCCTTGAGATGGGGTATTTAATGTTTTTCCACTTCTTAGTTGAACTGCTTGGCATTCTTCTGCTATTTGTTTTGATAGCTGCTGCTTTGTTTGTTTAAACTGTTCGTCCATATGTATATTAGCTATCCTTGTCTCCTGTAGCCTGTCCTTGAATTCAGCTAGCTGCTTTGTTAGAAAATCCAATTGCTGATTGAATTCAGCAGCTTGTTTTACAGTACTGAATTCAGCAGTTACTGTTTTAACCTCTTCATTCATGAAAGGGTTGCTGCTTAGATACAGATGCTGATTCCTGGCAACTGTATCAATGAGCTCTTGAGCCTCTTCAATTGTCTTTCTCATATGGATAGATCCACCAGCTGAGTAATCTAGAGACATCTGAGCTCCTTCTGCAAGCCCATAGTAGAAGATGTCTAACTGAACCCACTCTGAAAACATTTCAGAGGGGCATTTTCGTAGCATCTCTCTGTATCTCTCCCAGGCATCATAAAGAGATTCATTATCTCCTTGTTTAAAGCCTTGGATGTCCAGCCTTAGCTGTGTCATCCTTTTTGGAGGAAAATACTGATTCAGAAATTTTTCTGTCAACTGTTTCCATGTTCTTATGCTGGCCTTAGGTTGGTTATTTAACCACCTCTTAGCTTGATCTTTTACAGCAAATGAAAACAGTAATAGTCTGTAGACATCCTGATCTATTTCCTTATCATGTACTGTGTCAGCAATTTGTAAAAATTGTGCCAGAAACTCTGTAGGTTCTTCCTGTGGAAGATCGGAATACTGACAACTTTGCTGCACCATGATAATGAGCTGAGGATTCAACTCAAAGCTACTAACTCCAATGGAGGGTATGCATATGCTACTCCCATATGAAGCAGTAGAGGGGTTAGAATATGACCCCAGAGTCCTCCTGGACTGTCCATTTCCACTTATGTCCATGATGGATATATGGATATAACTTGGACTGATTTATCTTTTTATTTATTTTATTTTATAAGAAGTAAATACTTAAATAAAATAAAATAACTAAAAAGAATTTGAATTTTGAAATAAAAAAAATATTTTTTTTTCGTAAAAGAAAATAAAAATTAATTAGTAAAAAAAAAGAAATTTTTGAAAAAGAGGGAAGATATTTTCGAAAATTAGAGAGAGAGAGTTAGTTAGGTAGTTTTGAAAAAGTTAAGAAACAAACAAAAAGTTAGTTGGTTAGTTGAAACAAATTTTGAAAAGATAAGAAGTTAGGAAGTTAGAAGAGATATTTTGAAAAGATATTTTTGAATTTAGTGAGGAGAGAGAAAAACAATAAGATAGTACAAGATTTAAAATTTTTAGATCTAATGCTCCTTGTTTTTGAAAATTTTGGAGGGAAAACACCAAGGAACACCAAACTTAAAAATTTTAAGATCAAGACACAAGGAAAACTCAAGAACACTTTGAAGACTCACAAGAACACAAGAACATGAAGAAAGAACACCAAACTTAAAATTTTTAGAAAACCAAACCAAAATTTTCGAAAACCAAAGGGAAATCAACAAGAAAACACCAAACTTAAAGTTTGGCACAAGATTTAATAGAAAAAATATTATTTATGAAAAAGAAGGTTTTGAAAAGAATATAAAAGACTCTAACCCAATTACCAAGAACACAGATTAACGCTCTAGCCAAATGAGTTATGAAAATTTTCGAAAATTTTAAGAAAGATTATTTTTGAAAACACCAAACTTAAAGTTTGGCACAAGATTTAACAGAAAAATTATTTTTGAAAAAGGTTTTAAAAAATATGATAGCCAATTATCATGAACATAAACACCACGTTCTAATTAACTGAGCTATAAATTTAAAGTGTTTTAACAAGGGATAAATAATAAAAGACTCTAAACCAAAAAGAGAAAATTTTTCCTAATCTAAGCAACAAAATAAACCGTCAGTTGTTCAAACACGAACAATCCCCGGCAACGGCGCCAAAAACTTGGTGCACACATTGTGAATCACACTTTTCACAACTCGTACCACTAACCAGCAAGTGCACTGGGTCGTCCAAGTAATACCTTACGTGAGTAAGGGTCGAATCCCACAGAGATTGTTGGATTGAAGCAATCTATAGTTATTTTGTAAATCTTAGTCAGGAAGTCAATTATATTTATCAGTTGAATTGTGAATAACCAGGAGAGCATAAATTAAAGGTTACTTGTTATGCAGTGATGGAGAATATGTTGGAGTTTTGGAGATGCTTTGTCTTCTGAATCTCTACTTTCCTCTGTCTTCTGATTCACGCACGCACGTCCTCCTATGGCAAGCTGTGTGTTGGTGGATCACCGTTGTCAATGGCTACCTTCCATCCTTCCAGTGAAAACTACGCTCACGCGCTCTGTCACAGCACGGCTAATCACCGGTTGGTTCTCGATCCGGTTGGAATAGGATTTACTATCCTTTTGCGTCTGTCACTAACGCCCAGCCTTCAGGAGTTTGAAGCTCATCACAGTCATTCAATCCTTGAATCCTACTCGGAATACCACAGACAAGGTTTAGACTTTCTGGATTCTCATGAATGCCGCCATCAGTTCTAGCTTATACCACGGAGATTCTGATTAAGGAATCTAAGAGACACTCATTCAATCGGATATAGAACGGAGGTGGTTGTCAGGCACACGTTCGTGGGTTGAGGAAGGTGATGAATGTCACAGATCATCACCTTCATCACAGTTAAGCGCGAATGAACATCTTAGATAGGAACAAGCGTGTTTGAATGGAAAACAGAAATACTTGCATTAAATCATTGAGACACAGCAGAGCTCCTCACCCCCAACAATGGGGTTTAGAGACTCATGCCGTCAGAGAATACAAAGTTTAGATCTGAAATGTCATGAGAGATACAAAATAAGTCTCTAAAAGTTGTTTAAATACTAAACTAGTAGCCTAGGTTTACAAAAATTGGATAAACTATGATGGATGATGCAGAGATCCACTTCTAGAGCCCACTTGGTGTGTGCTGGGGCCCACTTGGTGTGTGCTGGGGCTGAGACTTAAGCAATTCACGTGCAGAGGCCATTTGTGGAGTTGAACGCCAGTTTTTATGCCAGCTTGGGCGTTCAACTCCAGCTTTTGATCCTTTTCTGGCGCTGGACGCCAGAATTGGGCAGAGGACTGGCGTTGAACGCCAGTTTACGTCGTCTATCCTTATGCAAAGTATGGACTATTATATATTGCTGGAAAGCCCTGGATGTCTACTTTCCAACGCAATTGGAAGCACGCCATTTCGAGTTCTGTAGCTCCAGAAAATCCACTTTGAGTGCAGGGAGGTCAGAATCCAACAGCATCAGCAGTCCTTTTTCAGCCTGAATCAGATTTTTACTCAACTCCTTCAATTTCAGCCAGAAAAATACCTGAAATTACAGAAAAACACACAACTCATAGTAAAGTCCAGAAATATGAATTTTTCCTAAAAACTAATAAAAATAGACTAAAAACTAACTAAAACATACTCTAAACTATATGAATTTATCCCCAAAAAGCGTATAAAATATCCGCTCATCAATCACCATCTAGCCTATAATCCTTTCTTCCTATCTTGAAGAATAATGTGAAATTTGATTCATCTTCCTCATTAATCTCAAGCATGAGTGTACTATAGGCTATGGCAACTAAATCCGGATAATATTTACTCTTAATTTGAACAAAATCCATGAGGCCTTGATGAACTAGAATAGCCTTAAGAGTATCAAACTTATGAATGACAAGAAGGGTCGGATCCAAATACCTCGGAGGAATTTCCTTTCTTCCGGCGAGCCTTGCCTCATAGAATTGAAGATCTTCATTAGAAGCAAAGTACCTTGCCAAAGGATGATCATTTGGAGGTGGAATCACACTTGAAGAGCCTTTTGACTTCTTGATGGTTCTCTTGATTCTAGGCATTGTGGATGATTTTGTTTTATGGGTTTTGTAGAGGAGAATGTGGGGACTTCAAATATGTAATTTGTTTGTAGTGGGTATCTAAGTTTTGTGAGTTGTATGAAGCTATATGTGAGCTTGTTTTGGAGGTTATGGAGGTTTGAATGTGGGGATATGAGTTGTGAGGTTGAAGATGATGAAAAAGTGGGGTTTTGTTGCTCAAAAATGCCAAATTCACGTGTTTTTGTGCAATTTGGTCGTGTTTGCATCGATGCAATAGGCTTTGCATCGATGCACATAGCACGTTGTGTGCTTTGCATCGATGCAAAGCTTGGTTGCATCGATGCAACATGCATCATTTTGCCCAAAATCACCAAATTTTCATCCTTTGGTGGTTCTTTCTTCAATCCTTTGAGTTCCATCATGTATATACTCACTTAAACTATTATAAACTTCAATTTGTTGATCCTCCATTGTTTATAATCTTCAAATTCTTCAATCTACCTCAAGATTAATCACTCATTCATCAACTCATAAACCTACAAAACAATGGCTAATTGGATATCTCCAATGCTTAAGTTAGTAAGAGATACAAAAATAGCAATATAAATACAATGAATTCAAACAAATCATATTAGATTAGAATCCAAGATACCAAGTTCATTTCGGATGTTAAAAAAACTTTCTTTACATAAAGGTTTAGTGAAGATGTCCGCTAGTTGTTTACTAGTTTCGACAAATTCAATAACCACATCACCCTTTTCAACATGGTCTCTTATGAAGTGATGTCTAATCTCAATATGCTTGGTTCTTGAATGTTGAACCGGATTCTTGGTTAGATTTATTGCACTAGTATTATCACATTTGATAGGAATGTGATCAAGCATGAGTCCATAGTCCACAAGTTGTTGTTTCATCCATAAAATTTGGGCGCAACAACTACCGGCGGCTACATACTCGGCTTCGGCGGTAGACAAGGCTACACTTACTTGTTTCTTACTATGCCATGAAACAAGAGAGTTTCCTAGCAAGTGACAAGTGCCGCTAGTGCTTTTCCTATCCAATTTGCAACCAGCAAAATCGGAATCGGAATAACCAATCAAATCACAAGTGGATCCTTTCGGATACCACAATCCAACATTTAATGTTCCTATGAGATACTTCATAATCCTTTTTACCGCACTTAAGTGAGATTCCTTAGGATTAGCTTGGTATCTCGCACACATGCATACACTAAACATGATATCTGGCCTACTTGCCGTTAGATAAAGTAATGATCCTATCATGCCTCTATACTTCTTTACATCTATGTTTTTACCTTGTTCATCTTTGTCAAGGTAGCAAGTAGTGCTCATTGGTGTGTCCATTGCCTTAGCATTGTCCATTCCAAATCTTTTGAGCAATTCCTTGCAATATTTGGTTTGGCTAACGAAAGTTCCTTCTTTTCCTTGTTTGATTTGAAGACCAAGGAAGAAGTTGAGTTCGCCCATCATGGACATTTCAAATTCACTTTGCATGAGGTTTGAGAAAAACTTGCAAAGTGATTCGTTAGTTGAACCAAATATTATGTCATCGACGTAAACTTGTACCAAAAGGATATTTTTGTTTTCAATCATGATAAATAAAGTTGTATCAACCTTCCCTCTTCTAAAACCCTTTTCTATTAAAAACTTGCTCAAACGTTCATACCAAGCTCTTGGAGCTTGTTTAAGACCATAAAGAGCTTTCTTGAGTTTAAAAACATGATTAGGATTTTCATAATCCTCAAAACCGGGAGGTTGTTCAACATATACTTCTTCTTGAATGAAACCATTAAGAAAGGCACTCTTAACATCCATTTGATAAAGTTTGAAGTTATAAGAGGATGCAAAAGCAAGTAACATCCTAATAGCTTCTAATCTAGCTACGGGAGCATAAGTTTCGTCATAATCAATGCCTTCCTCTTGATTATAACCTTTAGCTACCAATCTAGCTTTGTTTCTAACAATTGTACCATTTTCATCGAGTTTATTTCTAAAAACCCATTTTGTTCCTACAATTGTTTGATTACTTGGTTTAGGCACCAATTCCCAAACGTCATTTCGTTTGAATTGGTTAAGCTCCTCTTGCATTGCCATAGCCCAATGTTCATCATCAATTGCAGACTCAATGGTAGATGGTTCAATTTGAGAAACAAAAGCACTATATGCAAATAAATTTCTAAAAGTGGATCGAGTTGTTACCCCTTTCGAAACATCACCAATGACGTTGTCTAGAGGATGATCCTTTGAAGTACGCCAGTCCTTTGGAAGTGCATTTATTTGTGCTTGTGATGGTTCAATTTCTTCAACTTGAACACTATCCTTTGTTGAGCTTGTAGAGGCTTCATTTAAATCTTTTTCTTTGTCTTCACCATTCAAATTTAGTGAATCAAAGTTTTCTACATTTTCATCAAAATCTTTTCTAGCACAACAACGGTTAGTTTCATCAAAAGCGACATGAATACTTTCTTCCATAGTCATGATGCGTTTATTATATACTCTAAAAGCTTTGCTAGTTAAAGAGTAGCCTAAGAAGATTCCTTCATCAGCTTTAGCATCAAATTTGCCTAAGTTATCTTTTCCATTATTTAGAATAAAGCATTTACAGCCAAAGACGTGAAGGTGGGAAATATTTGGCTTTCTTCCTTTGTACAATTCGTACGGTGTTTTCTTAAGAATAGGTCGAATGATAATCCTATTCATAACATAACACGCGGTACTAACCGCATCCGCCCAAAAGTACTTAGGAATATTAGCCTCATTGAGCATAGTTCTCGCCATTTCTTCTAAATGACGATTTTTCCTTTCAACCACACCATTTTGTTGTGGTGTTCTAGGAGAGGAAAAATTATGCTCAATGCCATTTTCTTCACAAAAAGTTTCAAAAAGATTGTTTTCAAATTCTCCACCATGATCACTTCTAATAGATGATATATGCAAATTCTTTTCATTTTGAATAACTTTGGCTAATCTTTTGAATGCTCGAAATGCATCACTCTTGTTTGCTAGGAACAAGGTCCATGTAAATCGAGAGTAATCATCAACAATAACTAAAGCATAGTAATTGCCACCAAAGCTCATAGTCCTAGAAGGACCAAATAAATCCATGTGCAAAAGTTGTAATGGCCTTGTTGTTGAAACAATGTTTTTGGATTTAAAAGAGGCCTTTACTTGTTTTCCCTTTTGACATGCGTCGCAAAGGACATCTTTTTCAAAACGTAGCTTTGGTAAGCCAATTACTAACTCTTTAGAGACCAACTTGCTAAGATGGTCCATGTTAGCATGAGCTACTCTACGATGCCATAACCAAGTTTCATCATTTTTACTAACAAGGCATTTCACATCATTTGAGGAAACTTCATCTAGATTAATCATGTATACATTGTCAACACGGTGCCCAATTAGCACAATTTCATTAGTGTCTTGCCTTTTTATCAAACAATATTTTCAATCAATGGTGACTAAGTTTCCTTTGTCACAAAGTTGGCTAACACTAATGAGATTATGTTTGAGACCTTTGACAAGTATAACATTATCTATGGAGGTAGAATAATTTTTACCAACTTTTCCAACGCCGATTACTTTGCCGGTGTTGTTGTCTCCATAGATCATGTTTCCTCCGTTTGTAGGCTCTATTGCGGTGAACTTTGATTCATCACCGGTCATGTGTTTGGAGCATCCACTATCAACATACCAGTTTGTATCCTTAGCTCCAACACGTACCTACAAAACAATTAAAATTGGGATTTAGGTACCCAAGTGAATTTGGGTCCTTGATGGTTAGTATGGGCATAATGCCCATAAGGTGCCCATCTCGTATCTTGACTACGAAAGTTTATATGTTTAATTCTAGTAAAGCATACGGGTGCTATATGACCTACTTTATTACAATAATGACATATGACATTTGGATTATGCATCCTATGCACGTTTCAAAATGGTTGCCTAGGTTATTTCCTAAATGCAACATCTTTTGATCTATATGCATTGTGATTATAATTTCTAAATGAAGCATGTTGAGGAGGATGTTTAAAGGCTTCATTCCTTTTAGGCATGCTTGCCTTTTGGGCTTGCGGTTGCCTAATAGGAGTTTTAGTATTTTTAAATTTTCCTTTTTCAAAACCTAAACCTTCCTTATTATGAACATGCTTTTGGTTTTTCAACATTTTATCTAAGTTCTTTGAAGATTCATTGAACTTAGCTAAAGTGTTCTTAAGATTTGTAATTTCATTTTCATGCATTTTACAAGATTTGTATGGATCACTACTTGTGCTACACTTATCTTTTCCAAGATTGATATTCTCGTTTTTCAACATCTCATTTTGTTTTAAAAGATCCATATTCTTTTTCTTTAGGAGAGAATAATCTTGGGTAAGTTTTGTGTACACCTCAAGTAAGGCATCATATTCATCTTGTAAATTAAAAGAAGTGGAGTTGTCATCACTAACCTTTTCTTCGCTTGCCATTAAGCAAAGATTTGCAACCTCGTCGTCATCGGAGTCGGATTCATCCTCGTTCTCCCATGATATGTATGCTTTCTCCTTCTTCTTAAATTTCTTGTTTTTGTCCTCCTTTTGAAGTTTTGGACAATTGGGTTTAATGTGTCCAACTTCTCCACACTCATAGCATTTTGGTACCTTTGTTTTGCTCTTGAAGTTTTTCTTCATTGCAAACTTATTGAATCTTTTTAATAAGAGTGCAAATTCTTCATCTCCTTCTTCTTCATTATCATCACTCTCTTCTTGTAGTGATGTTGTTTTAAGGGCGAGACTTTTCTTCTTGCTTTCTTCACCTTTTTGTCTATTTAGCATAGTCATTTCATAGGTGAGAAGATTACCTCGTAGTTGATCAAATGTAAGTTGATCATAGAGCCTTCCTTCCACAATGGCGTTCACTTTGGAGTTCCATTTTGGTGTAAGGCTTGTAAGCACCTTGGTCACAATTTGTTTATCATTGTATTTTGTGCCAAGCATGCTTAGGTTGTTGAAGATCTTGGAGAGTCTTTCAAGAGCTTCTTCAATGCTCTCTTCATCTTTCATTTTAAAATTTTCCCATTCATGAACCAACATAAATACCTTTGATTCTTTAACGTGGTCGGTTCCTTCGTAAGTGATTTGGAGTTTATCCCAAATCTCTTTAGCGGTTTCACATGTAGAGATCTTCATATAATCATGCTCGTTAAGTGCACAATGAATGAAGTTGATGGCTTTATCATTCATTGCCACTTTCTTCCAATCATCGTCACTATATTCATCTTCTCCTTTCGGTACTTGCTTTGAGACGGAGACTTCTCCTTCTTTAGCGCTTGTTGTCTTTGTTGGAATGTGATTTCCATTCTCAATCACTTTCCAAATTCTCACATCTTGAGAACGGATCCAAATTCTCATCTTATTTTTCCAATAAGAGTAATTTGTTCCGCTAAAAAGAGGAGGTCTAGCGGTTGAGTTACCTTCACTAGTGTTGTTGTTGTTAAAGCTTGTGCTTGCCATGATCTTTTCCCTTAAACGGTTAAGTCTTTCAAAGGGTTAAGCTCTGATACCACTTGTAGAACCTATGCACAATTACTCAAGAGGGGGGGTGAATTGAGTATTGCAACAACAATGAATCTTTTTGCGAAAGTTAAAGACAGTATACAAAAGTGTTATTGTACTAGTATTTTTCCAAGATCTTAACTCAATTGCTAAGCATTTATAAGGAACTTTTACTTTCCAATAGACACCAACTCAAATAAATTGATCAAGCTTTTCACCAATCGGACTTAAGCTATTCCTTAAGTACTTACGAAGCTACTTTTCGATCACAATTTATTTGCTCAAAGGTAAAAGACAATAATATTGAAGAGATGAGTTTGGAGAGATGCAAACGCTATTTAGAGTGGTTCGGCACAATCCTTGTCCTACGTCCACTTTCTTTCTCAATCGCTATTGAGAAGTTCCACTATTGCCAAGCTTCAAGGTGCTCGCGCAAAACCTTTTTCAATCCGAGTCCTTAGTTTCTAACACCTCACGGTATATGATCACCACTCGTGTACTAACCCACTCCACTTAGAGATACCTTCTCTAAGATTTGCCTTGAGTACTTAGTATACTTCTTTGGTATCCTCACCGACTATAGTGTTTATAACTCTTGACTCAACCTTGGAGATCACACTCCAATTTACAAAGTGTACAAGAAAACAATTCTCAAAGAATTGTTGAGACGAAATGAGTACTCTCTAGAAGAGTGTATGATTACAAGTTTAGCACTATTGAACCAATTGATATTGCTCTCTCAAATTGTGTATTATAACACCTTAAAAAAAATGTGTAGAATGAAAGAATATGAACAAGATAGTTTGCAAAAATTCAAGTATTTGAAATAAGGCTTCAATCCATCTATTTATAGACTCCCCAAACCTTAGAAACGTTGGGGAGTTAATGGGATGGAGCCTTTTTGTCAAAACTAGCCGTTTTTTATGTTTTTGAATCATTTGCATCGATGCATAACACTTTGCATCGATGCAAATGTGTCTTTGAAGCTGAAATTTGAATTTTCAGCTAGGTTGCATCGATGCAAACATCTTTGCATCGATGCAACAAGTCGTCGCATGCTTTGCATCGATGCAAGATGAATGTGCATCGATGCAAACCTTAAAGAATGGCTTAAAATCACTTCAAAATACTTAGGATTGATCTCAAACTTGTTGGAGTCAATTCCTATGCTTTTGTACCTTTGAAAACAAGTTTTTAAACCATTTGGCTAGCATCGAATTGCAAGATGTGCATCAAAACATTTTGTGAGTGTGTGTTGAGAGATTTAGCAATTGGTTCTTAACAAGAAGTTACCTAAGTCCTAAGACACTATACTTGTCTTCAAATGTTGTGGACTTGAGTTTCTTGTTGTTGTTGTGTTGCTTTCAACTCTTCATTCCTCAACGTTGAATGTTGGTTGATCTTTCAACATGCTTGTTCATTCAAGTTGTTTGTTGGTTTGTCTTTCATGTCGTTTGTTGGTTTGTCATTCATCAAAACCTACGAATACAAACTTCGCATACAAGCAACATGATTTACAAAAACTGTTCAGAAGCAAAAAGCTAATAGCCCCGCTCATCTAATTAAGACTGATCTTCATAGATGTTTTTGGAATTCATTGTATATTCTCTTCTTTTTATCCTATTTGATTTTTAGTTGCTTGGGGACAAGCAACAATTTAAGTTTGGTGTTGTGATGAGCGGATAATTTATACGCTTTTTGGCATTGTTTTTAGTATGTTTTTAATATATTTTAGTTAGTTTTTATTATATTTTTATTAGTTTTTAAATAAAAATCACATTTCTGGACTTTACTATGAGTTTGTGTGTTTTTCTATGATTTCAGGTATTCACTGGCTGAAATTTAGGGACCTGAGCAAAAATCTGATTCAGAGGCTGAAAAAGGACTGCAGATGCTGTTGGATTCTGACTTCCCTGCACTCGAAGTGAATTTTCTGGAGCTACAGAAACCCAATTTGTGCGCTCTTAATTGCGTTGGAAAGTAGACATTCTGGGCTTTCCAGCAATGTATAATAGTTCATACTTTGCCCGAGATTTGATGGCCCAAACCGGCGTTTCAAGTCAACATAGAAATTCTGGCGTTGAAACGCCAGAACTCCCATAAAAGCTGGAGTTAAACGCCCAAACTAGCACAAAATCTGGCGTTTAACTCCAAGAAAAGTCTCTACACATGAAAGCTCCAATGCTCAGCCCAAGCACACACCAAGTGGGCCCGGAAGAAGATTTCTGCATTAATTACTTATTTCTGTAACCCTAGGCTACTAGTTCTCTATAAATAGGACCTTTTGCTATTGTATTTTCATCTTTTATTGGTCTTATGCTATCTTAGACCTTTATGGGGGCTGGCTATTTGACCATGCCTGGACCTTCATTACTTATGTATTTTCAACGGTGGAGTTTCTACACACCATAGATTAAGGTGTGGAGCTCTGCTGTTCCTCATGAATTAATGCAAAGTACTATTGTTTTTCTATTCAACTCAAGCCTATTTTTGTTCTAAGATATCCATTCGTTCTTCACATGATGAATGTGATGATCCGTGACACTCATCACCATTCTCACCTATGAACGCGTGCCTGACAACCACTTCCGTTCTACATGCAATCAAGCTTGAATGTGTATCTCTTGGGTTTCTAATCTAAGATTAGAACCTTCGTGGTATAGGCTAGAATCATTGGCGGTAATTCTTGAGATCCGGAAAGTCTAAACCTTGTCTGTGGTATTCCGAGTAGGATCTGGGAAGGGATGACTGTGACGAGCTTCAAACTCGCGAGTGTTGGGCGTAGTGATAGACGCAAAAGGATCAATGGATCCTATTCCAACATGATCGAGAACCAATAGCTGATTAGCCGTGCGGTGACAGCACATTTGGACCATTTTCACTGAGAGGACGGGAAGTAGCCATTGACAACGGTGATGCCCAACATAAAGCTTGCCATGGAAAGGAGTATGAATGATTGGATGATGGCAATAGGAAAGCAGAGGGTCAGAAGGAACAAAGTATCTCTATACACTTATCTAAAATTCCTACCAATGAATTACATAAGTATCTCTATCTTATTTTATGTTTTATTCATATTTTAATTATCAATTCTTCATAACCATTTGAATCTGCCTGACTAAGATTTACAAGATGACCATAGCTTGCTTCAAGCCGACAATCTCCGTGGGATCGACCCTTACTCACGTAAGGTTTATTACTTGGACGACCCAGTGTACTTGCTGGTTAGTTGTGCGGAGTTGTGATAAAGAGTTGAGATTACAATTGTGCGTACCAAGTTGTTGGCGCCATTGATGATCACAATTTTGTGCACCAGCGAACCCCACTTGTTGTCCTTCAGGGACATGTTGCACCTGCAGAGCCCGCTTGACAAATGGATTTTTTTTGTCGGTATAGAAATTATCAAATGATCAATCGTAGTATAGTCTAAACCGACGCAAAATCCTTCATCAAACAAATCTACAATCTATATCCGAGTGTACTAGTCTCCCGAGTCGTTCTCCCTTGGAATTGCCAAAGTGTGCATCTTATTGATTTAGTAAGCCTTGTTGGGATTCTTTGAAGGTTTTAGCAAAGTAATGAGAAACAAACAATCAATTATCAAAAGACTTGGCTTAGGGTTGGCATTAGAAACTCTATCCTTATAGTCCCTTCAATGTTGATAACAATTAGGCCTTGCTTCATTTAGTCATCCCCTAGGTATAGAGGAAGGTCAAATGAAAGCAATCAACTTGAGTCACAAGTCCTAGCTTCACCTTATGGGAATCTAGCTTTAGTGCACTCCAAGCCAACTAGCAATCCCTAATTCCAAATCAACTATTGATACAACTATTCAACTTCTTCCAAGGACCAAACCCTATGCCAAGTGTGAAAATTCTACTCCATAACTAGTGTTGTCATTTTATCAAACATGTGATGAGCAAGAAGGCAAGTCATAGTAAAATGAGAAGGAAAGTTGAATTGAAAGTATTGCAACACAAAGATCTAACAAGTCTCAAAGAGTAGCAATGAAAATCCAAAATAGAGATGAAATCCAAAATTACAAAGTTGAATTCTAGATCTATGAGAATTGATCAATTGCATCTACTACTTGAAATTGGAGAAGAAAATCTATGACATGAACAAAGTGGAGTGAGAATTGTAATGGATCTCACCAAAAAGTCATTGAAAATTCAGAAATTAGATGAGGATGAACCCTAGTGAAGCTTGGAATCTCCCTCTTCTTCTCCCAAAAAGTGTAACTAACTCTCCTCTCCCCAAAATATCTAGATCTAGAAAATGAACTAACTAAGTGTCCTTAACCCTTGTTCCTTTGGTCTTCTTAAGCTTTTCCCGCCAAGGTGTTTCTCCAAGAGTGGGATCCTTAACTGCCTCCATGCCTAAGTCACGTGACTTCTTAAAAAATCATATTCGCAAATCAGCGCGCACGCGCAAGGCACGCGCACGCGCCGTTGAGACGTCTTGTAATGTGCGCGGAGGCGTGATGTACGCGTGCGCGCCCATGAAGCTCCTGGCTTAGCCGCTTCTCAAGCCGGCTCTTGGCTTTGGCTCCACATTGCCCTATCCGCGCGGGCGCGCAAGGTGCGCGCACGCGCCCATGCGGAGATTTCCCAAGCTTAATTCTCATGCTTTCTTCCTTTGTACCCGTCTTCCTTCTCTCTTTCGGTCCATTCCTACTCTATATCCTGAAATCACTTAACACACAAGTCACGGCATCGAATGGCATCAAGAGAAGATTAGAAATGTATCCATTTTAGTGCGAAATAAGCATGTTTTCATTCATGAGGCGAAACTAGGAAAGGAATGCAAAATCTTGTATTTTCATATAGAAAGTGTGTGGAATCATTGATAAAACCCCTGAAATCATCACAAGATAAATCCTCAAATTGGGGTTTGTCAACCTCCCCACACTTAGATTCTAGCATGTCCTCATGCTTAGAGAAATGCGAAGAAACACAGAAGACCGAGGGATTGCAAAAGTATAAGACTCATGAAGTGCAACCTACTTATATGCATGCAACTATGACTATGACTAGTGCCACTATCCACTTGGTTGGGAGAAAATTAGCCTTCTTAGGACATATGCGAGCACATGGGATACGATGGTGGTCAAAGCATAGGACTTGCCACTTTCTAAGCATCAAATGCAATATGCGCAACCTTGCATGAGGAATGCTCGCGAGAGCCGGGAATCAAAGGATTGAGCATCGAACCCTCGTCGGAAGTGTTTGCACTCTAATCACTCGGTGTTTGGGGTTTATTCTCTCAATTCTCCCCTAATCATGCTTTCCAAGATTTGTTTTTCATCTAACAATCAACAATTATTCAGTGCATGCATACAATTATCATGAGGTCTTTTTCCTAGGTTGTAATGGGGTTAGGGTCAAGGTAGGGTCGTATATGGCTAGTGGACTTAGGATTTGAATCTTTGATTAACTTGAACTTTTCCCACCTACCTATATAATGACCTATACAATTAAGTGCTAACCTAACTACCCATTCCTCACTTTTCCACATACTCATGCATTTTCTTTTCGTTTCACTATACTTATGCATTGATTCCTCTTGAGCTCCACTTTGGGCCATTTTGTCCCCTTTTCATTATTTTTCCTCTTTCTTTTTTTTTCTTTCTTTTTCTATATTTTATTTTTTTCTTTTCTTTTCCATATTGTTTTTCTCAATTTTTTTTTCTATATACAAGAGCGTCAATGCATGAGGTTTTACATTTGATCAATGCATGAGTATGTACCCAATTCCCAATATTTTCAATAATAATACAAAATACCCTCTTATTCACCCAATGTCCCAAGGTTCCCACACTTGAATGATACTCACACACACTAGCCTAAGTTAATCAAAGATCCAAATAAGGACTTTTATTGTTTTCCGCTTAAAGGCTTGTAATGTGCTAAATTAAGAACAAAGTGGGTTGATCGCAGGCTCAAATTTGGCTAACAAAGGAAGATAGAAGGTAAGGCCGTTTGGGTGAGTGAGCTAATGAAATGATGGCCTCAATCATATAAATGCATGAATACACTAAATAATGGACATAAAGAATCAAACAAATCAAAGATCACAATCATAGGAGGAGAATAATGCACACAAGAAGGAAAAATAAGTGGTTATAAGATGTAACCACACCATTAGGCTCAAATCTCACAAGCTTGTGTTCTTAGCTCAAAACCATGTTCCAAAATATAATTCTTCATGCAACTTTGGCATCAAAGCATTTAAAATTTGCAATGCCATGGTCGTCCCAAAGTGTTGGTTTCCTAAGAGAGAATTTCATTGTTCCAACCAAGCAGATTTATCATGCGAATGGTGCCGACTAAGACCTAATCATGCAACCTATCCTACTAAAACCTAATCATGCAACCTATCCTAATTTATTCAGATTTATTCAGATGTTACCTGCGGAGATCGGTCGGCTGACCTCCCCACACTTAAAACTTAGCACGGTCCTCCGTGCTAGAGGTTAGGCGCACTGGTTGATTGAGCTCCGAGTGTGCCACATTTCCAATGCCATTGCTATCACCGCTTGAAGTTGCGGTGGAGGTGGAGATATCGGGTTCCTCCATAGGTGGGGTGATTATGCTTAGAAGCCTCTTCACATGAGCATAGCGGCGTTGGTTACGCCTCTCATAACGGTCTAATTTGTTGTGAAGGTCCTCAAGGCGTTGGGCGGCCGATTTTTGTGATGTAGATGAAGTGGTAGCGTGGCCAGTTGGTGTGGGCAGTTCAATGTCCATGGTGACTTCCGGAGGCTTGAGGCATCTCTTGGTTGGAATGATATCACCATCAACCGGTATTGAGGTTCGCCTATCTTTAGTCTCCCGGTTGACGCCGGCTTTCGCAACTAATGCTGTCACTAAAGCGGGGAATGGTAGATTTCCCTTGGCATGAATGCGCCCCATGGATTGGCGGATGGCATGCGGAACGTCGACCGGTTTCTCGGTCAAGATGCACCATATCAATAAGGCAAGCTCGGCGGTGATGGATGACCCATGTGTGCTTGGGAGCACGTAGTGAGCTAGAATTTGGGCCCATGCCGTGGCTTCTTGGGTGAGGTGGCGGACATCTAAACCCTTGGGTCTTCGCTTTATGGTCCCCCGAATCCAATATGCGTCGGGTAAAGCAATGACGCGGAGGATCGCACTCCAATCGAATGCGCGGTCAACGCATGTAGCCAAGACTTCTTGGTAGGCGTCATATGCATCCGTTGACGGTTCAATCCCAAGGACTTCTCGGATGGTTTCCACGGTGACCGACACTTGTTTCCGGCGCACAAATATTGATGTGAGATGAGGTGAGTGGAAGTTGGAGTAGAATTCCACCACCCATGAGAGATTGGCCTCCGTTGGTTGCCTCAAGAGGAATCTCCAATGCCTCCGGTCAATGTGTGGCATCACAATCGGACTGAGGTGAGCCAGTAAGACTAGGAGGGGTTCCGGATGGTAATTCCTTTCAATAATTCTGGAGTAAACAAGTTCGCAGTAGCGGTTGGGAAACTTGTTTGAATCCTTTGGAGGGTTGTCCTTCTCTAGAACGTCAACGGGGCCCTTGGTCTTCTTCAGGAGGGGCCTGGCCGTTAGTTCTTGGCGTGCTTTATTGGAAGCTGGCTTCTTGGGGCCTTTCCCGTTGTCCTTTTTGATGACCATCCTGTGGAAGCAAGAAAGGAAAATATCAAACCCAAAGAAGTGGAGGTACATGAGCTCTATGTAATGAAAGTTATGCCATAAAATATGGGTATCTTTGTTACATGACAACTGCAACATGTAACTAGGATAATGTGTGAAGAGCAAGGCAAATAATTTTCATGTGGTGCAAGGGTAGTTTAAGCATGCAAGGAAGAAGCATGAGAAGCACACACCCTTAGGGACCATAAATGGGGATGAATGGTTTGTGGAAAGTGGGGATGCACTCAAAAGTGATTGGTTGAGAGGCAAGGTAGTCACAATAAGTCCAAAATTCAAGTGTGCCTTTCATCGAACACTTGGTGTGCATCCCTCAAGTAGTATGTGATTATGTGAAAATGAGAGCAATGTAACTTTCCACAATCCATTATTAATGATTATAATGCATATTGAGTGCAAGAAAAGTAAGCAACACTATTCATCTACTCATGTAAGTGAGTTTGGGGCCTAGATGCCCATGAAGAATGGGATTGAAAGAGAGGGGAGAGCAAAGACATCCCAAGGGAGTAACTAGAGAAAGAAGGAAGAAAGAGAGAAGAAGAAAAAAGAGAAGAAAGAAGCTACCTAAAAGATGGTGCAACTAAATGAATAAGAACCACAAGAGATTATTGGCCTAAGAGGGGGCCTAGTATAATACCTTGTGAGATGGAGAAGGATGTGGAAGAAGAAGAGAACTGGAATGAGAATGAAGGGGTCAGTGTGCCCTTCTTAAAGGTGGCGTCGAGTACCGGCGCGTGCGCACGCAGTGCGCACTTGCGCAGGGAGTAAGGTGACTAGGGGCGCGCGCGTGCGCACATGTCGCGTGCGCGTCCATGCGCTTGGGCTGGGGGCACAGGAGAGGCACAGGGGTGGCATAACTCTCTGGACGAAGTACCAGAGATTGCTTTAGCGTGTGTTGGCGCGCGCGCGCACAGTGCGCGTACGCGTCCACGTGGTTGTGCCCCAGGCATGAGAGGGGCCTGGAGGGGGCTCAACTCTCTGTGAAATGGCCCAGCGAGGAGTGCAGAGTGAAAGGGCGCGTGCGCGGCTGTGGCGCGCGCGCGCATTCCATGCTCGCTTTGTATGGACGCGTGCGCGCCAGGTGCGCGCACGCGGCAAAGGTGCTGGGCTGGTGGCTTAGTGTAGGCTTGAGAGAGGCTTAACTCTCTGTAGAATGTACTAGGGGGCAGCAAGGCAATCGGCGCGGACGCGCACAGTGCGCTTGCGCGCCGATTGGCAGATTTCGCCCATGTGCGCGGACGCGCCATGTGCGCGCACGCGCAGAGGGGTGGGTTTTTCTAAATTTGCAAGTGGTTACACCATTTTTGACATTTCAAACCCTCCCCTCCATACAGCCACTTAAGCACTATAGCAAATGAAGTCAACAAATGAAGTGGAGTTGTCATTAAAATCTAGCTAACAAACATGAAGTCAAGTGTCTATGTACAAGTCTCAAAGGAAGATCTTACCATGGTGGGGTGTCTCCCACCTAGCACTTTTGTTTAACGTCCTTAAGTTGGATTTTCAGCAGCTTATAGTGTTTATTCAAGAGTTGCATCCCTCAAGAGGAACACTTCAAATTCCTTGGCGTTCTTTCTTTGCTCACCATGATACAATTTGAGACGGTGCCCGTTTACCTTGAAGATGTCCGGGCTTGATGGGTGGCGCAAGTGGTAGACTCCATAAGGTTCTACTTTCTCCACTTGGTAGGGCCCATCCCACCTTGATCTAAGCTTTCCGGGTAGTAATCTCAACCTTGAATTGTAGAGAAGGACTAGGTCACCGGGTCGGAATTCCCTTCTCCTTATGTTCTTGTCATGGATAGCTTTCAACTTTTCCTTATAAAGTCTGGAGTTGTCGTAAGCTTCCAATCTCATACATTCTAATTCTGCCAATTGAAGCTTTCTTTCTACTCCGGCCCCACCCAAGCTCATATTACATTCCTTTACGGCCCAATAAGCTTTGTGTTCAATCTCCACCGGTAAGTGACATGCTTTGCCATATACAAGCCGGAAGGGGCTCATGCCAATGGGTGTCTTGTAAGCCGTTCGATAGGCCCAAAGTGCATCGGAGAGTTTAATGCTCCAATCTTTCCTATTCGGCTTTACAATCCTTTCTAACACATGTTTGATTTCCCGGTTAGAGACTTCGGCTTGGCCGTTTGTCTGAGGGTGGTAAGCCGTGGCGATTTTGTGGATGATGCCATATTTTCTCATGAGGCCGTCTATTCTTTTGTTGCAAAAGTGGGATCCTTGGTCACTTATGATTGCTCTTGGGGCGCCAAAGCGACAAATGATATTGTTCCTCACAAAAGAATACACAACATTAGCGTCATCCGTTCGGGTGGGGATTGCCTCAACCCATTTTGACACATAATCGACGGCTAACAAGATGTAGAGAAAGCCATTGGAATTTGGAAATGGTCCCATGAAGTCGATTCCCCATACGTCAAAGATTTCGCAAAAAAGCATATTTTGTTGGGGAATTTCGTCCTTCTTGGAAATATCTCCAAACCTAATACATTGGGGACAAGATTTGCAATAGAGAGAAGCATCTTTGAGAAGAGTTGGCCACCAAAATCCGCAATCAAAGATTTTTCTTGCCGTTCTTTGGGGCCCGTAGTGACCACCTCCTTCGGAAGCATGGCAAGCGTCCAAGATTGCTTGGAATTCGGTTTGAGGTATGCACCGTCGCACTATTTGGTCCGCTCCACACCTCCACAAATAGGGATCATCCCAAATATAGTATTTGGATTCGCTTTTCAGCTTATCCTTTTTGTGTTTGTTGAGATTGGGAGGGAAAGTGCGTGAAACCAAATAGTTTGCTATTGGGGCATACCAAGGAACCACTTCCGAGATTGCATGCAAAGCATCTAAAGAAAAGGAATCATTGATAGGAGTGATGTCGCCTTTTGTGTGCTCGAGGCGACTTAAATGGTCCGCCACTAGGTTTTGGGAACCGCTCCTATCTTTGATTTCCAAGTCAAATTCTTGTAATAAGAGCACCCAACGAATTAATCTCGGTTTTGATTCCTTTTTTGCCAACAAGTACTTTAGTGCCGCGTGATCCGAATACACTACTACCTTGGAACCAAGAAGATAGGCTCGGAACTTGTCCAAAGCGAAAACAATAGCCAAGAGTTCCTTTTCGGTAGTAGTGTAGTTGGATTGGGCTCCGTCTAATGTTTTGGAAGCATAAGCTATGACATAGGGAATCTTACCCTCGCGTTGTGCTAACGCGGCTCCTATCGCATAGTTCGAAGCATCACACATGATTTCAAAGGGTTGAATCCAATTGGGTCCTCGTACAATAGGGGCTTGTGTCAATGCTACCTTGAGTTTGTCATATGCTTCCATACATTCCTTGCTCATCTCAAATTCGGTGTCTTTTTGTAGTAATCGAGAGAGAGGTAAGGCCACCTTGCTAAAGTCCTTGATGAATCTCCGGTAGAATCCTGCATGTCCAAGAAAAGAACGGACTTCCCTCTCGGAGGAGGGGTAAGGTAAACTGGATATGACATTTATCTTTGCCGGATCTACGGAGATGCCTTCCTTTGATACTATGTGTCCCAAAACAATGCCTTGTTTGACCATGAAATGACATTTTTCAAAATTTAAGACAAGGTTTGTTTTGGTGCATCTTTCTAGGACTTTTTCAAGGTTACCTAAGCAATGCTCAAATGACTCACCATACACACTAAAATCATCCATGAAAACTTCCATTGATTGCTCTAGAAAGTCCGTAAATAGGCTCATCATGCATCTTTGAAACGTTGCCGGTGCATTGCATAGGCCAAATGGCATACGCTTGTAAGCATACGTTCCAAAGGGGCAAGTAAATGTAGTTTTTTCTTGGTCTTCTAGAGCAATATGAATTTGGAAGTATCCGGAGTAGCCATCAAGAAAACAATAGTATGATTTACCGGCTAACCGATCAAGCATTTGATCGATAAATGGTAGTGGAAAATGGTCTTTTCTTGTGGCCGCATTCAATCTTCGGTAGTCGATGCATACTCTCCAAGAATTCTGCACTCTTGTTGCTATAAGTTCACCACTTTCGTTTTTGATTGTTGTCACTCCGGACTTCTTTGGCACTACTTGGACCGGGCTTACCCATTCGCTATCCGAGATAGGATAGATGATGTCCGCTTCAAGTAGCTTAGTGACTTCTTTCTTTACCACCTCAAGGATGGTTGGGTTAAGTCTCCTTTGAGGTTGTCGGACCGGTCTTGCTCCTTCTTCAAGAAATATGCGGTGCTCGCATACTTGGGGGCTTATTCCCACTAGATCCGCCAAACTCCACCCAATTGCCCTTTTGTTTTTCCTCAATACATCAAGCAATTTTTCTTCTTGTTGAGGAGTTAACTCTTGTGCAATTATCACGGGTAGCTTTTGGGCTTCATCAAGGTATGAATACCTTAAGTGAGGTGGTAGTGGCTTCAATTCCATCCTCTTGTCATTCCTTGAAGTTTGAGTTTCCGGATGGTTTGTATGATGTGTGGTATTTAGTTCGCTTGACTTTTCATTTGCTTCGTCGACCATGCACTTCTCATCTAGTCTTGCAAGATGCACTTCGGCTACTATGTTGTCGATTGGGTCACACCGAAATAGAGAGTGGTTTTCCGGTGGATGCTTCATTGCTTCCTCTAAGCTAAAGCTTACAATTCTTCCATCTATTTCAAATGAGTAGTTCCCCGAGTAAGCATCAAGCTTAAATCTAGAAGTTCTCAAGAAGGGCCTTCCAAGTAGGATAGAGGATGCTCTCTCGGTTTCGCTTGACGGCATTTCAAGGACATAGAAGTCAATCGGGAACACCAACCCTTTTATATTCACCAATACATCTTCCGCAACACCCGCTACGGTTATTATGCTTTTATCCGCTAGGACAAATCTTGCCGTCGACCTTTTTAGTGGGGGCAAGTTCAATACCCGATAAACGGAGAGCGGCATGATGCTAACACATGCTCCGAGGTCACACATACAATCTCTAAATTGAACTCTATTGACGGTGCAAGTGACCATACAAGGGCCCGGGTCATCACACTTCTCCGGTAATGTTCCCATCAAAGCGGAAATAGAACTCCCCAATGGGATGGTTTCCAATTCAAGAATTCTATCCTTGTTTATGCATAAATCCTTGAGGAATTTGGCATATCTAGGAACTTGATGGATGGCATCAAAGAGGGGGATGGTTACCTCAACTTTCTTGAACATTTCTACCATTTTGGGGTCGAGTTCTATGCGCTTTTTAGCTTTCTTTGCAAGTGTTGGAAATGGAATTGGTTGAGCAATTTCTTCTTCCAAGGTTCTTTTGGCCTTGGTTGTCTCCCTTGTTGGTTGGGCTTCATCCTCAACTATGGCTTGTGGTGTCTCCTCTTCCACTACCTCTTCTATATCTATTCTCTCTTCCCCTTGGGCGGTTGTGATAGGACTTGGGTCCTTTGCTTCCTTCTCTTTTAGTTGTGTACCGGATCTAAGGGTGATGGCGTTGATGCCCCCTTTTGGATTTGGTTGAGGTTGAGAGGGAATGACACTTTGGATTGGGGGTTGAGGAGTGGGGGTCGATGGTGTGTCCATGCGTGCAAGAAGAGCTTGTAGTGTAGAGGTGAGGCCGGTGAGGCCGGAAGCAAGTGTGTTTTGTAATTCCTTTTGGCCTTGGATAATGGTCCGGAGTGCTTCGTCTTGGTTGGAGGGGGTGGTTGCATATGTGAGTTGAGGAGTTTGTGATTGGTTGGGTGGTGGTCTTTGATGTGGTGGTTGATATGTTTGGTAGTTTCTTTGTGGGTTTTGTTGATTGTATGGTTGATTTTGTAAGTTGTATGGTCGGTTTTGTGAGAAATTTTGCGGGTTGTTATTCCATCTTTGACCTCCTCCATTGTTGTTGTTGTCCCTATTCCCTTGTTAGTGATTGTCTTTCCAATTTTGATTATTGTGTCCACTTCCTTGGTTGTAGCCTCCTCCTTGATAAGGGTGTCCTTGGTTAGGATTACCTCCTTGGTAGTACCCTTGATTGGGGCGGTCATAGAAATTATGGGTAGCCGCCAAGGTGTTGTCTTCTTGAAGGCTTGGGCACTCATCCGTGTGGTGAGAGTAGCAAGAGCAAATGCCACATACTCTTTGAGGGACCAATTGTTGGTTGTGTTGTTGAGGTGGTGGATGGTGTTGTTGATATGATTGAGGTTGTTGTGGTTGTTGTTGGTTCAATTGGAGTTGCCTCAAGACGGATGTCATCTCATTCAAGGATTGAGTTAGAGCAGTGGCTTCACTACTAGTTGATACCTCGTTCACGGTCCTTGGACGGTTGACTCTTCGCCTCATATGTTGATTGGATTCGGCTAAGTCAATAATAAGTTGCCATGCCTCCTCCGCGGTTTTATATTTGGACAAAGAACCATTGCTAGAAGTGTCCAAGAGGGTTCTATCTTGCTCTCGCATCCCTTGACATATGTATCCAAGCAATACTTGAGTGTCGAGCATGTGATTAGGGCATGCATCTAGTAGTTTGTGAAACCGTTCCCAATACTCATAGAGTGGTTCCGTCTCACCTTGCACAATACAAGACATTTCCTTCCTTAACCTATCCATCTTTTCTGGGGGCAAGAATTTATCCAAGAACCCCCTTCTAAGTAGGTCCCAATCGGAGGTAACTTCACTAGAGAGAGTGTAGAACCATTCTTTGGCCTTGTCCTCAAGAGAGAAAGGGAAAGCAAACAACCATATAGCAACTTCATCGGACCCTTCCCGTCTAGTGGTCGAGCATATGCGATGGAAGTCCTTGAGATGTCGAATAGGGTCTTGTGCGGGAAGTCCGTGAAACTTGGGTAGGAGATTGATCAAAGCGGTCTTCAATTCAAAATTCGCATTCAAATTGGGGTGAGTTACATGAAGGGGTTGAAGGACATAATCCGGTGCACCCGCTTCCTTGATGGTAACTCTCCTTGGAGCGTCCATGGTATTAGTACCTAAAACAAAAGAAGAATTGTTAGTGAGTTTGATGGGAGTATGATTAATGCCTTCTTTGAGTGACGGTTCAATGTTCACTTCTAGTAAGGTGGTTGAGGTGGTGAAAACCTCTTCACCTTTTCCAAATCTTAGCCGCCTCCGAGCTTGTCTAATATGAAACAAAGTTCGTTCTATTTCCGGATCATAAGGGGCTAAGCTCGGATTCGGTTGTGAACGCGTCATGCAATGAAGGGAAAATGGAATTCATTGTAACGATGAGGAGTTAGTCAATTGAGTAGTTCACAATGAAGTGCAACTATGTACATATATACACGCTTAATCCAAAACAATAACATGGCACACTAAGCAAGTTCCCCGGCAACGGCGCCATTTTGACAAATGGATTTTTTTTGTCGGTATAGAAATTATCAAATTATCAATCGTAGTATAGTCTAAACCGACGCAAAATCCTTCATCAAACAAATCTACAATCTATATCCGAGAGTACTAGTCTCCCGAGTCGTTCTCCCTTGGAATTGCCAAAGTGTGCATCTTATTGATTTAGTAAGCCTTGTTGGGATTCTTTGAAGGTTTTAGCAAAGTAATGAGAAACAAACAATCAATTATCAAAAGACTTGGCTTAGGGTTGGCATTAGAAACTCTATCCTTATAGTCCCTTCAATGTTGACAACAATTAGGCCTTGCTTCATTTAGTCATCCCCTAGGTATAGAGGAAGGTCAAATGAAAGCAATCAACTTGAGTCACAAGTCCTAGCTTCACCTTATGGGAATCTAGCTTTAGTGCACTCCAAGCCAACTAGCAATCCCTAATTCCAAATCAACTATTGATACAACTATTCAACTTCTTCCAAGGACCAAACCCTATGCCAAGTGTGAAAATTCTACTCCATAACTAGTGTTGTCATTTTATCAAACATGTGATGAGAAAGAAGGCAAGTCATAGTAAAATGAGAAGGAAAGTTGAATTGAAAGTATTGCAACACAAAGATCTAACAACAAGTCTCAAAGAGTAGCAATGAAAATCCAAAATAGAGATGAAATCCAAAATTACAAAGTTGAATTCTAGATCTATGAGAATTGATCAATTGCATCTACTACTTGAAATTGGAGAAGAAAATCTATGACATGAACAAAGTGGAGTGAGAATTGTAATGGATCTCACCAAAAAGTCATTGAAAATTCAGAAATTAGATGAGGATGAACCCTAGTGAAGCTTAGAATCTCCCTCTTCTTCTCCCAAAAAGTGTAACTAACTCTCCTCTCCCCAAAATATCTAGATCTAGAAAATGAACTAACTAAGTGTCCTTAACCCTTGTTCCTTTGGTCTTCTTAAGCTTTTCCCGCCAAGGTGTTTCTCCAAGAGTGGGATCCTTAACTGCCTCCATGCCTAAGTCACGTGACTTCTTAAAAAATCATATTCGCAAATCAGCGCGCACGCGCAAGGCACGCGCACGCGCCGTTGAGACGTCTTGTAATGTGCGCGGAGGCGTGATGTACGCGTGCGCGCCCATGAAGCTCCTGGCTTAGCCGCTTCTCAAGCCGGCTCTTGGCTTTGGCTCCACATTGCCCTATCCGCGCGGGCGCGCAAGGTGCGCGCACGCGCCTATGCGGAGATTTCCCAAGCTTAATTCTCATGCTTTCTTCCTTTGTACCCGTCTTCCTTCTCTCTTTCGGTCCATTCCTACTCTATATCCTGAAACCACTTAACACACAAGTCACGGCATCGAATGGCATCAAGAGAAGATTAGAAATGTATCCATTTTAGTGCGAAATAAGCATGTTTTCATTCATGAGGCGAAACTAGGAAAGGAATGCAAAATCTTGTATTTTCATATAGAAAGTGTGTGGAATCATTGATAAAACCCCTGAAATCATTACAAGATAAATCCTCAAATTGGGGTTTGTCACCGCTCCATGGCGCGTAGCCAATCATCTACCCCAGTCGAGTTGGTAGTTCCAGAGAAATTAGGTGGATTAACTTTAAGGAAATATTCCAAAGTCATTGGCATTTCCCCTTCAGGTACACTGTTTTCTGTTCTGTTTCCACTGTCGTGGCCATTCCCATTACCATTCCTCTACTATCATTCCATTCTTTCCACTGCTCTGTTAGTTGCAGTAACAGAATCACACACAGCTACAGCCATTGCATTCATAGATTCTAACAAGGCGACTGGGTCAAATGATGGCTCAGAACTCGAACTCGCTTGACGGGGGCTATGCCTGTTTGCAGACAATGAGGTCCTGTTAACACCAAACGATCAACATTAAGGTGATCAGTCTTAACATATCCAATTTAAGTGCTAACATTTCCAAAATATATGCTCACAGACAATCATGCAATTATATCATCTGAGATATCCTAGTGGCATGATAAAAAAAATAGAGTATGCAGTGAAGCATAGTCAGTCCATTCCCCAGGCTCTACTAAGGATGAACTGCTCTGATACCAAATTGTAACGACCCAACTTCTAGCCTGTCATGACCAAGGCTAGCAGCCAGGCGCTACTGTTTAGCTGACTTTAGATACTTTAGACCATATATTTAGTGTATACATATGAGCTTGTAGCGCTAGTCAAGAATTGTGTATCTAGTCGCGCATGTCAAAATAATTGTAAATTAAACAGTTAATACAAAAAATAGAAAAGCATAGCATAGCATACTCATATCATACATGAAAATGCCTGGAGGCTTAATTCATCACAAAACACAAGTTCATACTTAATTACTTACTATATTATGTACATACTCCATCTGTAATGCTTATAGGCCCCGGCTCACAAGAGCCACCCTAGACTGGAATCCGTTCTACATTATTAAATAAATAAAAGAGCTAGCCCTCTAAAAAGACTACTCAAGAGCGAGGGCAATGACCACTATTATTAAGACTGCTACTATTATTAAGACTGCTACTACTGCTCCTACTACTACTGCTGCTGCTGCTGCTGCTGTTGCTGCTACTACTAATGTTGCTGTTACTTTATCTCCAGAAATTGCTGTCACAATATGCTAAAGCAAGGGAATCACTCTGACGCGCCGGTTATATTGCTGCTACTCGCATCCTCTGTGGAGTCCTTTTTTCCAGTCTCAAAAGAACTAGAGTACAGATCCGCCATCATCTGGTCAATCCACGCCTCTGAGCTAAACTCGGTTGAAGGTGCAGAACCAGAGCTTTCAGGAACCCCTGGCCCGTCGAATTCTGGCTCAGCTACAGGGGATGGTGGTGGAGCGTCGGGCATAGGTACATCAGGAACTACTTGATCCCCTTCGGTGTTGAAGCATGGTGGATATTCAGGTATGTCAATAATCGGAGACTGCAGTATTGGCTCTGCCATATTCAGAGGGTAAGGCGAAAAAGGATACTAGCCTCTGCCGGGGTGAAGCTCGGATAGCAGTGTATCATAAGGCATGTCAGGGTCAAACTCCTGGCTGAGCAGAGGGTGAGAGAAAGGACGGTCGGGAAGATAGTAGGTGCGTGTACGCGAACTACCCCAAAACACCGCGCTCCCCGTCGCGGGGTCCACGCTGCCGTACGCTGTGTACTCAAAGAAGATCATGTCGGTCCCTATCTGCAGACATGGGGAAAAGGGGGTGAGAAACTAGGGTTCCCAGTAGGGTACTATACGAAAAACCTAAGGGGATCCGCGGCCTAAGTCTAGTCGTTCACAGGGTCACCACAGTAATCAATCATACAAACAGATATAATTACAAGTATATAACAGTCACATACACAAGTAAGCAAACACAAGCAAAGAAATGCAACAACCAAGTATGATGCATGTCTGGTCCTACGCAGGTCATGAGCTCATGAGTCGGTTGACTACCCGCAGCCCGACGTTACCCGGCCCAAGTCCGGATATGGCTACTCCACTGGGTCGGTCGCGCACTGGTGCCCGAAATATAATCGCGGCACTAATAAAGAATGCCCAAAAAATACAAGGTGCTCCCAGTGAGTAGCAGCCCGTATGGCGGGCGTCCCCACGTTCATATAGTCTCTGGCCAGGCGGGATGGAAGTCTGCTCTGCCAGGTACTTCTTAGCACCTTGGGGTTTACAGTTTCTTCTTCCGCGGCACATCTCAACAGAATTCTTTCTAAGGGACTTCTCCTCCCTTCTTTTATAAAAACTTGTACCCGGATCTTTCTTAAAATGTCTCAACCTTGTCACATTTTACCATTTTGCCCTTTTTATTTAACTTTTCTTTTTACCATTTTCATTAGGTTTTTAATGATGCTTTCACCCCTAATATTATTATTTTATCATTGTATCTTCATATTTTTTTAATATACCTTTTCCCCTTGACTAAGTTAATTATTTATTTTTAATTTGACTTTATGCCTGAAATTACTAATATGCCCCTAAGTACTCTAGTTTTTACTGTTTAACCATATTTAGCATCAAATTTTTACCGGATTAATCCTATTAGTTGCCTATGATTAAAATTATTTCTAATAATTTTATTAAATGCCGATTTTCACTCTAAGGGACCTAAAACCAAATTTACCCTTTATTAATTTTATTTACTTATTCTAGTTACTACTTTTTACTATTTTACTTCTAACTTTTACTAAAATTTTTATTTAGGCCCGAAACTTTTTTATAATTATAATCTTGACCCAACTAATTTATATAATTACTATTTTACCCTTAATGACACTAAATTCAGAATTTTACTTATTTTCATTTAAATTATATTTTTTACTCTCTTTTTATCCAAAAATGACCATAACACCCTTTTTACCTTTCCTCCTTTGTTCCATAGGATTAAAACTATTTTGTGACTACTTTTTAACTTTTTTCTACCATGATTTTCGTGCTCTTTCTGACTAAAATTTTGGAGGTGCATTTTTTATGTTTTTCTTCAATTTTTGTGACATTTAAACCTTGAAACTTAAATCCCAAGAGCTTCCATATTTTCAGCTGTTTTTACACAAAATCCAGAGGGAATATAACAGTATTTTACACATATTTATCAAGCCAAAATAGTGGTAACTCATAAAATTTCCAGAAATTCAAAACAAGCATAAATTCACCACAAAGCGGCTCATATAAGCACTGAAAATAAGCACAACCATACTCTAGCTAATTCTAACCCTTACCTCTTATATAATTCAGTTAATAAACCTTTCTCACACTAGAAAACATGGATACAAGGACAGAAACACAGCTAGTGGTGGTGAGTTTCATTTTTGGGCCTAAAGTGTCGCAAAACGTCAAAATTTAGCCACTGTGAGCTCGAAACTCCTTAACTCCTTAGGTGTACTCCATGGGTGCTTCAAGAGGATTTCTCTATACATAGAGGAGAGTAATAATTCATAATGGTTACTATTTCTTTTGAAAAGAAAAAAAAAGGAGAAAGAACAAGAGTTTACCTAGCCGAATTCGGCAAAAACGCAAAGATTGGTGAAAACGAACAAGAGTTTGTACTTGTATGGTTTGAGTCCTTGAAGAAAACTTGGAGAAAAGTGTATGAATGGTGATATAAGGGGTTGAAAACTCAGGTATGGTTTGCAAAATTTTCTCTGTTTCTCCTCTCTCACTTACGGTTTTTATCTCTCTCTTTGTGGTAAAATGTAATTGAATTTTTGCTTTGGTAATTCCTTAAATAAAATCTGAAGTCTAACTTAATTAAAGGTGGTAAAAGAGGGCTGGAAAAATTAGAGAAAAATAGACTGATATCAAGAGAGAAGGGGCGTGATTTCGAGGAAATACAGTCAGCGTCATAATGACGTGTTTATCTGCAGTTAACCGCGGTTTATTACTCGTGGTTTAAAACACAGCAGAGAGGGGTGAGAGGCTGAGATATTCTCGGCCTAGAGGCTGAGAGATGGGGGCCGAGTTACTTGGGTAGTAAGCAAGAGGATTCGGGGCCTCTAGGAGTCGTTTGCGAAATACTAGACAGAAATTCGGTTCAGATAACTTTTATCGAGCGGTAAAACGATTAATGGCTAACAATTATTTTTAAAGAGGTGAATCATAAAGGGATAGCTAATATAAATCTAGAGACACATTTACTTGAGTAGAAATTACTTTTACCACTGGTTCTGAGGTTTTCGGTTACGAGAATTTTTCTCGGTGCGCGCAATCGTCACTGAAAGTGTTTTTGCGGCTCAAAAGTTTCTGGTGTGGTAACTAGCCAATGGTAAGATAGTATTTAATATCCATTAGTCAAATTTGACTTAGAGGGATTAATTACTCTCATAAAGCCAATTTTGACCTCGTAACTCTCTTTTTCTTTTTATTTATTTATTTTTTTTTGCTAGAAAAATCTGTTTACCGATAACCTGGTTCTTACACTTTCTTTGCTCAACTCTAGATATAGTCCCTGTGTGTCGACATAAGCATTCTGTGCTTAAGCTATAACTCTTGGAATGAAGGAAGCTCTTTCTTGAAAATTACATCGAGACCTGGATCAACCACCACCTCTTCGACCTGATCCTCGTCAAAAGGCACCTCTTTTATAGCCTCCAGCCAATTCCTAACACCACCTCTAGGAACGTTAAAATTAAAATTCCTGGAGAAGTTTGAACCATTATTCTGTACCCATTTATTGTTCGACACATTTGATGGAGTAACTCTAGTGCGATTTGACACCCCTAGGGTTTTTGATCGATTATTACCACAGTACGCATTTGCTGTTCGACATGAGCGTTTGTAGAATCTCGACCTTTAGATCCTTGCTTTAGTCAAGCTTGCCTAAATTCCTCTTGATGAACACGCTCTCTACTCTTTTTGTATGAGTTGAAAGCCTTAGCAGCTGAAGTGTCGAACAAGACACTGTAACGAGGGCATATCAATACATTTCCTTCCTTCTCTCTTTGTCTTAGCAAAAGATCCAACAAGTCCTCTCCTGCTTTTGGGTAAATAGACTCTCTGCTTTGAACATATCCAACTCGAACTGATCATCTTTTCTTGCAGGTCTTTTCTTGTAGGTTTGATGAAAGCGATGTTAATTGAGAATGCGATTTCTTCTGTTTCAGCAAAGTACGACGTGACCTGGAAAGGATCAGAGTCTACCTTCATCTTAGGCTTGTTAGTGAACTTCAGTAGACCGTTCTCAATAGCTTTTTGTACCAAATCCCTGAAATGAACACAATTATTAGTATAATATCCAAAAGCTTGATAAAATTTGCAAAAACTTTTTGTTTCTCATCTCAGCCACGGATGGCATTCATTTTCCTTCAAGGAGTACAAGCTGCTTATCTTTTAACAACATATAAAAAATTTGTTCAGCTTTGGTTAGGTCAAAAGAGTATCTCTTCTCCCCTGACAAGGGGATTTTATCTTTTGCCGAAAGAGATCCACACACATAAGGTGGCCCATATTTCAATTCTGTGGCAAAAGAAAATTCATTATTTGACTCTTCCTCATTCATACAATAAACAAAATTCACTTTTTTATTAACAAAAGATTTTTTTTTGCTGATTTACTAATTTCTTTTGAATATTGAAGTTGAGCCTGTTGATAGCCATCTTAACTACTTCAGGTTCCCGAATAGGAGTGAAATACTTATTCCTCATATTCTTGAACCAAAAAGATAGTCATCGATCGACTCAATTTTTTCTCTCTTTATGATGAATAAATCAGACAAAGTCACCTTCATTTCTCTCCTAAAGAATTGATCATGAAAACTCCTTTCCAATTGAACCTAGTTGTGGATCTAATTATGTTGCAAGTTTAAAAATTAAGTGAAAGCATTTTTTGTGAGTGAAGAAGGAAAATACCTCATTTTTAAATATTCATTATTGATCAGCTCGTCGATTTCGACTGTATATCAAGTAATGTGTTCTATAATCGATTTTCCACTCTCCCCAGCAAACTTTGTAAGGAATTTAGGAGTTTTAACTCCCCTTGGGAGTTTAGATTGTAAGACATAATCTGAAAAGGAAATATAAAATAAGGTTGATTTGTCACTCCTTTATTCAATCCTGCCCTATTCAAGATTTGCTCGACGACTTAACTTATGTTTTGACCATAAGCTTGAGCAGCGTTATTTGCTCTAGCTTCATTTAATACCCTATTTGGGTATTCTCCCCTATTCAGTATTAGAGAAGGATTATTAGTATGAAACTCTCATAGAGGTGGAATCACAGATCGATTAATTGCTCTTGCAATATCATCGACTCCTCGAGCAACTTGCTCTATTCTAACATTATTGTTTTCTAACATGGGATTTAACATTGTGGCCATTTTATGGGTAAGAATATTTACTAAATCATGGAGTTTATCCTCGATATCCCGACAGGAATCTATCTCGACATGTCCGGGAAAATAAAAATATGTGCCCCTCCCATGGGAAACCTACTTGCACCTATGCCTTGTGTCGAAAGAACATTTGGTATTATGAAAGTGGTTAGTGACAAAGGTACTGACCCTAGATAGGGAGGATTATTCATCAAATATTGGTGTGCACCATAATTTGTCATATGAAGGTAGTAATGATTTAGTATACCCTTCGAGGGGTAACCCGAAGGAGGTGGTGCAAGATTATACAAAGGGTTATTCCTTATTGTACTAGCACTTCCCACACCCCGTACTAGGATTCTCTAAAGTATAGTTGTCAAAATCGAACAGGTGATTGAATTGGCCAAGCTGCTGGTTCATTGGTTCAACTGATAAATTACTAACATTTAATACGTAAAACTAAAATTTAAAATACATATATTTACTAATATTTTAATATGTAAATATTTAAAATATTTAATATTTAATATTTATTTTAATAATTATATAAATTCTAATAAAATAAATATATAAAATTATAATAAAACAAAAATATTAGTAATAAAAATAAAAGATTCAATATTATTATTGAAAGATAAAATTAATATTTGATATAACTTAAATTTGACTTAATTAAATTATAATATAATATGAATTTTTATATTATATATATTATGAATAAATATATATAACAAAAAAGTTCTTTCTTTAAGTTGCACTAGGAAGACAATTGGCTCACTGGTGGAGTCATGTCTAGGCTATGTTGAGGTGCAAGGTTCGAATCCTTATTTCAGTATTCAATGTATCCGTCGAAATTGAGGCTCTATCCTAGATTATTAACTTACCACTGTGTAATTGCATACACAGCTTTTTACACAATCTCGACAGAGTGTCGAATCAAGCTTGTATCAAGATCTCAACTCGAAAAGCAGATACGACTCCTCTGAAAAGAGTGAGCTCAACCCGGGAATTACTTAGTGTTTATGTCGAAGCAAACTGAGTCAAACTATGAATGGCAAGTTATAACAAATAATATGGAAATGTGTGAAATAAATAAAAGAGAACTTTGAATAAATGAAAATGTTAAAGTGAAATGGAAACTAACAGAAAACAAAATAATAATGAAATATTTAAAACAAAGAAATTAAAAGAAAGAAAAATGAGGAACAATAAAATAACATGGGCTCCTAACTCTCACATGCATTTGCACTCCATGATCTTCTATTGTGTCACTGAGACTAGGAATTCTTGCAGAGTTTTGTGTGATGATCTAGTATTTTTTAATTAAAGTTCCCTTTTTCTTCTAAACTTTTCCTATTTATAGATCCTAAGAATAGAGTTATTGATGTGTGAGCATCTTCTCTATCTTTTCCTTGTGAATTTGCACTTGAATTGCTAAGTTTAATCAAAATTGAATACATTTTAGCCACCATAAATGCTACTTTGAGTTATGTGCAATACTATTTATTTTAGGTAGTATTTTGGACGAATTTCATGGAATTTAAGCCAAGGCTAGAGAATAGAGAGAGTGAAGAATGGATGCTGTCCACTCCACGCTGAGCTTGAAATTATTCCACTATCACTAAAGCACTAACCGAACCCCACAATCTTCCACCCCTCTATTTTATCCCAACCACAAGCCCCCATCACTCTTCGTCCATGTCCCCTCCTCCCCCCCCCCTTTTTCTTCTTGTAAGTTTTATTTATTTCCATTATATATATATATTTCAATTTCTGCATCTCTTTCTTCTTCCTTTTTGTATTTCTTTATTTTACTCGAGGACGAGCAATAGTTTTAAGTTTGGTATTGCCGCTCCGCCGTTTATTTGATTTATTTCTATGACACCCAAGACCACCCAACCGTCCAAAAAGAGAAAGGGAAAGGAACCAGCCACCAGTTCTTCTGATTCAAGACGCTTCCGGTCTAAACTACATGAGGAACACTTCTATGAGATCACTGGCAAGAGGCCAGTTCTACCGGAGGTACAGTTTAAGCTCCAACCAGATGAGTTTCTGGAGATTGCGCGTGAGATCCAGAGAAGAGGATGGCAATTTTTGTGCAATCCGCACCCACAGGCAGGACAGTTAATGGTTCAAGAATTTTTTGGAAACCTATGGATCACCTACAAGGATGTGGATGGAGTCAATGCAAGAGACCACAAAACCTTTATAAGGGGAAGAGTCATTGACTTCAGCCCAGAGACCATCAGACAGACCCTCCAAATACCACAAACCGAGCAATTATTTCATTCCTACAGAGTCATTGACTTCAGCCTAGAGACCATCAGACAGACCCTCCAGATACCACAAACCGAGAAATCATTTTATTCCTACATTGAGAGGGTATCTAGAGATCAGTGACTGGGGCAAGTAATCGCCGACATTTGCATTCCAGATACGCAGTGGAAAACCAGGGCAGAAGGGAAACCTGTGTATATCAGAGTAGGTAACCTGACGCCTTTGGCTAGAGGATGGCACCATTTTATTCACTGGTCCATCATGCCCACGAGCAATCGGTCCGAGTGTACTGTGGACCGAGCAATCATGATCCATTGTATTCTGTTGGGAAAGCTAGTGGAGGTGGCAGATGTTATTGCTGATCAGATTTACCACATTGTCACCAACACCAAGGAAAATGCCAGATTGGGCTTCCCACATCTCATTTTCTGCCTCTGTGATTTTGCTAGGGTGAAGATAGAGAGCGACTTTCCTATCCCAACCGAAAGGCCCATCACAAGGAAACAGCTTGAACAGATAAGGGAACATCGGAGGATCCCCAAGGAATAGGATGAAGAAGGAGATAAAGAAGAGCAGCCGCTGCCTCAGGGACAACACATTCCACCACAAGAGTATTGGCAGCAGCTTGCATTCTTCATGGAACAAATGAGTGTCACCAATGACAGCCGCTGGACACAGTACATGGCATCAGTGGATGAGATGAGAGCCACACAGGACAGCCGTTGGGCACATCTCTGCACCAATCTTGATGAGATGAGGGCTGATCAGAATTTTCAGAGACAGGAGATCTCTCAGCAGAGACAGAAGATCTCTCAGCTGAGACAGGACTACAGTCGTTTAAGAGGACCCTACGGAGCTCAGCCTGAGGAGAGAGATCCCCATCAAGGAGATTGAGGTGGCTCAGTTCCTTTTCCTTTTCATTACTATTCTGCTAGTGTTTTTATGATTAAGTTCCTATTTTCTGCTTATTTTGTTATTGCATGATCAGTTGTTATTTCAATTCCTAGGTTATAGTTTAAGTTACTATTTATTTTGTTAGTTGATTTTTATGCTGAAAAAGAGTGTCTCATGTATTGCTCACTGAGCTTGAAATTAAAAAGAAAAGAAAGAAGTGATATATCGCATGAGAGATTGAGTTTATATTTAAGATTGGTCTTGTTTACTCAAATATGGTGGTGTTATTTATGATTCTGAATGAATGACATAAAAAGTACATATTTGAATTTGATTCAAGGAATGTTGATGTATGAGGAATAGGAATTTAGATAACTATTATGACTTCTCTAAATTAAACAAAAATTTAATCCTTGGATCAAAAGAAACAGCAAAATAAGAATAAGAGCAAGGTCCAAGGCTCTGAGCATCAATGACTAGGGAGGTCTGACATGATTAAAAGCTCAAAGAGTTGTTTCCCTAGTCATATGCTTTTGGGGTATTCTTATGTCAAGTAATCATTGAGACGAAATATTTAGAGTCGAGACCGGATACATTTAGCAGAGTATGCCAAAGGTTTGAGCACCACTGTCTGGGAGTAACTAAAAGAAAAATCAGAACCTAAGGAGAGTTCCCCAGTCAAGTGCTTGTGGTGTTTCTGTGTCAAGTTAAGCTTGAGACAAAACATTTAAGGTCACGGCTAGGCTCAAGGTGCAAAGCACCAAGGAAAAGAGAATTAAAGGAGAATTGTTGTGTTCAAGGATTAAACTGGAGTATAAAAATCAGAGAATTCATAATATGATCCGGATTTTAATTCCGAATGACACTGACATTCCTCTGATTCAAAGGAGAGTGAAGTGCCAAAACTGTTCGGAATTATAATGAATAAACCCCATTTTAAGAATAGACCTGAGCATAAATGAACTCTTACTTCTCATGCAAATTCACATCTTGATCATGTACTAATTCTGGTTGCTTGAGGACAAGCAACAATTCAAGTTTGGTGTTGTGATGCGTGAGCATCTTCTCTATCTTTTCCTTGTGAATTTGCACTTGAATTGCTAAGTTTAATCAAAATTGAATACATTTTAGCCGCTATGAATGCTACTTTGAGTTGTGTGCAATTCTGTTTATTTCAGGTAGTATTTTGGACGAATTTCACGGAATTTAAGCCAAGGCTAGAGAATGGAGAGAGTGAAGAATGGATGCTATCCACACCACACTGAACTTGAAATTATTCAAGTTCAGCGTGGGTTCACATCACAAAATAAGTCCCATTCGGCCTCCTCCACGCTGAACTTGAGAATTTTCATGTTCAGCGTAGAGTCCAGTGCATTCTTAAGAACCACACATCATTCCACGCTGAACTTGAGAATATTCAAGTTCAGCGTGGACTCAAGGAGCGCAAAAGAAAGGAGCTACTGCCTCATCCACGCTGAACATGAGGATTCCCAAGTTTAGCGTGGATCCCAATAATGTTAGTGGTTCCCAGGCACTCATACAAGGCTCCGCATCAACCTTAATTAATTTTGATTTAATTTAATTTTATTTATAATTAGAAAAAGATATTATTTTAATTTTAGAAAATATATTTTACATTTATTAGGATTAGATATAAAAGGGAAAAGAATCAGCCCTTCGGGCTCTTCGTTTTCTCTTCTACCTCATTCCGCACTTTACAGTTTTACAAATCCTAGTTTTCTCTCTGCACCATGAGCAACTAAACTTCCACTGTTAAGGTTAGGAGCTCTATCTATTGTATGGATTGATACTATTATTTTTCTATTTTAATTCATGTACTGATTTATAATTCAAGAGTTGTTTTCATTCTTTATCTTATGAATCTGGGTGGAACGGAAGTATGACCGTGGTTCTAATTGAGTTCTTGTATAACTTGGAAAAGCTCTTTACTTGAACAACAACTTGAAAATAATTTCTCCTAAACTTCTAATTATCTGGACTTAATGGGATACATGACATATAATCCTCTTATATTTGGATAATTAGGGTTTCTGTGGCATATAAACTAGAATTGAACTTCACCTTCTAATTGGAATTAAGTGACCAAGGAATTGGCGGTTGAAGGTTAGAGGAGACTAAAAAGGTCTAAGGAATTAGGGTTTAGTCACATATAGTTTTTCATGAATTGAATCTTGCATGATTAAAATAGTTACTAAGAAAAGTCAATCCAGAAAATAGATATCTCTGAAGCCTTAGCTGTTTTCTCCATATATACTTCACCTCAATTTACTGCTTGCTTTATTAATTCTCTAAATTTTCTGTTTAATGCAATTAAATATCAAAACACCATTTTCTGTTAGTCTAACTAAGTAAATCACTTGAACATTGTTGCTTAGTCCATCAATCCTCGTGGGATCGACCCTCATTCACTTGAGGTACTACTTGGTATAACTTGGTGCACTTGCTGGTTAGTTTGTGGTTGTAAATTCCGTACCAGTTACTCCTGAATAATCTTGACCACAACTTTACCTTGACCTTGAAGAATCTTCATGGTGGACACCCCCATGTCCTATTCTGCCTTGCTCTTTAATCCCCACGCACGTTTTCATTGTGTCTTGTATTTAATCACGTGGTTTTTATTGTTTTGACTCACTTCTCACCATTAAGCCCTTGACCTTGACTATCATTCTTATTGTAGTTGAAAGTGTTGTTCCGCATAGCCAAAGACCTGATCTGTCAATCTTTCCCAGATTTCGATGAATCGCAGTCAAATTACTTCATAAGTCAAAATTCGTACCAACAGTTATAAAACTATAAATTCAATTTGATTTGTCCTGTAATAAGAAAGTTTTTAAAAAATAATATGAATACCTTTTCTTCCGCTCTCAAACTAATTCTCTAAAAATTTAGTTACTTAAATTAATCAGAGGTTTGTGTTTGCACCTTGCAGTGTTCATGATCATCGCTTCTCGCATTAATTAGTTGACTGATCACCAGGTGAATCATATGAAAAATTGGTTCAATTAGTGGATTTACTTTGACAATTTAAACCGTGATGTTCTAAAAATTTTAAAATTTTAGCCAAAATTCATAGAAAAATTCACAGGTAATTGGCTATTTTTTAGTAGTGTTTAAAAATCTGGAATGAAAACAAATCAAAGTTAATCTAGAAGCATTAAGTTTGGACATTAAATGAACCTTTGATTAATCTTCTCACAACAAAATAAATATGTATTGTGGGATTTAAAGTAACGTTTGTTCTAAGATACTGAGACTGAGATTAGAGGACTGAGATTTAGTATCATATTTGTTAGCCTGAGATTGGAACTAAAATTTTGATTCCAAGATACAAAATTTCAGTTCCTTCAATACTTCCAAAAAGTGGAGAGATAAACGACTGAAAGTTTTTAAAATGGAGAGTAAAATTTAAATCACATTTTTTCCTAAAATACCCTCATCCCACCTCTCATACTTTCTTCTTTTCTCACTCCCTCTCCCTTCTCTCAACACACCCTCACTCATCTTCATCATCGCCAGCCTTCGCGCGTGCTCCGCTGCCACCTTCCCTTTATCACAGACCACCCCGCTACCAAGAATTAGCGCGGTGCAACAGCGTCATCTTCATTAATGGCATCCACAATATCGACAAACACAGCAACATCATCTTCGCCTTCTTCGTCCACTACTGTCATCGTCTATGTGTTGTCGGGTTCTCTCCTTAGTGTCGTCGCCAGTTGTAGTAGCCCAATGTCAACTCTGCAACAACAAAAAAGACACAAATCCAAGGAAGAGCTGCCAGTGGACCCATCCGAGAATCAGAGACATGGGAGTGCTAGCGTTTCACCCTCTTTTTGTAGGATAATCTTTGTAATTTTATTTTGGCATTATTTTCTTTCTTTCTTTCACTCTGATCACGATGATGATGATGATGATTATACGATGATGATGATTCTCAAAAGGAAAAAGAAAAGGGAAACAGAGAAAGGAGAAAGGGAGAAAGGAATGGAATTAGAATTTTATTTTTTATTTTTAATTAATAAGGGTAATTAAGTAATTTTATTTATTTTAGTCTATATATTTATCTTAAACTAAATAAAATACTGGGACATAATTAAGTCTTGTACACTTTTCACCAAAAATAATACAGAGATTTAATGTCTCTTAGTATTTATCTTCCAGTCTTGATCTTTTAATTTCAATCTCTCTTTTAAATACTAGCTAAATAAATAAGAAAAGGGAAAAAGAGATTACAAATGAAGAAGTTGGTTGAGACTCAATAAGTCATGATCTAATAACTTGAGGGTTATGAATAAATGTAAATCAAAAGGTTTAGTTGAGATTAAGGAAGAGAAAAGAGCCAAATTCTCAAAGCAATAAACCAATGAAAATAATGAAGATAACGAAGAGGATGATGATGAATTGATGACGATGAGACGCACTTAATTGGGGATTACATCTTTTGATGAGTTTGAGCAAAAATAAGCGTGTGTTTGATTTGTATTTTTATTTTCGGTATTTTTTATTTTTAAAATTTTGTAAAAATAAATAGAAGTTGAAAACAAAAAAAATTATTTTATTATTTTTTAAAGTACTTGTGAACTATAGTCAATTGTTAGTTGGATTACAAAGAAATTTAAAAAATACCAAAATATATAATTCACTTCAAAAAGTAAGTTTTACTATGACAGTAAAAAATAAAAACTATTTGAATCCCCTAGTCACTTCACTTTCCTCTTCTACATCTTTTTTTCCCCAAAAAAAGAGTCTACTTTCGCAGCACTTCCTTCCACCGTGCATACGCTTCCCTTCACCGCGCTCTTGATTCAAAATTTTTAGAGGTTTAAGATGTTAAGTTGTTTATAATTTTGGATGTTATTTTTTCAGAATTTTTAGATATTGATAATTTTTATGTTTTAATTTTTTTTACGTTTCTTATTTTAAAAAAGGAAACATCCAAAACAAAAAAAGAAACAACCAAAATATAATAAAAGAAGAGAAATGCTAGAGGGCCATAAGTTTTAACCATTAACTAAATTTCTTTAGTTTAGTAATTCAATAACATACTTTAACACACACTTTTAAATATTAATGGCTAATTGATGACAAAAAATAATAAATTCTAATAGTTTTCTAATATTTTTCATAAAAAAATTTAAAACTAAATGAAAAAAAACATCCAAAATCATTATAAAACGAATATTCAAAATCTAACAAAAAATATATGAAAGGTAACAAAAAATATCTAAAATCATTCTACAAGAACCTCCAAAATGATGATGATGATGGAGGAAGACGCGGCACAAAAGGAGAGACGCGGAGGGAGAGGCGTGGAGGAAAAGAAGAAAAAGAGACATAGAGGAAAAGGAAAAGAGAGGTAAAAGAGGAAAAAAGGACGTGTATTTTTTGAATGTAAAATTAATCTTTTAAATTTTAAAATCAAAATTTTTAAAAAGTTGATTATTTGACTACATAAAGAGTTAATTTTCTAAACTTTCTCTTTCTCCATATATGTGTTTATTTGAAACTGTGTGCAGTTTGAGACACCTTTATTTTTCATGAAATAGTTAGCATCCTTCCTACTCAAGTATTGAGAGTTCTTTGAGAGCCACTGTTGAATCATAAGGCCTCACAAAACGTTTGTCTGTCATGGTAGAGGGAAGTGAGGGTAAGTGTGGTAATTTATGACTCAAACAATGTTTAACACAATATATTTAGTCTCTAATTAATTACAAAGTATGTTTTAATTTATGTGTTACTGATATTTGTTGTTAAAATAATATTTTTACAGAAAAATGATAACAGAACATGTATAATCCTTAACAAATTTAGAACAATTACATGCCTTCGCACGAGTTGTTCATTATGCGAAAGTTGTGCAAAAATTTCAAGTGAGTCAATTGGATCGTCCACTTAGAAATGGAAATGGGACGGGACGGGTTTTTGCCCTACCCAATCCTGTCCTGTCCTATCTTAATCTATATAGACCTCATTCCCTTACCACCTGCGGAAAGTAAGACCTTGCACCCTAACCCATTTATGTGGGTACCCGTCCCGCTCTTACCTATCTCTATAACCTATAATCCAGAAAAATGTTATAGCATATCAATAACAAAATTGAGTTTCAAACAAATTTAACATAATAACTAACAAGTTAAAACATTACACTAAATTATCAAATTATAAATAAATCAAATAAGATATATTTGAGTTTTCAATTCATCAGCCATGGTCACTTTCCAACTCTCCAAAAATTCTTAAGGCATCTACATTGTCACAAATAAATATAATGTTATAGATATTAAAACTCCAACTCCAAACAATAATAAGTATGTAAAAAATAACAAAATATGCAAATCAATATAAAATATAAAGCATAAGCATATTGGTAAAAAAATAAAATCAACATAAACAGATCAGCAACATAAAAATATGCAACAAAAAATTCAAAACTAACAAATATACATTTTAGTAAAAACTTAAACAAAGAGAAGCGGATTAGAAAAAAAATTCAAGATCAGTAAAAAAAATTAAAACAAACATTAGCAGATCAATAAAAAATAACAACAATAAATATATCAAGAATAAAAATTAATTGAATAATTAAAATAAAAGTACCTCTCCAAAGAGGAGTAACGTAAGATCCGATTTTCGATAAATTGACTTTTCTAGCTATTTTATAACTTATTCTACCAAATCCTGAATCACGACCCAATAATTATTAGTGAGGCAGGTCCAATAATAAAAAAAACAAAATAAATTAGAAAATGGTAATTAATAGGTCAAACTTGACTTTATGAGGGTAATTAATTCCTCTAAGTCAAATTTGACTAGTAAAAAGTAAACACTTGCTTGCCATTGATTTATTTTCCTTACTAGAGACTTTTTGAGCTGAGAATTCACTTTTATTTCTGATTATTATTCCGCAAACGACTCATAGAGACTCCGAATCCTCTTACTTACCACCTAAGTAACTCGTCCCTCCCTCTCAGCCTCTGGGCTGATATTATATCAGCCTCTCATCCCTTTTTTGCTGTATTTTTAACCACGAGTAACTAACTGCGATTAATTGTGGATAAACTCAACATGCAAGTGCCGATGATGATCGGATATTTTATATGTTTTTTGGCATCATTTTCATATAGTTTTTAGTATGTTTTGTTTGATTTTTTAATATTTTCATACGTTTTAGTGCAAAATTCACATCTTTAAATTATACTTTAAGTTTGTGTGTTTTATTGTGATTTCAGGTATTTTCTGGCTGAAATTGAGGAGCTTGAGCAAAAGTTTGATTCAGAGACAGAGAAAGGACTACAGAAACTGTCAGGATCTGACCTCCGTGCACTCGAAGGAGAATTTCTTGAGCTACAAAAGTCCAAATAGTGCGCTATCAATGGCTATGGAAAGCTAACATCCAGGGCTTTCTAGAAATATATAATAGTCCATACTTTGCATTGGAAATGAAGGTCTAAAACTGGCTTTCAACGCTGGCCACTAGCCCCATTCCTGGCGTCCAGCGCCCACAGGGGAGCAGCTGGCATCCAACACCCAAAAGAGAGTCTCAAGCCAACGTTCAACGCCCCCAAGGGGTACTAGATTGTGGAAGACACTCAAGCTCAGCCTAAACACTCACCAAGTGGGCCCCAGAAGTAGATTTTCGCACTATCAACCTAGTTTATCCTATTTCTGTAATTCTTAGTTATTAGATTAGTATATATAGGAGGAGATCACCCTTGTTTAGGATTTTCTTCCTTCCCCCACTTTATTTTCGAACATCATATTGTACAGTATGAGTCACCAACCTCCTAAGGTTAAGGTTAGGAGCTCTGTTGGGTTTCATGGATTAATAATATTACTGTTCTTGTTCAATATGTCTGATTCTATTCTCTTATGCATTCTCGTTCTTCATCTTATGAATTGAGGGTGACCCGTGACAATCACCTTGTTCTACATGGGTTCCGTGCGAGTCCTGACCTGGATAGCGTTGAACAAAAGCTAGATATTGCATTGCAGATTCCAATAGAGTACCTGGAAAACTATGGATACATGACATGAAATCCCATTGACCGTGGGTAAGTGAGGTCTCTGTGGCGCTAAAACTAGAGTCTGAGAAGCAGCGTTTCCTGATCCGAAAGATCTGCCTTGTCTGTGGCACCTTGAGTGGGGTCATCAAGGGGAGTGGATTGCTTAGAGCTTCATCTTCTGCTACAATGAGAAACCCAGAGGTGGCTTGATGAGAGGACATGAGTCACTTGCAACCTGGTGGATTGCTGCAGTGGAGGAGGTTAACTTGATAAGAGGACATGAGTTAATCACTTACGGCTGCCATTGAAGGAATCAGAAAGTTATTGAAGTGGACAATAAGAAAAGTTCATCCGAAAAGACAAAGCATCTCCGAAGCCTCAACCGTTCTTATACCATTGATTTCCTACCTATCTAGTAACGTTTTATTTATTTATTCTGTTTTATGCATTTTCTGTGATAACTTATAATTTCTATCCGCCTAACTAAGATCTGCAAGATAACCACTGCTTGCTCACCTGAGGTTTATATTACTTGGACGACCCGGTATACTTGCCGGTCTATCTGTGCGGAGCCAATTTTGTGCACCAAGTTTTTGGCGCCGTTGCCGGGGATTTTTTGGATTAGACAAACAACCAGATTATCTTGTTGCTTAGATTAGGTATTATTTATGGTTTATTTTCTCTTTTGTTTGTGTCTTTTATTTTCTTTTAAAAAAATTTTCAAAATCTTTTCTGTTTTTGGCTGTGTATTTTCCTTTGATTTTCTTACTTTGAGTCTTACCTATTTCTTATTTTCTTTTTCAAAAATTTTTCAAAATCTTTTCTTTTCTTTAGTAATCTTTGTCTTTTGTTTGAGTCTTGTGTCAGTTTTTAAGTTTGGTGTCCCCTCTGTTTTTATCTTTTTCTTTAAATTTTTGGTGTTCTTATTTTCCCTTCTTCATATTCTAATTATTCTTAGTGAATTTTCTTGGTTGATTTTAAAAATTTTGAATTTGGTGTCTTTTAGTTGTTTTTCCTCTAATTTTCGAAAATTAGTGTTATTAGATCTTAAAGTTTTTAAGTCTGGTATCTCTTTGTGTTCTCCTTTTCTTAAATTTTCGAAAAGTGTTCGTAAGTGTTCTTCATTGTATTCCAATTGTTGTTGATATTTTTCTTGGTTTGATCTTAGAAATTTTTTTTAATTTTTTGTCAAAATTTCAAAAATTGTGTTTTTAATTTCAAAAAATTTGAAGTTTGGTATCTTTTAGTGTTTGTCTTTTTTTAATTTTTCAAATTTCAAAAATTCAAACTTCAAATTTTAACTTTCTTGTTATATTTTCAAATCTTCATCTAATCTTTTCTTTAATATTCAAAATTTTATCTTATCTTATTTTAAATTCAAATCTTAAAATTCAAATTTCAAAATCTTATCTTATCCTAATTCAAATTCAATTTTAAAATTTTAAAATCAAATATTTTTCAATTCTTTCAAATCTTATCTTTCTTCGTTTGACTTCCTCTTTCCAACTTTAAATTTTTACAATCAAATCTTATCTTATCTTTCAAATCTTTTTGAAAATTCAAATTTTAAATCTTATCTTTTCAAATCTTTTTCAAATCTTTTCAATTCTTATATTATCTTGTTGACTTTTTCTTCCAATTTTAATTTCAAAATTTTAAAATCAAATTGTTTTCAATCTTTTATCTTATTTTATTTTCAAATCTTTCTTAATTAGTTACATGTTTTCTCTTATTCTCTTTCTATTTTCCCTTCTCTTTCTTCTTTTTCAAAACCTCCTAACTACTTTCTCTCTCTTCTTTTTTGAAAATTTCCTCTTCTTTTCCCTCTCTATTTTCAAAAATATCTTCCCCTCTCTCTATTAAATTTTAAAAACTATCCTCATTAAAGGACTTATTCTTTTCTTTTCTTCTTAATCTATCTCTCTCTAACAAAGGACCTCTATACTCTAACATAGAGAATCCTTTTGTTTCTATATTCTTGCATTCTTTCTTTTTGTTTATCAGCAAGAACAAGGATAAAGAACCTCTCTTTGATCTTGATCCTGAACCTGAGAGGATCCTAAGGAAGCGTTTACAACAAGCTAAAGCACAACACTTCGGAGGAAACCTCACAGAGCTATTTGAACAAGAAGCTGAAAACATAGATATGGCAGCCAAACGGAATAATGAAGGAGATGCAATGAAGGTTCTTGGTGACTTCACTACACCCACTTCGGACTTCTATGGAAGAAGTATCTCTACACCTGCCATTAGAGCAAATAACTTTGAGCTAAAGCCTCAGATAGTCTCTCTGATGCAACAGAATTGAAAATCCCATGGACTTCCACTAGAAGATCCACATCAGTTCTTATCTAAATTCTTGCAAATCTGTGACATTGTTAAGACTAATGGAGTGGATCCTGAGGTCTACAGACTTATGCTTTTCCCTTTTGCTATTAGGGACAAAGCTAGGATATTGTTGGATTCTCAACCAAAGGAAAGCCTAGACTCTTGGAAAAAGTTGGTCAATGCTTTCTTGGCTAAGTTCTTTCCACCTCAAAAGATGAGCAAGCTTAGGGTCGAAGTTCAAACCTTGAGACAAAAAGAGGGTGAATCCCTCTATGAAGCATGGAAAAGATACAAAAAATTGATCAGGAGGTGTCCTCCTGACATGCTCTCAGAATGGTCTATCCTAGGTATTTTCTATGATGGTCTATCTGAGATATCCAAGATGTCCTTGGATCATTTTGCTGGTGGATCACTCCACCTGAAGAAAATACCTACAGAGGGGCAGGAACTCATTGAAATGGTTGCAAACAACCAGTTCATGTACACTTCTGAGAGGAATCCTATGAACAATGGGGTAGCTCAGAAGAAAGGAGTCCTGGTGGTTGACACTCTGAATGCCATATTGGCTCAAAATAAGATATTAACCCAACAGGTCAATATGATCTCTCAACATCTGACTGGAGTACAAGCTACAACTAGCAGCACTCAAGACACCTCCTATGATAGCGATGCCTATGATCCAAATCAATCCATAATGGAAGAGGTGAATTATATGGGAGAATCTTATGGAAACACCTACAACTCCTCATGGAGAAATCATCCTAACCTCTCATGGAAGGATCAACAGAAGTCTCAGCAAGGTTTCAACAATAATCAAGGTGAAAAAACCCAGAATAGGTTCAACAACAGACCACCATTCTCAACTTCAAACCAACAGATGGAGACTTCTAAGTAGAGCCTTTCTGACTTAGCAACCATAGTCTCTAAAATCTCTAAGACCACTCACAGTTTTATAACAAAAACTAGGTCACCCATCAGAAATCTGGAGGTACAAGTTGGTCAGCTGAGCAAAAAAATTCCTGAGACTTCTCCTAATACTGTTCCCAATAACACTGAAGTAAACCCAAAAAAAGAGTGCAAGGTCATCACTGTAGAAGCTGAGGCCGAACCTGAAAGGGATACTCTGGCGTTGAACGCCAGTAAGGAAGTCCTTACTGGGCGTTCAATGCCTAAAAGCCACCATCACTGGTGTTGAATGCTAGGAAGGAGCTCCTTACTGGGCGTTCAATGCCTAAGGCAGCACAAAAGTTGGCATTGAATGCCAGTGAAGGTATTCAAGTTGGGCGTTCAAATCCCAAAGAGATACAAGTCTTGGCATTGAACACCACAATAGGAGTAGTTGGCGACCCTAAGCTCACTGAGAACTTTCCTATTGAAGGACTGATAGAACCCAAGGTTCATGAGGAGCCCATTGAAGTTCCCTTGAATGCTTGGTTGAAGATCATAGAATCTGAAGAGTACTCTTCCTCTAAAGAGAAAGAGGAAACTAGGAAAGAGCAAGTTGCTCGGTACCTAGGACTTCTCATGAAGCTGAATGCCAAGTTGTTTAGCATAGAGACCTTGGAGGAAGAGCCTCTGGTGCTCACCAAGGAACTCAATGCCTTAGTTCAGTAGAAGTTACCTCAAAAGAAGCCAGATCCCGGACGCTTCTTAATTCCTTGCATCATAGGTACCATGACCTTTGATAAGGCTCTGTGTGATCTAGGGTCAAGCATAAACCTCATGTCACTCTTTGTAATGGAGAAGTTGGAAATCTTTGAGGTACAAGCTGTAAGAATCTCACTAGAGATGGCAGACAAGTCCATGAAAAAGGCTTATGGATTGGTAGAGGATGTCTTGGTGAAGGTTAAAGACCTTTACATCCCTGCTGACTTCATAATCCTAGATACTGGGGAGGAAGAGGATGAATCCATCATCCTTGGAAGACCCTTCCTAGCTACAGCCAAGGCTGTGATTGATGTAGATAGAGGAGAACTAGTCATGCAATTAGATGAGGACTATCTTGTGTTCAAGGTTCATAAACCTCATTCTACCTCAACTAAAGGAAGCACCATTCATAAACATGGAATGCTTCAACCACTCATCTCAGTACAGAGTCTAACAGAGCCCCCAAATACCAATTCTAAGTTTGGTGTGGGGCAGCCATCATCAAGCTCTGAGAGGAAAGGCACTAGGAAGAAAGTGCCCATGGGCTGGAGGGGTAAGAAAATCCCCATTGAAGGCCTCTCACCTGGCATGAGAGTTGTCTTCACTGATAATCCAGCCATTCCACACACTGTAAACAGGATCCTGTCTCTAGAGCATGTGGAGCTCATCCATGAGAGCACAAGGAAGAAGTTCACTGTAAGGGGCAAAATTTTGAGCCCCTATCCATCTCCGTAAGGAGCTAATCGTCAAGCTAGTGACGTTAAAGAAGCGCTTGTCGGGAGGCAACCCAACCATAATTAGTTATTTCTATTTTTTCATTAAGTTTATTTCATTTATATCAGTTTAATTTTCAGGTTTTGTTTAAGTTTGTGATCATGTGTAGTAATTAGAACAGAAACAAAAACAGTCAGAGCTGGAAACAGAACACCCTGGAACAGATACCTTACTGGCATTGAACGCTAGGCAAGGAGGACAGATTGGGCGTTCAACGCCCATGAGGAACACATTGCTGGCATTGAACGCCAGCCAGAAGGCAGATACCTGGCATTGCACGGCAGGTAGGAACACCCCAATGGGCGTTCAACGCCCAATCATAGGCATATAGCTGGCGTTGAACGCCAGCCAGGAGTAGGAGCTGGGCGTTCAACGCCCATAAGGGGGAAGGGAACAAGAATTCCCTAAACCTTCAGGATTAGTGGGTCCCATAGAATCTCCACCTACCTTACATTTTTCTCTCTCTTACTTTCACTCTTCCCCACACACCCTTCCCTATAAACCCTAACACAATCACATTCATATCACTTTCTAAAACCATCATAACTCCCACCAACCCCCACCTACTTCAAACTCAAAATTTTCCACCCAATTCCCACCCATTCATTCGAACCCAACCTATCCCACTCCTATAAATAACCCCTTCTTCCTACCTTTCATACACACATCATCCATACACTAAAGCCCTACTTGGCCGAATCCACTATCCCTCTCCATCTCCTCTATTCTCTTCTTTTTCTACTCTTTTCTTCCTATTTTGCTCGAGGATGAGCAAAGCTTTTAAGTTTGGTGTTGGAAAAGCCTTGCCTTTTGCTTTCCATTCACACTGATGGCACCCAAAGTCGGAGAATCCTCTAGAAAGAGGAAAGGGAAAGCAGTTACTTCCACCTCTGAATCTTGGGATATGAAAAGATTCATCACCAAAGCTCATCAAGACCACACCTATGAAGTAGTGGCAAAGAAAAGGGTGACTCCTGAAGTCCCCTTTAGGCTAAAAAAGAATGAGTACCCGGAGATCCAAAGAGAAATCCGGAGGAGAGGTTAGGAAGTCCTAATCAATCCTATCCCGGAAGTTGGGATCTTGATGGTGCAAGAGTTTTATGCTAATGCATGGGTCACGAAAAATCATGATACAAGCGTGAACCCAAGTCCCAAAAATTGGCATACCATGGTCCGAGGGCGACCCCTGGATTTCAGCCTGGAAAGTGTAAGGTTGGCGTTCCATTTGCCAATAATGTAAGGAGACCGACATCCTTACACTAGGAGAGTTAATTTCGACCAGAGGCTAGACCAAGTCCTTTCAAACATTTGTGTAGAAGGAGCTCAGTGAAAAAGGGATGCTCAAGGCAAGCCTATCCAACTGAGAAGGCTTGATGATGAGCGGATAATTTATACGCTTTTTGGCATTGTTTTTATATAGTTTTTAGTATGATTTAGTTAGTTTTTACTATATTTCTATTAGTTTTTAAATAAAAATCACAATTCTGGACTTTACTATGAGTTTGTGTGTTTTTCTATAATTTCAGGTATTTTCTGGCTGAAATTGAGGGAGCTGAGCAAAAATCTAATTCAGGCTGAAAAAGGATTGCTGATGCTGTTAGATTCTGACCTCCCTGCACTCGGAATGGATTTTCTGGAGCTACAGAAGTCCAATTGGTGCGCTCTCAATTGCGTTGAAAAGTAGACATCCAGGACTTTCCAGAAATATATAATATTCCATACTTTGCTCAAGGATAGATGACGTAAACTGGAGTTCAACGCCAGTTCCATGTTGCAGTCTGGCCTCAAACGCCAGAAACATGTTACAAATGGGAGTTGAACGCCAGAAACAGGTTACAACCTGGCGTTTAACTCCAGAAACAGCCTAGGCACGTGAGAAGCTTAAGTCTCAGCCCCATCACACACCAAGTGGGCCCCAGAAGTGGATTTCTGCACCATCTATCATAGTTTATTCATTTTCTATAAACCTAGGTTACTAGTTTAGTATTTAAACAACTTTTAGAGGTCTATTTCGCACCTCATGACATTTTAGATCTGAACTTTGTACTCTTTGACGGCATGAGTCTCTAAACTCCATTGTTGGGGGTGAGGAGCTCTGCTGTGTCTCGATGAATTAATGCAATTATTTCTGTTTTCTATTCAAACACGCTTGTTTCTATCTAAGATGTTCATTCGCACTTCAATATGATGGAGGTGATGATCCGTGACACTCATCACCATCCTCAACCTATGAACGCGTGACTGACAACCACCTCCGTTCTACCTTCGATTGAATGAATATCTCTTGGATTCCTTAATCAGAATCTTCGTGGTATAAGCTAGAATCCATTGGCAGCATTCTTGAGAATCCGGAAAGTCTAAACCTTGTCTGTGGTATTCCAAGTAGGATTCAAGGATTGAATGACTGTGACAAGCTTCAAACTCGCGAGTGTTGGGCATAGTGATAGACGCAAAAGGATCAATGGATCCTATTCCGACATGATCGAGAACCGACAGATGATTAGTCGTGCGGTGACAGCGCACTTGGACCATTTTCACTGAGAGGATGGATGGTAGCCATTGACAACGGTGATCCACCAACACACAGCTTGCCATAGGAGGAACCTTGCGTGCGTGAAGAAGAAGACAGGGGGAAAGCAGAGATTCAGAAGACAAAGCATCTCCAAAACTCCAACATATTCTCCATTACTGCATAACAAGTATTTAATTTATGCTCTTTTATTTTTCGCAATCCAAACTGATAATTATAATTGATATCCTGACTAAGAATTACAAAATAACCATAGATTGCTTCAAGCCAACAATCTCCGTGGGATTCGACCCTTACTCATGTAAGGTATTACTTGGACGACCCAGTGCACTTGCTGGTTAGTTGTGCGAATTTGTGAGAAATAGTAATATTGACATTGACATACACAATTTCGTGCACCAAGTTTTTGGTGCCGTTGCTGGGGATTGTTCGAGTTTGGACAACTAACGGTTTATTTTGTTGCTTAGATTAGGAAAAATTTTTCTTTTTGGTTTAGAGTCTTATATTATTGTTTTAGGTTGAAATTTTCTTTTTAATCCTTATTTTCTCTTTTTAAATTTTTCAAAAAATTTTTATAAACTAATAATTGAGTTTTTCTATTTTAGTTTTATGTTTTAAGTTTGGTGTCAATTGCATGTTTTTATTTTCTTTTAAATTTTTTAAATTGTATTCATTGTTTTTTTTCTTAATCTTCAAGTTGTTCTTGTTTATTTTCCTTGTTTGATCTTTAGTTTTTCTTGTTTTGTGATTTTTCTTGTTTTTCTTGTGCATTTTCGAATTATTAGTATCTAAAAAAATTCATTTATTAAATACCTTGTTAAAACACTTTAAATTTATAGCTCAATTGGCTAGAGCGTGATGCTTATGTTCTTGGTAATTGGCTATCTTCTTTTTTAAAAACTTTTTCAAAATTAATTTTTCTTGGAATAAATCTTGTGCCAAACTTTAAGTTTGGTGTTTTCTTGTTGATTTTTCTTTAGTTTTCAAAAATTTTGTTTTGGTTTTCTAAAAATTTTAAGTTTGGTGTTCTATCTTCATGTTCTTGTGAGTCTTCAAAGTGTTCTTGAGTTTTCTTTGTGTTTTGATCTTAAAATTTTTAAGTTTGGTGTTCCTTGGTGTTTTTCTCCAAAATTTTCGAAAATAAGGAGCATTAGATCTAAAAAATTTTAAGTTTTGTGTCTCTTTATTGTTTTTCTCTTTCCTCATTGAATTCAAAAATATCTTTTTCCTTTATTTTAATTGATTTTTCGAATTTTCCTTTTAAAAATTCAGATTTTATTTTAAAATTTTTTTTATTTTATCTTATCTTAGTTTTAAAATTTCAAAATTCAAATCTTTATCAAAAATCATATTCAAAATTTTTCAAATTTTCTTAATTAAGTAATTATTTTAGTCTTAAATTTTTTGTTCTTAATTTTCGAATTCTATATTTAATTTCAAACTATTTTATTCTCTTTTCTTTTATTATTTATTCGTTCCCTTTTTACAAAAGAAAAAAAAATTTAAAAATATATTCTATTTGCTATTCATATCAATTCCCTTTTCTCCATCATGGATCTAAGTGGAATTGAACAGTCCAGAAGGACTTTGGGGTCATATGCCAACCCCACTACTGGTTCATATGGGAGTAGTATCTGTATACCCTCCATTGAAGTCAGTAGCTTTGAGTTGAATCCTCAGCTCATTATCATGGTGCAGCAAAGTTGCCAGTATTCCAGTCTTCCTCAGGAAGAACCTACAGAGTTTCTGGTACAAGTTTTGCAGATTGCTGACACAATACATGATAAAGAAGTAGATCAGGATGTCTACAGATTATTACTATTTCCATTTGCTGTAAAAGACCAAGCTAAGAGGTGGTTAAATAACCAACCTAAGGCTAGCATAAGGACATGGAAACAGCTGTCAGAAAAATTCCTGAATCAATACATCCCTCCATAACGGATGACACAGCTAAGGCTGGACATCCAAGGCTTTAAACAAGGAGATAATAAATCTTTTTATGATGCCTGGGAGAGATACAGAGAGATGCTAAGAAAATGCCCCTCTAAAATGTTTTCAGAATGGGTGCAGTTAGACATCTTCTATTATGGGCTTACAAAGAAAGCTCAAATTTCTCTAGATCACTCAGCTGGTGGATCTGTACACATGAGAAAGACAATTGAAGAGGCTCAAGAGCTTATTGATACAGTTGCCAGAAATCAGCATCTGTACCTAAATAGTGAATCTTCCATGAAAGAAGAGGCTAAAACAGTAACTACTGAACTCAGTCCTGTAGAACAAATTACTAAATTCAATCAGCAATTGGACTCTCTAATAAAATAGCTGGCCGACTTCAAGGAGATACTACAAGACACAAGAATGGCTAATATAAATATGGAGGTACAGTTGAAGCAAACAGAAAAACAGTTATCAAAACAAATAACAGAAGAGTGCCAAGCAGTTCAATTAAGAAGTGGAAAAACATTAAATACCTCACTTTAAGGTAGCAGGAAGCCAAGAAAAGAACAAACTACTACCCAAAATCCCTCTGAGGACAGTAAGAGCCCAGAGACGAATAACTCTGGCGTTCAAACGCCAGAAACAGGCAAGGATTTGGCGTCAAACGCCCAATAGAAGCTCAGTTCTGGCGTTCAAACGCCAGGAACAAGTAAGGAGTTGGCGTCCAACGCCACTCCAGCTTCTAACCCTGGCATTCAAATGCCAGTGAGGGGTCAGACACACACAAGTGCTGATAACAACCCATCTAAAAAGGCTTATCCAACCACCTCTGTAGGAAATAAACCTGCAGTAACTAAGGTTGAGGAAATATAAAGCCAAGATACCTTATCCTCAAAAACTCCGCCAAGAGGAGTAGGATAAGCAATTTGCTCGCTTTGCAGATTATCTCAGGACTCTTGAAATAAAGATTCCATTTGCAGAGGCACTTGAGCAAATATCTTCTTATGCCAAGTTCATGAAGGAGATCTTGAGTCATAAGAAGGATTGGAGAGAAACTGAAAGAGTTGTCTTCACTGAAGAATGCAGTGCAGTCATTCTGAAAAGCTTTCTAGAAAAGCTTAAAGATCCCGGGAGCTTTCTGATACCATGCATATTAGAGGGTAATTGCACCAAGACAGCTTTATGTGATCTTGGGGCAAGCATCAACTTAATACCTGCATCCACTATCAGAAAGCTTGGTTTAACTGAAGAAGTTAAACCAACCCGGATATGTCTCCAACTTGCTGATGGCTCCATTAAATACCCATCAGGCGTGATTGAGGACATGATTGTCAGGGTTGGGCCATTCGCCTTTCCCACTGACTTTGTAGTGCTGGAAATGAAGGAGAACAAGAGTGCTACTCTCATTATAAGAAGACCTTTCTGAGCAACTGGACGAACTCTCATTGATGTCCAAAAGGGAGAAGTAACCCTGAGAGTCAATGAGGATGAGTTTAAGTTGAATTCTGTCAAGGCCATGCAGCATCCAGACACACCAAAAGACTGCATGAAAGTTGATCTCATTGACTCTTTGGTAGAGGAGGTCAATCTGGCTGAGAGTCTCGAATCAGAGCTGGAAGACATCTTTAAAGATGTTCAGCCTGATTTGGAGGGTTCAGAGGAACTGAAAGAGCCTCTGAGATTTCCTCAGGAAGAGGAGAAACCTCCTAAACCCGAGCTCAAGCCATTACCACCATCCCTGAAATATGCATTTCTGGGAGAAGGTGACACTTTTCCAGTGATCATAAGCTCTGCTTTAAACCCACTGGAAAAGGAAGCACTAATTCAAGTGCTGAGGACACACAAGACAGCTCTTGGGTGGTCCATAAGTGACCTTAAGGGCATAAGCCTAGCTAGATGCATGCACAAAATTCTATTGGAGGATGATGCTAAGCCAGTGGTTCAACCACAGAGGCGGCTAAATCCAGCCATGAAGGAAGTGGTGCAGAAAGAGATCACCAAATTTTTGGAGGCTGGGATTATTTACCCTATTTCTGATAGCCCCCGGGTGAGCCCTGTTCAAGTTGTTCCCAAGAAGGGAGGCATGACAGCATTCATAATGAAAAAAATGAACTGGTTCCTACAAGAACAGTTACAGGGTGGCGCATGTGTATTGACTACAGAAGGCTCAACACAGCCACCAGAAAGGATCATTTTCCTTTACCATTCATAGACCAGATGCTAGAGAGACTAGCAGGTCATGAATATTACTGCTTTTTAGATGGGTATTTAGGTTACAACCAAATTGCAGTAGATCCTCAGGACCAAGAGAAGACAGCATTCACATGTCCTTCTGGAGTATTTGCTTACAGGAGAATACCTTTTGGTCTGTGTAATGCACCTGCAACCTTTCAGAGGTGCATGCTCTCTATCTTCTCTGATATGGTAGAGAAATTTTTGGAAGTCTTCATGGATGACTTTTCAGTATTTGGAGACTCATTCAGCTCCTGCCTTGACCATTTAGCACTTGTTCTGAAAAGATGCCAAGAGACCAACCTAGTTTTAAACTGGAAAAAATGTCACTTTATGGTGACCGAAGGAATTGTCCTTGGGCATAAAATTTCAAACAAGGGGATAGAGGTGGATCAAGCTAAAGTGGAAGTAATTGAAAAATTACCACCACCTGCTAATGTTAAGGCAATCAGAAGCTTTCTAGGGCATGCAGGATTCTACAGGAGGTTTATAAAGGATTTTTCAAAAATTGCAAAACCCCTGAGCAATCTGCTAGCTGCTGACATGCCATTTGTGTTTGACACAGAGTGTCTGCAAGCGTTTGAGACTCTGAAAGCTAAGCTGGTCACAACACCAGTTATTTCTGCACCAGACTGGACTTTACCATTTGAACTAATATGTGATGCCAGTGACCACGCCATTGGTGCAGTGCTGGGGCAGAGGCATGACAAGCTTCTGCATGTCATTTATTATGCTAGTCGTGTTCTAAATGATGTCCAGAAAAATTACACAACCACAGAAAAAGAATTGCTTGCAATGGTTTATGCCATTGACAAGTTTAGATCATACTTAGTAGGATCAAAAGTGATTGTGTACACTGACCATGCTGCTCTTAAGTATCTACTCACAAAGCAAGATTCAAAACCCAGGCTCATAAGATGGGTGTTGCTTCTACAAGAGTTTGATATAGAAATAAGAGACATGAAAGGGACAGAGAACCAAGTGGCTGATCATCTGTCCCGGATAGAACCAGTAGAAGGGGAGTTTCCTCCCTCTATTGAAATCTCTGAGACCTTTCCGGATGAGCATTTGTTTGCCATTCAAAAAACACCATGGTTTGCAGACATTGTAAACTATAAAGCTGCAAGGTTCATACCCAAGGAGTACAGCAGGCAACAAAAGAAAAAATTAATTACTGATGCAAAGTACTACTTGTGGGATGAACCCTATCTCTTTAAGAGATGTGCAGACGGAATAATTCGTAGGTGTGTGCCTAGAGAAGAAGCACAGAGGATCTTATGGCATTGCCATGGATCACAATATGGAGGCCATTTCGGAGGTGAGCGAACAACCACCAAGGTCCTCCAATGTGGCTTCTACTGGCCTACACTCTATAGGGATTCCCGAAAGTTTGTACGTAACTGTGACAGTTGCCAAAGAGCTGGTAATCTGCCTCATGGTTACGCCATGCCTCAACAGGGAATCTTGGAGATTGAGTTATTTGATGTATGCGGGAATTGACTTCATGGGACCTTTCCCACCATCATACTCAAACACTTATATTCTGGTGGCAGTTCACTATGTATCAAAATGGGTAGAGGTCGTTGCTACACCCACCAATGATACTAAAACAGTACTGAAGTTCCTCCAGAAATATATCTTCAGCAGGTTTGGTGTCCCTAGAGTACTAATCAGTGATGGGGCACTCACTTCTGCAACAAACAGCTTTACTCTGCCATGGTCCGGTATGGGATTCGCCACAAGGTGGCGACTCCATATCATCCACAGACAAATGGGCAAGTTGAAGTTTCTAACAGAGAACTAAAAAGAATCCTGGAACGGACTGTAAGTACCCGTAGAAAGGATTGGGCAAGAAGCATGGATGATGCTCTGTGGGCTTACAGAACAGCATTCAAGACCCCTATAGGGACCTCTCCATACCAACTTGTGTATGATAAGGCCTGTCATCTGCCCGTGGAACTGGAACATAAGGCCTACAGGGCAACCAGATTCCTAAACTTTGATGCCAAATTAGCCGGAGAAAAAAGATTGCTCCAGCTGAATGAGCTAGAGGAATTCAGACTCACTGCTTTCGAAAATGCCAAGCTTTATAAAGAAAAATAAAAAAGGTGGAATGACAGAAAGCTGTCATCTAGAGTCTTTGAACCAGGACAAAAGGTTCTGTTGTTTAACTCTAGGCTCAGGCTGTTCCCCGGGAAACTGAAATCCCGGTGGAGGGGACCATATGTGATTACAAGTGTATCACCATATGGTTATGTGGAGCTTCAAGACATTGATTCTGATAAGAAGTTCATTGTTAATGGAAAGAGAATCAAGCACTATCTTGAAGGCAATGTTGAGCAAGAGTGCTCAAGGCTGAGGCTAGATTAAAAGCCCAGCAAGGTCCAGCTAAAGACAATAAAGAAGCGCTTGCTGGGAGGCAACCCAGCCATTAGCAAAACCTTTTCAGTTATTTTGCCCTATTCTTCATTTTATTTATTTATTTATTTTTAAAGCATATAAGTTCAATGTTAATAAGGTAAAGAGTCAATTGCATAGGTTCACAGGGTTACAGAAGGATTCAGCACACAAAATAGAGAAAAAGAGCTCACTGGCGAGAAAACGCCAGTAAGAGGCACAACTGAGCGTTAAACGCCCAAAAGGAGCATCTACTGGGCGTTTAACGCCAATAAAGATAGCCATCTGGGCATTAAACGCCAGAAAGAAGCAGCTTCTGGGCGTTTAGCGCCAGATTGACAGCATCCTGGGCGTTCAGAAAAATGCCCAGTAACAAAGGGGTTTCTGGTGTTTAACGCCAGCTAGAAGCAACAGCTGGGCGTTAAACGCCCAAAACAAGCAGCAACTGGGCGTTAAACGCCCAAAACATGTAGCAGTTGGGCATTTAACGCCAGGATTGTTGGGAGTAGGCAATTTCGTTTTCAATTCAAATTTTTTCCATTTTTTATGTTTCAATTCATGATTTCTTGCACAAACATGTTACAAATCCTAATTTTTCAAATCCTTTTTTTTCAAAAAGATATCAAATGTATCTTAATTCATAAGCCCTTTTTCTTAATCCTCTTCAAATTATTTTCAAATCCTTTTCACAACAACTCTATCTCTTTTCAATCTAAAATCTTTTCAAATCATCAATATCTTTTTCAAATCCCCACATCATCTTTTTCAAAATTCAAATTTATCTTTTTCAAATATCTTTCATATCTTCTCAATTTTAAATCATATCTTTTTCCTATCATACTTATCTTTTACAAATCATATCTTCTATCATATCTCCTTCAAAAATTTTCGAACCCACCCTCCCTTTCCCCTTTAAATCCTAATTCGGCCTCCCCCTCTCCTCCACAAGTTGCGCTTGGCTCTCCCTCTTTCCCTCTCCTTTCTTTTCTTTTACTTGAGGACAAGCAAACCTCTAAGTTTGGTGTGTTTATCCGTGATCACTAAGCCAATACCCACTAAGATCATGGCTCCCAAGGAAAAACAAACCGACTCAAGAGGCAAGAAGGAGAATATTCCAAAACCACTTTGGAATCAAGGGAAGTTCATAACCAAAGAACATTCAGACCATTTTTACAAAATAATGAGTCTAAGGTCAGTGATCCAGAAGTTAAATTCGATCAGAAAGAAGATGAATATCCGGAGATCCAAGAGCAAATTCGAAACAGGAGCTGGGAAGTCCTAGCTAATCCTGAAACAAAGGTGGGAAGAAACATGGTTCAGGAATTCTATGCTAATCTATGGCAGACGGACAAGCAGAGAATAGCTGGAACCATATTCTATGACTATAGAACTCTGGTCAGAGGGAAGATTGTTCACACCCACCCTGACAAAATAAGGGAGATCTTCAAGCTGCCTCAACTGCAAGATGACCCAGACTCCTTTAACAGGAGAATGATGAGATCAAACCTGGGATTGGACAAAATCCTAGAGGACATATGCCTCCCTGGAGCCAAGTGGAAAACCAACACAAAGGGATCCCCGAACCAACTCAAGAGGGGAGATCTCAAACCAGTTGCCAGGGACTGGCTGGACTTCATTAGGCGCTCTATACTGCCCACTAGCAACCGCTCTGAGGTCACCATCAGAAGAACAGTGATGATTCATTGTATTATGCTAGAAAAAGAAGTGGAAGTTCATCAGCTGATTGCTTGTGAGCTTTACAAAATTGCAAACAAGAACTCCAAAGATGCTAAATTGGCTTATCCAAGCTTAGTCTCTCTGGCTATGTAAAGATGCTGGAATAAAAATGGGAGTAGATAAGTATATCTCAGTTGAGCAACCAATCACCAAAAAGTCTATGGAAGGACTAAAAGTGCAGGACGACCCCATCAAGAGAAAAGCAGAGGAGCTCCTCCCGGAAATCCCTCAAATTGAATACTGGGAGCGCCTAGAAGCATCTGTCACCAAGTTGCAAGAAGCTGTGAATCAACTGAAGGAAGAACAGCAAAATCAAAACAGCATGCTATGCAAACTGCTTAAAGAACAAGAAGAACAAGGGCGTGACATAAAGGAACTGAAGCGCCAGAAGCTTTCTCTTGAAGGGCCAAGCACTCCACAGACTAAAGAAGCATCTACCTCCCAAAATAAAGGTTGTTGAGTCCTAACTCTGAGATAACCTTTTATCTATTTTAAGAGTATATGAGTATTAGAGTTAGAGTCATTTATTTTTAAGTCCTTAATTTCCTATCTTTTATTATTAAGTGTCTGCTTTTATGCCTAATTTATATTATTAAATAATAAATAAAGATTAGAGTCTATGCCTTAAAGTTATGAATATCCTATGAATCCATCACCTTTCTTAAATAAAAAAATATTTTAATTATAAAAGAACAAGAAGTACATGGTTTCAAATTCATCCTTGAAACTAGTTTAATTATTTTGATGTGGTGACAATACTTTTTGTTTTCTGAATGAATGCTTGAACAGTGCATATGTCTTTTGAATTTGATTGTTTATGAATGTTAAATATGTTGGCTCTTGAAAGAATGATGAAAAGGAGAAATGTTATTTGTTGATCTGAAAAATCATAAAGTTGATTCTTGAAGCAAGAAAAAGCAGTGAATACAAAAGCTTGCAAAAAAAAATAATAATATTTGGCGAAAAAAAATATAGGAAGAAAAAGAAAAAGCAAGCAGAAAAAGTCAAAAGCTCTTTAAACCAAAAGGCAAGAGCAAAAAAGCTAATAGCCCTTAAAACCAAAAGGCAAGGGTAATAAAAAAGATCCAAGGCTTTGAGCATCAGTGGATAGGAGGGCCTAAAGGAATAAAATCCTGGCCTAAGCGGCTAAACCAAGATGTCCCTAACCATGTGCTTGTGGCGTGAAGGTGTCAAGTGAAAACTTGAGACTGAGCGGTTAAAGTCAAGGTCCAAAGCAAAAGAAGAGTGTGCTTAAGAACCCTGGACACCTCTAATTGGAGACTTTAGCAAAGCTGAGTCACAATCTGAAAAGGTTCACCCAGTTATGTGTCTGTGGCATTTATGTATCAGGTGGTAATACGGGAAAACAAAGTGCTTAGGGCCACGGCCAAGACTCATAAAGTAGCTGTGTTCAAGAATCAACATACTAAACTAGGAGAATCAATAACATTATCTGAATTCTAAGTTCCTATAGATGCCAATCATTCTGAACCTCAATGGATAAAGTGAGATGCCAAAACTATTCAAGAGGCCAAAAGCTACTAGTCTCGCTCATCTAATTGGAGCTAAGTTTTATTGATATTTTGGAATTTATAGTATATTCTCTTCTTTTTATCCTATTTGATTTTCAGTTGCTTGGGGACAAGCAACAATTTAAGTTTGGTGTTGTGATGAGCGGATAATTTATACGCTTTTCGGCATTGTTTTTATATAGTTTTCAGTATGATTTAGTTAGTTTTTATTTTATTTATATTAGTTTTTAAATAAAAATAAAAATTCTGGACTTTACTATGAGTTTGTGTGTTTTTCTGTAATTTCAAGTATTTTCTGGCTGAAATTGAGGGAGCTGAGAAAAAATCTGATTCAGGCTGAAAAAGGACTGCTGATGCTGTTGGATTCTGACCTCCCTGCACTCGGAATGGATTTTCTGGAGCTACAAAAGTCCAATTGGTGCGCTCTCAATTGCGTTGGAAAGTAGACATCCAGGGCTTTCCATAAATATATAATATTCTATACTTTGCTCAAGGATAGACGATGTAAACTGGCGTTCAACGCCAGTTTCATGTTGCAGTCTGGCGTCAAATGCCAGAAATAGGTTACAAATGGGAGTTGAACGCCAGAAACAGGTTACAACCTAGCATTTAACTCCAGAAACAGCCTAGGCACGTGAGAAGCTTAAGTCTCAGCCCCATCACACACCAAGTGGGCCCCATAAGTGGATTTCTGCACCATCTATCATAGTTTATTCATTTTCTGTAAACCTAGGTTACTAGTTTAGTATTTAAACAACTTTTAGAGGTCTATTTCGCACCTCATGACATTTTAGATCTGAACTTTGTACTCTTTGACGGCATGAGTCTCTAAACTCCATTGTTGGGGGTGAGGAGCTCTGCTGTGTCTCGATGAATTAATGCAATTATTTCTGTTTTCTATTCAAACACGCTTGTTTCTATCTAAGATGTTCATTCGCACTTCAATATGATGGATGTGATGATCCGTGACACTCATCACCATCCTCAACCTATGAACGCGTGACTGACAACCACCTCTGTTCTACCTTCGATTGAATGAATATCTCTTGGATTCCTTAATCAGAATCTTCGTGGTATAAGCTAGAATCCATTGGCAGCATTCTTGAGAATCTGGAAAGTCTAAACCTTGTCTGTGGTATTCCGAGTAGGATTCAAGGATTGAATGACTGTGACGAGCTTCAAACTCGCGAGTGTTGGGCGTAGTGACAGACGCAAAAGGATCAATGGATCTTATTCCGACATGATCAAAAACCGACAGATGAATAGTCGTGCGGTGACAGCGCACCTGGACCATTTTCACTGAGAGGACGGATGGTAGCCATTGACAACGGTGATCCACCAACACACAGCTTGCCATAGGAGGAACCTTGCGTGCGTGAAGAAGAAGACAGGGGGAAAGCAGAGATTCAGAAGACAAAGCATCTCCAAAACTCCAACATATTCTCCATTACTGCATAACAAGTATTTAATTCATGCTCTTTTATTTTTCGCAATCCAAACTGATAATTATAATTGATATCCTGACTAAGAATTACAAAATAACCATAGATTGCTTCAAGCCAACAATCTTCGTGGGATTCGCCCTTACTCACATTAGGTATTACTAGGACGACCCAGTGCACTTGCTGGTTAGTTGCGCGATTTGTGAGAAATAGTAATATTGACATTGACATACACAATTTTGTGCACCAAGTTTTTGACGCCGTTGCCGGAGATTGTTCGAGTTTGGACAACTAACGGTTTAGTTTGTTGCTTAGATTAGGAAAAATTTTTCTTTTTGGTTTAGAGTCTTATATTATTGTTTTAGGTTGAAATTTTCTTTTTAATCCTTATTTTCTCTTTTTAAATTTTTCGAAAAATTTTTATAAACTAATAATTGAGTTTTTCTGTTTGAGTTTAGTTTCATATTTTAAGTTTGGTGTCAATTGCATGTTTTTATTTTCTTTTAAATTTTCGAAATTGTATTCATTGTTTTTTTTTCTTAATCTTCAAGTTGTTCTTGTTTATTTTCCTTGTTTGATCTTTAGTTTTTCTTGTTTTGTGATTTTTCTTGTTTTTCTTGTGCATTTTCGAATTATTAGTATCTAAAAAAAATTTCATTTATTAAATACCTTGTTAAAACACTTTAAATTTATAGCTCAATTGGCTAGAGCGTGATGCTTATGTTCTTGGTAATTGGATATCTTCTTTTTTAAAAACTTTTTCAAAATTAATTTTTCTTTGAATAAATCTTGTGCCAAACTTTAATTTTGGTGTTTTCTTGTTGATTTTTCTTTAGTTTTCGAAAATTTTATTTTGGTTTTCTAAAAATTTTAAGTTTGGTGTTCTATCTTCATGTTCTTGTGAGTCTTCAAAGTGTTCTTGAGTCTTCCTTGTGTTTAGATCTTAAAATTTTTATGTTTGGTGTTCCTTGGTGTTTCCCTCCAAAATTTTCAAAAATAAGGAGCATTAGATCTAAAAAATTTTAAGTTTTGTGTCTTTTTATTGTTTTTCTCTTTCCTCATTGAATTCAAAAATATCTTTTTCCTTTATTTTAATTGATTTTTCGAATTCTCCTTTTAAAAATTCTGATTTTATTTTAAATTTTTTTTTATTTTATCTTATCTTAGTTTTAAAATTTCAAAATTCAAATCTTTATCAAAAATCATATTCAAAATTTTTCAAATTTTCTTAATTAAGTAATTATTTTAGTCTTAAATTTTTTGTTCTTAATTTTCGAATTCTATATTTAATTTCAAACTATTTTATTCTCTTTTCTTTTATTATTTATTCATTCCCTTTTTACAAAAAAAAAATTTAAAAATATATTCTATTTGCTATTCATATCAATTCCCTTTTCTCCATCATGGATCTAAGTGGAATTGAACACTCCAGAAGGACTCTGGAGTCATATGCCAACCCCACTACTGCTTCATATGGGAGTAGTATCTGTATACCCTCCATTGGAGTCAGTAGCTTTGAGTTGAATCATCAGCTCATTATCATGGTGCAGCAAAGTTGCCAGTATTCTGGTCTTCCTCAGGAAGAACCTACAGAGTTTCTGGCACAGTTTTTGAAGATTACTGACACAGTACATGATAAGGAAGTAGATCAAGATGTCTACAGATTATTACTGTTTCCATTTGCTGTAAAAGACCAAGCTAAGAGGTGGTTAAATAACCAACCTAAGGCTAGCATAAGGACATGGAAACAGCTGTCAGAAAAATTCCTGAATCAATACTTTCCTCCAAAACGGATGACACAGCTAAGGCTGGACATCCAAGGCTTTAAACAATGAGATAATGAATCTCTTTATGATGCCTGGGATAGATACAGAGAGATGCTAAGATAATGTCCCTCTGAAATATTTTCAGAATGGGTGCAGTTAGACATCTTCTATTATGGGCTTACAGAAAAAGTTCAAATTTCTCTAGATCACTCAGCTGGTGGATCTGTACACATGAGAAAGACAATTGAAGAGGCTCAAGAGCTTATTGATACAGTTGCCAGAAATCAGCATCTGTACCTAAATAGTGAATCTTCCATGAAAGAAGAGGCTAAAACAGTAACTACTGAACTCAGTCCTGCAGAACAAATTACTGAATTCAATCAGCAATTAGACTCTCTAACAAAACAGCTGGCCGACTTCAAGGAGATACTACAAGACACAAGAATGGCTAATATAAATATGGAGGTACAGTTGAAGCAAACAGAAAAACAGTTATCAAAATAAATAACAGAAGAGTGCCAAGCAGTTCAATTAAGAAGTGAGAAAACATTAAATACCTCACTTCAAGGCAGCAGGAAGCCAAGAAAAGAACAAACTGCTACCCAAAATCCCTCTGAGGATAGTAAGAGCCCAGAGAGGAATAACTCTGGCGTTCAAACGCCAGAAACAGGCAAGGATTTGGCGTCAAACACCCAATGGAAGCTCAGATCTGGCGTTCAAACGCCAGGAACAGGTAAGGAGTTGGCGTCCAACGCCACTCTAGCTTCTAACCCTGGCATTCAAATGCCAGTGAGGGATCAGACACACACAAGTGCTGATAACAACCCCTCTAAAAAGGCTTCTCCAACCACCTCTGTAGGAAATAAACCTGCAGCAACTAAGGTTGAGGAATATAAAGCCAAGATAACTTATACTCAAAAACTCTGCCAAGAGGAGTAGGATAAGCAATTTGCTCGTTTTGCAGATTATCTCAGGACTCTTGAAATAAAGATTTTATTTGCAGAGGCACTTGAGCAAATACCTTCTTATGCTAAGTTCATAAAGGAGATCTTGAGTCATAAGAAGGATTGGAGAGAAACTGAAAGAGTTCTCCTCACTGAAGAATGCAGTGCAGTCATTCTGAAAAGCTTTCCAGAAAAGCTTAAAGATCCCGGGAGCTTTCTGATACCATGCATATTAGAGGGTAATTGCACCAAGATAGCTTTATGTGATCTTGGGGCAAGCATCAACTTAATACCTACATCCACTATCAGAAAGCTTGGTTTAACTGAAGAAGTTAAACCAATCCGGATATGTCTCCAACTTGCTGATGGCTCCATTAAATACCCATCAGGCATGATTGAGGACATGATTGTTAGGGTTGGGCCATTCGCCTTTCCCACTGACTTTGTAGTGCTAGAAATGGAGGAGAACAAGAGTGCTACTCTCATTCTAGGAAGACCTTTCCTAGCAACTGGACAAACTCTCATTGATGTCTAAAAGGGAGAAGTAACCCTGAGAGTCAATGAGGATGAGTTTAAGTTGAATGCTGTCAAGGCCATGCAGCATCCAGACACACCAAAAGACTGCTTGAAAGTTGATCTTATTTACTCTTTGGTAGAGGAGGTCAACATGGCTGAGAGTCTCGAATCAGAGCTGGAAGACATCTTTAAAGATGTTCAGCCTGATTTGGAGGCTTCAGAGGAACTGAAAGAGCCTTTGAGATTTCCTCAGGAAGAGGAGAAACCTCCTAAACCCGAGCTCAAGCCATTACCACCATCCCTGAAATATGCATTTCTGGGAGAAGGTGACACTTTTCCAGTGATCATAAGCTCTGCTTTAAACCCACTGGAAGAGGAAGCACTAATTCAAGTGCTGAGGACATACAAGACAGCTCTTGGGTGGTCCATAAGTGACCTTAAGGGCATAAGCCCAGCTAGATGCTTGCACAAAATCCTATTGGAGGATGATGCTAAGCCAGTGGTTCAACCACAGAGGCGGCTAAATCCAGCCATGAAGGAAGTGGTGCAGAAAGAGGTCACCAAATTCCTGGAGGCTGGAATTATTTACCCTATTTCTGATAGCCCTTGGGTGAGCCCTGTTCAAGTTGTTCCCAAGAAGGGAGGCATGACAGTGGTTCATAATGAAAAAAATGAACTGGTTCCTACAAGAACAGTTACAGGGTGGCACATGTGTATTGACTACAGAAGGCTCAACACAGCCACCAGAAAGGATCATTTTCCTTTACCATTCATAGACCAGATGCTAGAGAGACTAGCAAGTCATGAATATTACTGCTTTTTAGATGGGTATTCAGGTTACAACCAAATTGCAGTAGATCCCCAGGACCAAGAGAAGACTGCATTCACATGTCCTTCTGGAGTATTTGCTTACAGGAGAAAGCCTTTTGGTCTGTGTAATGCACCTGCAACCTTTCAGAGGTGCGTGCTCTCTATCTTCTCTGATATGGTAGAGAAATTTCTGGAAGTCTTCATGGATGACTTTTCAGTATTTGGAGACTCATTCAGCTCCTGCCTTGACCATTTAACACTTGTTCTGAAAAGATGCCAAGAGACCAACCTAGTTTTAAACTGGGAAAAATGTCACTTTATGGTGACCGAAGGAATTGTCCTTGGGCATAAAATTTCATACAAGGGGATAGAGGTGGATCAAGCTAAAGTGGATGTAATTGAAAAATTACCACCACCTACTAATGTTAAGGCAATCAGAAGCTTTCTGGGGCATGCAGGATTCTACAAGAGGTTTATAAAGGATTTTTCAAAAATTGCAAAACCCTTGAGCAATCTGCTAGCTGCTGACATGCCATTTGTATTTGACACAAAGTGTCTGCAAGCGTTTGAGACTCTGAAAGCTAAGCTGGTCACAGCACCAGTTATTTCTTCACCAGACTGGACTTTACCATTTGAACTAATGTGTGATGCAAGTGACCACGCCATTGGTGCAGTGCTGGGGCAGAGTCATGACAAGCTTCTGCATGTCATTTATCATGCTAGCCGTGTTCTAAATGATGCCCAGAAAAATTACACAACCACCGAAAAAGAATTGCTTGCAGTGGTTTATGCCATTGACAAGTTTAGATCATACTTAGTAGGATCTAAAGTGATTGTGTACACTGACCATGCTGCTCTTAAGTATCTACTCACAAAGCAGGATTCAAAACCCAGGCTCATAAGATGGGTGTTGCTTCTGCAAGAGTTTGATATAGAAATAAGAGACAGAAAAGGGACAGAGAACCAAGTGGCTGATTATCTGTCCCGGATAGAACCAGTAGAAGGGGAGTTTCCTCCCTCTATTGAAATCTCTGAGACCTTTCCGGATGAGCATTTATTTGCCATTCAGGAAACACTATGGTTTACAGACATTGCAAACTATAAAGTTGCAAGGTTCATACCCAAGGAGTACAGCAGGCAACAAAAGAAAAAATTAATTACTGATGCAAAGTACTACTTGTGGGATGAACCCTATCTCTTTAAGAGATGTGCAGACGGAATAATCCGTAGGTGTGTGCCTAGAGAAGAAGCACAGAAGATCTTATGGCATTGCCATGGATCACAATATGGAGGCCATTTCGGAGGTGAGCGAACAGCCACCAAGGTCCTCCAATGTGGCTTCTATTGGCCTACACTCTATAGGGATTCTCGAGAGTTTGTACGTAACTGTGACAGTTGCCAAAGAGCTGGTAATCTGCCTCATGGTTACGCCATGCCTCAACAGGGAATCTTGGAGATTGAGTTGTTTGATGTATGGGAAATTGACTTCATGGGACCTTTCCACCATCATACTCAAACCCTTATATTCTGGTGGTAGTTGACTATGTATCAAGATGGGTAGAGGCCGTTGCCACACCCACCAATGATACTAAAACAGTGCTGAAGTTCCTCCAGAAACATATCTTCAGCAGGTTTGGTGTCCCTATAGTACTAATCAGTGATGGGGGCACTCACTTCTGCAACAAACAACTTTACTCTGCCATGGTCCGGTATGGGATTCGCCACAAGGTGGCGACTCCATATCATCCACAGATAAATGGGCAAGCTGAAGTTTCTAACAGAGAACTAAAAAGAATCCTGGAACGGACTGTAAGTACCCATAGAAAGGATTGGGCAAGAAGCTTGGATGATGCTCTGTGGGCTTACAGAACAGCATTCAAGACCCCTATAGGGACCTCTCCATACCAACTTGGGTATGGTAAGGCCTGTCATCTGCCCGTGGAACTGGAACATAAGGCCTACTGGGCAACCAGATTCCTAAACTTTTATGCCAAATTAGCCGGAGAAAAAAGATTGCTCCAGCTGAATGAGCTAGAGGAATTCAGACTCACTGCTTTCGAAAATGCCAAGCTTTATAAAGAGAAATAAAAAAGGTGGCATGACAGAAAGCTGTCATCTAGAGTCTTTGAACTAGGACAAAAGGTCCTGTTGTTTAACTCTAGGCTCAGGCTATTCCCTGGGAAACTGAAATACTGGTGGAGGGGACCATATGTGATTACAAGTGTATCACCATATGGTTATGTGGAGCTTCAAGACATTGATTCTGATAAGAAGTTCATTTTTAATGGACAGAGAATCAAGCACTATCTTAAAGGCAATGTTGAGCAAGAGTGCTCAAGGCTGAGGCTAGATTAAAAGCTCAGCAAGGTCCAGCTAAAGATAATAAAGAAGCGCTTGATGGGAGGCAACCCAGCCATTAGCAAAACTTTTTCTGTTATTTTGCCCTATTCTTCATTTTATTTATTTATTTATTTTAAAGCATATAAGTTCAATGTTAATATGGTAAAGAGTCAATTGCATAGGTTCACAGGGTTACAGAAGGATTCAGCACACAAAACAGAGAAAAAGAGCTCACTGGCAAGAAAACGCCAGTAAGAGGAATAACGGGGCGTTAAATGCCCAAAAGGAGCATCAACTGGGCGTTTAACGCCAGTAAAGATAGCCATCTGGGCGTTAACTGCCAGAAAGAAGCAGCTTCTGGGCATTTAACACCAGATTGACAGCATCCTGGGCGTTCAGAAAAATGCCCAGTAACAAAGGGGTTTCTGGCGTTTAACGCCAGCTAGAAGCAACAGCTGGGCGTTAAACGCCCAAAACAAGCAGCAACTGGGCGTTAAACGCCCAAAACATGCAGCAGTTGGGCATTTAACGCCAGGATTGTGGGGAGTAGGCAATTTCGTTTTCAATTCAAATTTTTTCCATTTTTTATGTTTCAATTCATGATTTCTTGCACAAACATGTTACAAATCCTAATTTTTCAAATCCTTTTTTTTTCAAAAAGATATCAAATGTATCTTAATTCATAAGCCCTTTTTCTTAATCCTCTTCAAATTATTTTCAAATCCTTTTCAAAATAACTCTATCTCTTTTCAATCTAAAATCTTTTCAAATCATCAATATCTTTTTCAAATCTCCACATCATCTTTTTCAAAATTCAGATTTATCTTTTTCAAATATCTTTCATATCTTCTCAATTTTAAATCATATCTTTTTCCTATCATACTTATCTTTTACAAACCATATCTTCTATCATATCTCCTTCAAAAAATTTTGAACACACCCTCCCTTTCCCCTTTAAATCCTAATTCGGCCTCCCCCTCTCCTCCACAAGTTGTGCTTGGCTCTCCCTCTTTCCCTCTCCTTTCTTTTCTTTTGCTTGAGGACAAGCAAACCTCTAAGTTTGGTGTGTTTATCCGTGATCACTAAGCCAATACCCACTAAGATCATGGCTCCCAAGGAAAAACAAACCGACTCAAGAGGCAAGAAGGAGAATATTCCAAAACCACTTTGGAATCAAGGGAAGTTCATAACCAAAGAACATTCAGACCATTTTTACAAAATAATGAGTCTAAAATCAGTGATCGCGGAAGTTAAATTCGATCTGAAAGAAGATGAATATCCGGAGACCCAAGAGCAAATTCGAAACAGGAGCTGGGAAGTCCTAGCTAATCCTGAAACAAAGGTGGGAAGAAATATGGTTCAGGAATAGTTGGAACCGCATTCTATGACTATAGAACTCTGGTCAGAGGGAAGATTGTTCATACCCACCCTGACAAAATAAGGGAGATCTTCAAGCTGCCTCAACTGCAAGATGACCCAGACTCTTTTAACAGGAGAATGATGAGATCAAACCTGGGATTGGAGAAAATCCTAGAGGACATATGCCTCCTTAGAGCCAAGTGGACAACCAACACAAAGGGTGCCACAAACCAACTCAAGAGAGGAGATCTCAAACCAGTTGCCAGAGGCTGGCTGGACTTTATTGGGCGCTCTATACTGCCCACTAGCAACCGCTCTGAGGTCACCATCAGAAGAACAGTGATGATTCATTGTATTATGCTAGAAAAAGAAGTGGAAGTTCATCAGCTGATTGCTTGTGAGCTTTACAAAATTGCAAACAAGAACTCCAAAGATGCTAAATTGGCTTATCCAAGCTTAGTCTCTCTGCTATGTAAAGATGCTGGAATAAAAATGAGAGTAGATAAGTATATCTCAGTTGAGCAACCAATCACCAAAAAGTCTATGGAAGGACTACAAGTGTAGGACGACCCCATCAAGAGAAAAGCAGAAGAGCTCCTCCCGGAAATCCCTCAAATTGAATACTGGGAGCGCCTAGAAGCATCTGTCACCAAATTGCAAGAAGCTGTGAATCAACTGAAGGAAGAACAGCAAAATCAAAACAGCATGCTATGCAAACTGCTTAAAGAACAAGAAGAACAAGGGCGTGACATAAAGGAACTGAAGCGCCAGAAGCTGTCTCTTGAAGGGCCAAGCACCCCACAGACTAAAGAAGCATCTACCTCCCAAAATAAAGGTTGTTGAGTCCTAACTCTGAGATAACCTTTTATCTATTTTAAGAGTATATGAGTATTAGAGTTAGAGTCATTTATTTTAAAGTCCTTAATTTCCTGTCTTTTATTATTAAGTGTCTGCTTTTATGCCTAATTTATATTATTAAATAATAAATAAAGATTAGAGTCTATGCCTTAAAGTTATGAATATCCTATGAATCCATCACCTTTCTTAAATAAAAAAATATTTTAATTACAAAAGAACAAAAAGTACATGATTTCAAATTCATCCTTGAAACTAGTTTAATTATTTTGATGTGGTGACAATACTTTTTGTTTTCTGAATGAATGCTTGAACAGTGCATATGTCTTTTGAATTTGATTGTTTATGAATGTTAAATATGTTGGCTCTTGAAAGAATGATGAAAAGGAGAAATGTTATTTGATGATCCGAAAAATCATAAAATTGATTCTTGAAGCAAGAAAAAGCAGTGAATACAAAAGCTTGCGAAAAAAATAATAATATTTGGCGAAAAAAAATATAGGAAGAAAAAGAAAAAGCAAGCAGAAAAAGCCAAAAGCTCTTTAAACCAAAAGGCAAGAGCAAAAAAGCCAATAGCCCTTAAAACCAAAAGGCAAAGGTAATAAAAAAGATCCAAGGCTTTGAGCATCAGTGGATAGGAGGGCCTAAAGGAATAAAATCCTGGCCTAAGCGGCTAAACCAAGCTGTCCCTAACCATGTGCTTGTGGCGTGAAGGTGTCAAGTGAAAACTTGAGACTGAGCGGTTAAAGTCAAGGTCCAAAGCAAAAGAAGAGTGTGCTTAAGAACCCTGGACACCTCTAATTGGAGACTTTAGCAAAGCTGAGTCACAATCTGAAAAGGTTCACCCAGTTATGTGTCTGTGGCATTTATATATCCGGTGGTAATACTGGAAAACAAAGTGCTTAGGGCCACGGCCAAGACTCATAAAGTAGCTATGTTCAAGAATCAACATACTAAACTAGGAGAATCAATAATATTATCTGAATTCTAAGTTCCTATAGATGCCAATCATTCTGAACCTCAATGGATAAAGTGAGATGCCAAAACTATTCAAGAGGCAAAAAGCTACTAGTCCCGCTCATCTAATTGGAGCTAAGTTTCATTGATATTTTGGAATTTATAGTATATTCTCTTCTTTTTATCCTATTTGATTTTCAGTTGCTTGGGGACAAGCAACAATTTAAGTTTGGTGTTGTGATGAGCGGATAATTTATACGCTTTTTGGCATTGTTTTTATATAGTTTTCAGTATGATTTAGTTAGTTTTTATTATATTTCTATTAGTTTTTAAATAAAAATTACAATTCTGGACTTTACTATGAGTTTGTGTGTTTTTCTGTAATTTCAGGTATTTTCTGGCTGAAATTGAGGGAACTAAGCAAAAATCTTATTCAGGCTGAAAAAGGACTGCTGATGCTGTTGGATTCTGACCTCCCTGCACTCATAATGGATTTTCTGGAGCTACAAAAGTCCAATTGGCGCACTCTCAATTGCGTTGAAAAGTAGACATCCAGGGCTTTCCAGAAATATATAATAGTCCATACTTTGCTCATAGATAGACGACGTAAACTTGCATTCAACGCCAGTTTCATGTTGTAGTCTAGCGTTCAACGCCAGTTCCATGTTGCAGTCTGGCGTCAAACGCCAGAAACAGGTTACAAATGGGAGTTGAACGCCAGAAATAGGTTACAACCTGGCGTTTAACTCCAAAAACAGCCTAGGCACATGAGAAGCTTAAGTCTCAGCCCCATCACACACCAAGTGGGCCCCAGAAGTAGATTTCTGCACCATCTATCATAGTTTATTCATTTTCTGTAAACCTAGGTTACTAGTTTAGTATTTAAACAACTTTTAGAGGTCTATTTCGTGCCTCATGACATTTTAGATCTGAACTTTGTACTTTTTGACGGCATGAGTCTCTAAACTCCATTGTTGGGGGTGAGGAGCTCTGCTGTGTCTCGATGAATTAATACAATTATTTCTGTTTTCTATTCAAACACGCTTGTTTCTATCTAAGATGTTCATTCGCACTTCAATATGATGGATGTGATGATCCGTGACACTCATCACCATCCTCAACCTATGAATGTATGACTGACAACTACCTCCGTTCTACCTTCGATTGAATGAATATCTCTTGGATTCCTTAATCAGAATCTTTGTGGTATAAGCTAGAATCCATTGGCAGCATTCTTGAGAATCCGGAAAGTCTAAACCTTGTCTGTGGTATTCCGAGTAGGATTCAAGGATTGAATGACTGTGACGAGCTTCAAACTCGCAAGTGTTGGGCATAGTGACAGACGCAAAAGGATCAATGGATCCTATTCCGACATGATCGAGAACCGACAGATGATTAGCCATGCGGTGACAGCGCACCTGGACCATTTTCACTGAGAGGACGGATGGTAGCCATTGACAACGGTGATCCACCAACACACAGCTTGCCATAGGAGAAACCTTGCGTGCGTGAAGAAGAAGACAGGGGGAAAGCAGAGATTCAGAAGACAAAGCATCTCCAAAACTCCAACATATTCTCCATTACTGCATAACAAGTATTTAATTCATGCTCTTTTATTTTTCGCAATCCAAACTGATAATTATAATTGATATCCTGACTAAGAATTACAAAATAACCATAGATTGCTTCAAGCCAACAATCTCCGTGGGATTCGACCCTTACTCACGTAAGGTATTACTTAGACGACCCAGTGCACTTGCTGGTTAGTTGTGCGAATTTGTGAGAAATAGTAATATTGACATTGACATACACAATTTTGTGCACCACTTGACCTCAAGCCCGTAGCTAAAGGATGGTTGAAATTCATCCAATGTTCCATCATTCCTACTAGCAATCGGTCAGAAGTGACCATTGACAGAGTTATCATGATTCATTGCATCATGATTGGAAGTGAGGTGGAGGTACATGAGATCATACCTCAAGAGTTGTACAAGAAAGCTGAAAAGCCTTCCACCTTAGCAAGGCTGGAATTCCCCCACCTTATCTGTCATCAGTTGGAATTGTCATAGAAGGAGACATCCCCATTAAAGAGGACAAGCCCATCACTAAAAGAATGATGGAGCAAACTAGAGAGCCAGCACATGGGCCACAGCAAGAGCATGTGGAGCTGCCTCAACAAGAAATCCCTGAGATGCCTCAAGGATACATTTTCCTCCCCAAGGCTATTGGGACCAATTGCAAACTTCTCTAGGAGAATTAAGCTCCAGCATTGATCAACTAAGGATGGGACATCAAGAACATTCCACCATCCTCCATGACATAAGAGAAGAACAAACAACCATGAGGGAAGAACAACAAAGGTAGGGGTGTCACATAGAAGAGATCAAGCACTCCATTGGATCCACCAGAAGGAGTAATAGCCACCATCACTAAGGTGGATTCGTTCCCTCAATTTTCTTTGCTTATGTTAATTTTTTTGTTTTTCATGTATTTTGTTTTATTGTCTATTTCTAGTGCATGATCATCTTTATGTCTTAAAGCTATGAATTGTTCCATGCATCTCTCACCTTGCTTAAAATAAAATTTTATTTGAAAAAGAAAAGTAAGATGCATGAATTTTGAGGTATATATTAAGAATAGTTCAATTATTTGATGTGGTGGCATTGTTTTTGCTTTCTGAATGCATGAATAAACAGTGCATATTTGATGTTAGAGTTAAGAATGTTGGCTCTTGAAAGAATGATGATGAAAGTGAAGTATTATGGTAATCTGAAAAATTCAAAAATTGATTCTTGAAGCAAGAAAAAACAGCAAAAAGTAATAAAAGAAAAAAAATTATTATATGCGAAAAAAAAGCAAGCAAAAAAAAAGAAAAGAAACAGAAAAAGCCAATAGCTCTTTAAACCAAAAGGCAAGAGCAAAAATCCAATAGCTCTTTAAACCAAAAAGCAAGAGCAAGGATCTAAGACTTTGAGCATTAATGGTTAGGAGGGCCTAAAAGAAATATCTTAGTCTAAACAATTCAAATGAGCTGCTTCCCTAACTATATGCTTGTGGTGTGAAGGTGTCAAGTGAAAAGCTTGAGACTAAGCAGTTAAAGTCATGATCCAAAGCAAAAGAGTGTGCTTAAGAGCTCTTGACACCACTGGCTGGGAATTCTAGCAAAGTTGAATCACAATCCGAAAGGGTTCACCCAGTTAAGTGTCTGTGACGTTTATGTATCCGGTGGTAATACTGGAAAACAAAGCGCTTAGGGTCACGACCAAGACTCAAAAGAAGCTGTGTTCAAGAATAAAAAAGAACTTAACTAAGAGAATCAATAATATCATATGGATTCTAAGTTCCTAAAGATGCCAACTATTCTGAGTTTCAATGGAAAGTGAGATGCCAAAACTATTCAGAAGCAAAAAGCTACTAGTCCTGCTCATCTAATTGAAACTAAGCTTCATTGAAAACTTTGAAATTTATTCTATCCTTTTCTTCTTTTTATCCTACTTTTTTTTTAGTTGCTTGGGAACAAGTAACAGTTTAAGTTTGGTGTTTTTATGAGATAATATTTTATACGCTTTTTGGCATCATTTTCATATACTTTTTAGTATGTTTTGTTTGAGTTTTATTATATTTTCATAGGTTTTAGTGCAAAATTCATATTTTTTTATTCTACTTTGAGTTTGTGTGTTTAATGGTGATTTCAGGTATTTTCTGGCTGAAATTGAGGGCCCCAAAGTGGATTTTAGCACTTTTTAGCTTATCTAGTCTTATCCTTGTAACTTTTAAATTTAAATTAACATCTTTTAGGTTTAGCTTTTACTATTTAAAGAGAAGATCACTTAGGTTTATAGACATTCATATCCAGAAAGATCTTCTTTTACTTTTATTTTATTTTTTCTGTAAAGTAAGAGTAACTAAACCTCCTAGTTAAGGTTAGGAGCTCTGCTTATTTCTATGGATTAATATTATTACTCTTCTATTTTAATTAATGTTTGATTCATTTCTAAGGTGTTGTTTTCATTCTTAATCTCATGAATCTGGAGTGGAACGACAGTATAACCCCTTATTCTACATGAGCACTTGTGATTATCTACAGAGCTATCTCGCTTGGGCTACAGCTTGAAAACACTCCTCCTAAATCGCAATTTACTTGGGCTAATTAGATATGTGACATAAAATTTCATTAGCATTGGGTAATTGAGGATTTTGTGGCGCTAAACTAGAGTTCTGAACTTCACCCTCTGATCTGAAAGAATTGACCTTATATGTGGCATTTTAGTAAGATCTGGGGAGACTAACTCGCTAAGATATTAGGTTTTAATCACTAAGGGTTTTCCATGGAATGAATCACTCATTGTCAAAATAGTGAGTAAGAAGTATTAATCCGGAAAGATGAGCATCTCTGAGGCCTTAACTGGTTCTGTTATCTCTTTACCAATCTTTAATTGCTTTTCTTTACTTTTTTGTTTATGCGAATTCAACTACAACAACTCTTTTTCTATTTGCCTGACTAAGTCCTGCAAGACAACTATTGCTTCCTCAATCCAATAATCTTCGTGGGATCGACCCTCACTCACCTGAGGTATTACTTGGAAGACCCAGTGTACTTGCCGGTGAAGCTGTGCGAGTTCAAATTTCACGCACCAAGTGGCCCATATAGAGCACACCTAAGGAGCTATACAAATCCAAGCTCAAAGTCATTAAATTCTAACACTTTTTTGCGACGCTTTTGGCCAAACAGAAACTGCACCATACCCAAAGTGTTTCAGCCTTTGTGAGATCATTTTCTGGTATTTGAGAGGTCTAATAACTGAATTAAACGAGAGGTAAGGGTTAGAAATAATTAGAATATATTTGTGCTTGATTCAGTATTCATATAAATTATTTTGTGGTGATTTTGTGCTTGATTTTTTATTCTAAAAATTCGGTTATGCTTCTCTATTTTAGACTATTATTTGAGTTATATATGAATCTTATTTGCCTCTGAAAAATGTATGGGACAGCTGAAAATTAATGGTTTACTTGGGGTTTAAGTTTCAAGCCTTAAACGTCAATAAAAGTGGATAAAAATGTAAAACTGTGTTTGTGGAAATTTCAACACCTAAAAGCCTAAAAATCAATGTGCTCAGGGGTTAAAAGAAGTTAGAAAAATAGTTTTAATGCTATAAAACAAGTAGGTAAGAATAAATGAGTGTTATGGTCATTTTCGGATAAAAAGAAGGCTAAAAATATAATTTAAGCAAGATATAATTAAAATTATAAATTTAATTATTTTAGGGGTAAAATAATAATTATATAAATTATTTGGTTCAAAATTGTAATTAAAATAAAATTTCGGGTCTAAATAAAAGTTTTAGTAAAAGTTAGAAGTAAAATGGTAAAAAAATAGTAACTAAAATAAGTAAATAAATTAATAAAGGATAAAATAGTCCTTTAGGCTCTTGAGGGTAAAATTGGCATTAATTAAAATTATTAGGGATAATTTGGTCATAGAAAAATTTTAGTATTAATCCGGTAAAATTTTGACGCTAATAAAATTAAATAGAAAAATTAGAGCATTTGGGGATAAAATGGTAATTTTGGGTATAAAGAAAATGCAAAAATAGTTAATTAACTTAACGAAAAATAAAAAGGTATGTTAGGAAGGATATGAGGGTAAAATGGTAAAGTATTAACATTAGTGGTGAAAGCGTCACTAAACGTCTAAAGAAAACGGTAAAAAGAGAAGTTATGTACAAAAGAAAAAAATTAAAAATATATAAAAGTAACAAGGATAAAATACTAAATGTGACAAAGGCTGAGATATTTAAAGAGAAGAGATCGGGTACAAATATTTATAAAAGAAAAGGGCAGTAAAGTCCCTTAGAAATAAAGTTTATTTGAAAAGTGCCACAAAAAGAAGAAATTATAAATTCCAAGGTGCTAAGAGATTATTTGGAGAGGAGGAGCATCTATTCTGATGGAACTAGAACCATGCTAAGAGATTATTTGGGAAGGAGGAGTTTCTGCTCCGACGGAACCAGAACCATAAGATATGGAGATGCCCATTTTATGTTGAAACCTGTTTTTCCAACTGTTAGCATACTATGGCATCAAGTTCTGCGACAATTTCCAGTTGCCAGAATGCATGTGGTTTTTTTCATTAGGCATGTATGCACAATGTACTCAGTTGGAAAAATCATATTCGGGCTTAGACCCGGATGACGTCAGGTTGCGGGTAGTCAACCGACGCGTGAGCTCATAGCCTGCATAAGACCAGACATGTATCATACTTGGTTACTGTATTTTCCTGTGATTTTGATTTATCTCTGCTTCCTATATTTTGTGCTTGTTTACTATTCTGCTATATACTTGTGCTTGTACTTGTTTGCGTGCCTTACCAACACAACTGCGCGAACTCTTAGATTTAGGCTGCAAAACCCCTTAGGTTTTTCGTGTATTATCCTACTGGGAACCTTAAGTTCTCACTCCCTTACTTCCCCCCGTTCTGCAGATGGAAACCAACACGATCTTCTTTGAGTTTCTCGCATTTGGACATGCGAGCAGCAGCATCACGAGTGTGTCCAATGACTCTCTCTTTGCTTTATCACAGTGTTTCCTCAGCTACCAAGATATCTATGAGCAGCAGCAATAATAATATCAATAGTAGTAGTAGTCTTTGCTCTCGCTCTGTATAGACTTTTAGAGGGCTAAGTGCTTTTATAAATATCTATATAACTAAGTTAGAACGGATCCCAAACTAGGGTGGTTTTTGTGGGTCGGGGCATGTTAGTATAAATAATGGAGTTTGTAGATATTTTCATGAATAAGCAATGATGTAACCTGGCGTGAACTATGATGTACTAAATGAACCTTCAAGCATATATGTATGATATTACTATGTTTAATTTTCTATTTTTTTTTATGCTTCATGTAGATATTATCTATCTAACTATTACCTATTTCATTATATCTATCTAACATGTGATCTCGACTAACGCTACAGGCTCATATGTATATATTCAATATAAGGTTTAGAGTCTCTAAAAAAAGTCGTGAAGTAGTGCCTGACGGCTAGCATTGGTCATGACGTGCTAGAAGTTAGATCGTTATAAGCAGAGGCATGGAACAGAAGAGAAAGAGTTGGAGGTTCTGGCCACAATCCACGGAGGAGCAAGGAAGAAGCGTGGCTAGGAGTTGAATGACGAGGTGCGGCTTGGGAGGAGGAGACGTTGGCGATTCGCAGATGGGGGATGACAGAAGAGAATGAGGAGGAGACGCCGACAATTCATAGATGGGAGAGGAGGTGACGCTGGCGAATCGCAGACGGTTGGGAAAAGAAGAAAGGGAGGCGAGGCGTCGAACACATCTGCAAGTGGGAACCAGAGGAAGCATCGATGACAACAGACTTAGAGAAAGTGGATTGGCGACGACGAATCAGCAATAGCCAACGAGAGTCAGAGGAAGCAGAGATGGCTACCAGAATAAAAGCTCCAGCGATAGCGACGAGTAGATCTAGCAACACCATAGCGGCGTCTCAGTACAGCGACGAAGAAGAAAAACTGGATAGCGCAATGAGAAAAAAGAAAAATGGAGAAGAGGCAAGAACAAGGAGTGAGAAAGGTGGCCAGGTGGGGGAAGAGATAAGTGTCTCAATGATTAGAAGAAGAAGAATGGAGAAGTGATGACTCAATCTTGGTGAGGAAGAAAAAGAACGGAGGTGGTTCAATTTCTAGTGAAGAAGAAAAATGAAAGCAAGAATAAAAACAATTACACAAATCTTTATTTGTTAAAAGATGTATATCACAGGTAGGGGTGGGTACCCCCTAGCTAAACCCGATCTTGTCCCATCTCAATCAAACATCTACCTCGCACAGAATCCGTTTTGCACTGGGTAGGATACCCACATATTTGGTTATTGCTGACCGACAACTAAATATGATTTGTAAGTTTAATTTATATTAGATCTTATGTCCTTTGATTACTTCTAAGTTCTAATATAACGCTGGAGCTAAATATATTGCGACCCTAGCTTACTTCAAGCTCAATTCATGAAGCGCCAAACCTAATAATATTCATCAAGTTCGACTCACCTACAACTTACCTATAATATAGTTTTTATATTATATTGCACATAAACATCTTGAACCAAATTAATTTATACAAATTGTCATATCTTATTTTTCTTTTTCAAATATATTAAATTATATTCCAAAAATCAAAGAAATACAATATAGTCCATAAATTCACTTTAAGGGAAGACAAAGACTTCACGACAATTTAAGAGAGGGAAAGGAAAATAAGGAAAACTTAGGGTTCTTCATTTTGGTTCATGACCGTCAAGTTCAGTTGGAGTTTTTGCAGCGGCAGCAGTGGTGTCTTCCGGCAATTGGTGCTTCCCTTCAAACATCGCCAAGTTCTTGGCTTTCAACAATCGTCAAACTTCATAATGAAGTACGTGTAATAATGAAATATATATTATTATATCTATCGATTATAAATATATCATCATCATCAAGGAATCACCTCACGAGTCATATGTTTTAATATTATAAAGTTCAAATTTTATCATTATTTATCAATTGAGGTCAACTTATCAATTTAACTTCTAGTAAATCGAGTTCAAACTAATTAACAAATGGATCAAATCACTTTCGAACTTAATTATTTTCGGTCATTTATTAGAAAGAATAATGTTAGAAAGCTATTTTTTTACTTAATATCAACAATTTTTTTTAAATTATTTTATTATTTATCTTAAATTCTAAAGTTTGAATCATAATCATTAATTCTAAACTCTAAATTATATATCTTAAATCCTAACTTATCCAAAAAATGAGAAATTTTTAAAATAAAAAAAAAACCGATTAATATTGACTATCTAAAATTAGTTTCCTATATTTTCTCTATTTAAAGATAAAAAAAAGAATATAATTTAAGTTACGTATTATTCTTATTACAAAATTAATCTTCAAAAAAAATTCTGTCTTATATAAATATTCTTAGAGATTATATTTCATGTACATTTTCTTAGCAAATGCAGTAAAATTAGGAATTAATAATCTTATTAGGAGATATTTGAGGAGGGTCATAAGAGTTAAATATGAGATCTTAAACCTATGGAGTCAACCAAATGTTTGATACATTAACAATATAAAAACTTGAAATAATATCTCAACCACTATCATGTTTCATTTGTAAAGGAAGAAGGGGATAATTAAAATTTGGAAGTCCCTTGAAGAAATTGTTTTGCAGAATGAAGAATCCACCTGTCTTGGAGGTACTTAGTTATGCTTAATGATGAAGGAACTTTGAGGATACAAACCGCTGCTAGAAAGTTTAGACTGCTTTTAATTATGAAAACAGAATATAAACAAGATACAAAAGATAAAGATTTAAAAATTAGTATTTTATATTTTATTTAGAAATAAATTGAATATAAAAAATTAAATTACAAAAGTTTAATTTAATTTTTCTACACAAAAAAATTTTTAAAAAATATAATGATAAAAAATAGAATTATGAAAAATTAATAAAAGTAATGTTGTAATGAAAGAGAAAATAAAAAATAAAATATATTTTTGTTAGTATTTTTGTATTCTTTTTAATAGAAATAATACAAAATAAACTAATTTATTATCTTTAAAGATAATATAATATTGTGTACGTGTTCATATCTATATGTCAAATATAATTTTGTGTTTTCATATTTATTTTTCTCAGTGTCTCGTACTTGTTATCTCAGCCTTATAGTTTATTCAGTTAAATAACCACTGTATCAATCAAATCAATAATATAGAAAAGAAGAGAGAACCTGATCCTGTTTAATGTTCATTGGTCTTACATGACCTACGATTTTGTGTGTGCCTTGAGTATATTCCTTTTATTAATATATATAACCCATTCTGGGAATCCAATACTGGTTCTGTGGTAATGTGTTGCCTGCAAGAAGCACATTCTGATTAAAATTGCAAAGTATCTAACAAAGTTGCGGTTTCTTACAATCGAAGGAACAATTTGTTTCATTCAACTCTGCTTATACAAGTTGATGATTCCCCTCTTTAATTGATCCTCAAAAAAAATTACGACAAATGAATCTTCCATTATTCTCTTCTTCCCTTTGCAGGGAAGCAACTACTATTGACCACGAAATGCTCTTCATTTGTAAGAGTGATGAATTATGTGAAATATTGTGTAATTTATGAAAATAAGTACATTCATAATTTTCATTAACTATTATTTTTGTTGCTAATTGGAAAACTTTTCAATAACGAATTAGACATAATGTCAACATTGTTTAAAAACATCACTAAGAATATTTTTGTAAATTTTACTACAAACAAGGGAAAGGTTATAAAGAGACTTTTTAACTCCAAAATAATTATAATTTAAAATTAATTAATTTATAACTCAATTGTTCGAAAGAGGATATTGTCAAATCTTGTTGGAAGAGGATGTTGTCAAATCAAATATTTTTCCTCCCCTAATCCTTTGATCTTAGGAAATTACTTTTCAGTTTTATTTGAAATAAAAGAAAATCCCCCTGGTTAATAACCGCTTATTAAGGGTCATTAAACTCCCTCCAATTCTCTCTCCACTTCACATTTAATGCGTCCCTAACCTCCTTCCTAACTCCACTCAATTCGGTTCTCTTCAAGTTTTCCTCTTCCACTTCTCCATTTTCTTTATCATGAAAAAGAAAACCTCCCCTAGAAAAAGTGAAAGAATCCTCTTCTCTCAAAAATCTTCCACACTCCAAACTCACACCCACATACATATCCATTCTACCTCTACATCTATTCCCTCACCACCATCCAAACACACAGACACCATGAGGAGGAAAGTAATAGCAATGAAGACATCTTCAAGGAAAAAGAAGGAAAAGGTTCCTGTGGCTGAAGAAGAAGAATCACACACTTCACCCCTTCCATCACCACCGCAATCACCACCAAAGAAGACTACACCCGGACGGAGTACCCAGAAGATAAAAGGGTTCGCCTTGCATAACACCAGGGAGCCAGCAAACTTGGAGTCATTGGATTTCAAAAACAAGTTCAACAAATCACACTCTCATTTTGATCCGGCCAGATTCAACTCTTGTGCCTCCTATGAATTCCACAAGGAGGTATTGGAAAATCGCCACCTTTGTGCCACCTATCTCGTCAATCTCGACTCACTCACCAACAAAGGGATCAATGTTGCTCCTCTGTTTGAACTTCTTCAATGGACACCACTGCTTCATATTCAGAAACCGGTCTACCCCGGTTTGGTACGTGAGTTTTATGCCAACATACGACTCATCGATGGCACCATTCACTCCTATGTCAAAAAGGTATACTTGACTCTGAACCCTGAGACGATCGGGACTGCCCTAGGATATCCAGATGAGGGGCCACGAGCTTATATGACTGGAAATGGGACTCCCATGTTGGGGTCACATACAAAATCGTCTTGCAACACATTTGTGAAAACTTATCTGGATTGGACGGCACAATTCCGACCCACAAAGCCCTCGGCCCTACAAACTCTCTGCTTCACAGGATCATCACTCACATCCTGACTCCTCAAAGTGGTTCCCATAATAGAGTAACCTTTTCTGACTCTCTCATACTTTTTGCTCTTGTTACATCTACTCCTATATCATTTGGTTACCTTATGATTAGACACATGTGGGAATCAGTTAAGAGCACCAAAAAGGCGAATCTGCCTTTTGGCATATTTTTAACAAGTATTTTTGAATATTTTAAAATTGATCTCCTAAATAAAGCTGTAGAAAAAAAGGTATCAATGATCAAAGGCAGAGGAGCCATGAAGGGAACCAAGGGGAAGAAATTTGTAGCCTCGGATAGTGACTTTGAGAGTCGGCCTGAGTCTTCCAAGACCATTGAATCAATCAAAGAAATCCTCACTAAATTCTCCAACATATCGGAGCTAATGGTACAATCCTATAAGGCAGCCCGCAAGCAGGCCTATGAAAATGAGAGGGCGTGGATGAGGTGCAAAGATCGGGTAGGACTAATGTTGCAGAGTTTTGAGGAGGAGTTGGGTGCTGCCAGTGAAGAGGAGGCTGATGAATCTGAGTTCCACTTGTCTGATGAACTGTTTGCATTTCTTTTTGTTGATATTTGGCTTATTTTGGCTCAATCTGAAACTGTAGTAGTTTATTTTGGTACTGTAGACATATGACACTGTGAAACACTCTTGACACTTTGGGTATATTTTGGAGATTTTGTTTTCTATGTCATCTTTTGCAGGTGCCCCTTGATGCCAAAAGGGGGAGAAATGGCTCTGAAAATTGAAATCGAAAAACAGGGGATGAAGATTGAAAAAAACAGGGGATGAAATCTTTGTGGATTTATGATCACCCTTGTTATAAATTGTTTGCTGTTTTATTGGTATATGCTTGTGATGCATTTGCTTCATATATATGCTTGCTGTTTTTTTTTTATTAGAAATATGCACTTGATTTATGCATTTGAGGATGTAATTAAGTAACATTGGAGATTATGGTTGCTGCCTTGGATTCGGAATATATTTATCTTGGTGAATAGGCTTAATGAATATTTTATTTTTTGGCAGTTCCTTTAAGATATGGTATGAAAATAATTTTTGAAAGTTGCTATGATTATTTTGCTCTGAGTTGTTGATTGGAAAATATTTTTTTGAACAGTAGCTTCTTGAAAAATCAAATTTCTCATGAACTCAATTGCTTTGTGTGTTTGAGCAGAAAATCAATTCATGATAACAAATGAGTTTTGTTTATCAATCCAATTCCGCTCAAAAATCAAGCATTCAACAATTTCAAAATTAATATGTTGAATAACATAGTTGCCTCAAGCTTGATTTTAAAGTTACAGGTATAAAGCTTCCCTTGGTAAAATAGCATATATTAAGGGGGAGCCTTGTAACATTTGGAAAGGGAAGAAATACTAATCTGCAAAGAGAGTATTCTATACTCTAATTTCTTTCCATTTCAATTTTAGTAATGTTTGTCATCAAGGGGGAGATTGATGAGTTTGGAAAACTCTAATTTAATTTAGTGATGATCAAATATTATTAATATGATTAATTGCAAAATTATTAGTTGATTTTAATTTATAAATATTGATTTAAATAATTTTGCTATGCAGGATTTTACATTTGGCCGAACAGAAAAGAAAAATTGTTGCAAGCTCAATTGTTTTAAAAATATATTAAGCATTGATGCAAAAATATTTTGATTCTTGTGGCTGAATTGTTATCACATTATTTGGGCCAGTTTAGATTATTATTGCTACAAGTCCAATCTCAATCTTTGCTAATATAGACCAAAGTTTGGTCCGAAACTTTTAAGCAAAGAAAGCAAAATTTCAATGCTTCCAACGGATTCCATTTCTTATTTTGGGATGAATTTCAAAATTTAATTTTCTAGCATTGGAAACATAAATGAGAGAGAGAAAATGATTTGATGGCTTTAATGTAGCTTACACGCTACTACACAAAAGCATGGGGAGTTGATCTTAATTAATTTATTTGTGATAACACTCATTACTCATAGCTTTGCCTTTTCTCTTTTCTCTCTCTACTCTTTCTTCTTCAAGTTTCAGTCACTTCAACAGAAATTATGGAAGCCATCAGAAGCTACCAACAAGAAGAAGAAGAAGCTAGTAACAAGACAATCACAATGATGGCAAGAAAAAGAAAACAAAAAGTATGCTGTGGCTAAGATTCTCATCACTTGTGGTAAGATTTGGTAAAGAGATCTTGGCTTCTCCATACCAAAAATGGAAGAGAAGATCTCGGTCAGAGAAGAAGATCCTTGGAGAGGATGGCTTGACTCTGATCTTGCTCAACCACCATAGGAGGTAGCTACAGTTGCTACGTGATGGAAGAGGCAGAGATTGGAGCAGATGAAGCTATCATCATCAAGCATGCATCAAGGGCCAGGAATCCATCTTGGAGAGCAAGGCAAAGATGGAGGGCTCGGATTGATGAAGATTGGTGACCAAGGAAGGACTAGAGGTAATTGCATGTTGGGTTTTGCATTGGTTATCTCTTTTCTCTCTCTGGCCGAACCGGTTCTGGTTTGAAGAAGAATATTAGCTTGGTTTGTTTGGTTTCAACCGTGGAGGCTTCTTCCTATAAGTAAGGGTGAACAGCCAGGGCTTGAAGCAAGGAGTGAGAGTGCAAGGCACAGAGTTCTCATAGCTACCTAAGCTAACAGAAGTTCTTCTTCTTCAATGTTTTGCATTTTGTAATTTTCTGTTTAATTTTGTCTATCTTGAGTCTCATGGAAAAAGGCAAACAGTGAGGTTTGTATGAAAAAGCCATAGAACGGAAAAAGGCAGAGAGTGTAATATTAAAAGAAAAAGCCATAGATGTCCTTAGATATCCTTTGTACATCTGTGTTGTGTTTCATGATTCTATGGGAATCCCCTTGCAAGTTGGGTTAGCACTTAGCAGTTGAAAGCTTGGCAGTAACCAAGTCAAGTTCAGGATTGGGATTTTAGATTCTGGACTTGTCCTGGATAGGAAGGGTAGTTCCTAGGGAGAATTGGTGATTGTAATCAAGAATGATTATAGTAAAATTCCATCATCTTTGTGATGGAGACTGGATGTAGGCTGCACTGCACTTAGCAGCTGAACCAGGATATATCTGGGTGTAATTTTCTCTCTCTTCTACTCCATTTCTGTTTCAGCTGCACAGGAGATAAAACTGAAAAATATCTCGTGCTGATCAACAAGACAAAAAGAAAAGTCTCGTGGCTGGGTACGAGACAAAAGAAAAAGTCTCGTGGCTGGTTACGAGACAAAAAGGCAAAAAGTCTCCAGAAGTTGTTTCAAAGACCAGCAAGTGTTACTTAAGTGAAAAAGGGGCTAAGATTTAACCCCCTTCTCTTAGCCACTGAGAACCATCAATTGGTATCAGAGCTTGGTCTCAAAGAGATCAAGCTTTGCAGCTTGGAGAAAAGATCCAAATGGCAGAAAACAGTGGCTCAAATCTAGTGTCCTACAACCTAACCGAAGGACAGTCAAGCAACAGACCTCCTCTTTTCAATGGGAAAAACTACACCTATTGGAAGGAGAGAGTGAAGATCTTTGTGCAAGCAGTGGATTAAAGACTTTGGAAGATTATCCTGGAAGGTCCCTGATGAGCGGATAATTTATACGCTTTTTGGCATTGTTTTTAGTATGTTTTTAGTAGAATCTAGTTACTTTTAGGGATGTTTTTATTAGTTTTTATGTTAAATTCACATTTCTGGACTTTACTATGAGTTTGTGTGTTTTTTTGTGATTTCAGGTATTTTCTGGCTGAAATTGAGGGACTCGGGCAAAAATCAGATTCAGAGGTTGAAAAAGGACTGCTGATGCTATTGGATTCTGACCTCCCTGCACTCAAAGTGGATTTTCTGGAGCTACAGAACTCAAAATGGCGCGCTTCCAATTGCGTTAGAAAGTAGACATCCAGGGATTTCCAGCAATATATAATAGTCCATACTTTGGCCGAGTTTAGATGACACAAAAGGGCGTTGAACGCCAGTTCTACGCTGTAGTCTGGAGTTAAACGCCAGAAACACGTCACGAACCAGAGTTGAACGCCAAAAACACGTTACAAACTGGCGTTCAACTCCAAGAATGACCTCTCCACATGTAAACTTCAAGCTCAACCCAAGCACACACTAAGTGGGCCCCGAAAGTGGATTTATGCATTAATTACTTACTTCTGTAAACCCTAGTAACTAGTTTAGTATAAATAGGACTTTTTACTATTGTATTAGACATCTTCGGATCATCTTATGATTTTTAGTTGATCTTTAGATCATATTGATCACGTTTGGGGGCTGGCCTCTCGGCCATGCCTGAACCTTCATCACTTATGTATTTTCAACGGTAGAGTTTCTACACTCCATAGATTAAGGTGTGGAGCTCTGCTGTTCCTCATGAATTAATGCAAAGTACTACTGTTTTTATTCAATTCAAACTATTCCGCTTCTAAGCTATTTATTCGTACTTCAACATGAATGTGATGAACGTGACAATCATCATCATTTCCCCATGAACGCGTGCCTGACAACCACTTCCGTTCCACCTTTGATTGAATGAATATCTCTTGGATCTCTTAATCAGAATCTTCGTGGTATAAGCTAGATTGATGGCGGCATTCATGAGAGTCCGGAAAGTCTAAACCTTGTCTGTGGTATTCCGAGTAGGATTCAGGGATTGAATGACTGTGACGAACTTCAAACTCGCGAGTGCTAGGCGTAGTGACAGACGCAAAAGGAGGGTGAACCCTATTCCAGTATGATCGAGAATTGATTGGATTCGAATTATGTTTATATGGTGTGAATCAAGTTGTTTCGAATTAGTGTGGAGTGGAGCTCTATATATATGCAGCGAACTCATGGAGCTGTGAACAAAGAAGTGAGATGGCTAGTGAGGATAGTTTTCTAGTGCTAGTACACCATAGAGGATCGGTTAAGAGAAAAACTCGCTCTGGCGTGAAGTTCACTGATAAGGATCCTCTATGTATTGTCGTGAGTCCCACCACCAGCTACGATGCTCTCGTTAGCTCCGTGCTTGTCAAGCTTGGTCTGGAAGGAGTGAAAAGGGTTAAGAAATTTAACTATCGCATTCCAACCACTGTTCTCCATGATACGGTGAAGTATGATTGTTTCACCATTGGGAGTGACGAGGACTTGCAGGTCATGTTTCTTTCTCGTAGGCAGTTTCCCGAGGTGAGGACACCAGAGCTGTTGGCAAAGTTCGTTGATGTGGTATCAAGCTCGGGTGGGTCGAACCGCAATGCCAACACTATAGCCACGGTGGCCGGTTCAAGCTCGAGACCTGCGGTTGCTTCCTCCTCCATTCCAGTGTATGTGCCAGCGGTCCAGCCTGCCGCCTCCCCATCGTTTGCTGTTGATCTTAGCGGCAATGTTGGAGACGATGTTGGATATGGGGAACATCTTCCGACCGACGTACGGTGTCCTACACCGGCTGGAGTGGGAGAGGGCTTGTTTGATGAGGCAGATGACAATGATCTCGAGCCGGATCTTATCGCCGATGAAAGCGGCGATGATGTTGGAGCGAGCAATCCGATAAGGGCTACTGGTGGAACTAGTTCTGGCACACAGCAGTATCCACCCTATTTTTCATCTTTGGACCTGGAAGCCATGAGACAGGATGAATATCCTGGGCAGCTTGCTGGATTTGGCGCTCGGGATACGGAAGGGTCCGCCGGTATGACAGAGTTCCAGGTTGGTCAACAATTTCAGGACAAAGATGAGGCGCTATTGAGTGTGAAGATGTACAGCATCCGCCGAGGGGTACAGTACAAGGTAGTCAAGTCTGACTATCGAAGGTACGTGGGAAAGTGTTCAGAGTTTGGGAATGGGTGCACATGGTTGATTCGGTTGAGTCTCCGGCAACGTAAGGGTATCTGGGAAGTCAAGCGGTACAACGGACCGCACACCTGTCTCGCCACCTCCATCTCCAGCGACCGTAGGAGTTTGGACTACCATGTGATAGCGACGTTCATTATGCCAATGGTTAGGGCTGACGCATCCGTCAACATCAAGGTGCTTCTGAATGCCACGGCAGCTCACTTTGGATTCAGGCCTACGTATAGGAGGGTGTGGATGGCGAAGCAGAAGGCTGTTGCAATCATCTATGGGGACTGGGATGAGTCGTACAACGAGCTCCCTCGGTGGGTATTAGGAGTTCAGTTGACGATGCCTGGTACTGTAGCCGTCCTCAAGACTTGCCCTGTTATAGTTGGGGGACAGGAGGACGAGTCTCGGGCTTATTTTCATAGATTGTTTTGGACTTTTCTCCCTTGTATCGAGGCATTTCGTCATTGTAAGCCGTTGGTGAGTATTGACGGCACCCATCTATATGGCAAGTATGGGGGAACGTTGCTTGTGGCAATTGCACAGGACGGGAATTCCAACATACTCCCTGTGGCATTCGCACTGGTTGAGGGTGAGAATGCTGAGTCTTGGTCCTTCTTTCTCACCCACCTCCGTCAGCACGTGACACCTCAGCCGGGATTGTTGGTTATTTCAGATAGGCATAACGGCATCAAGGCAGCACTTGAGGCGCCCGATGGGGGATGGCTACCCCCAGCTGCATACCGGGCATTCTGCATTCGACACGTTGCAGCGAATTTTGCCCTTACCTTCAAGGGCAAAGATGCCCGCAGGCTTCTTGTGAACGCCGCATATGCGAAGACGGAGGTAGAGTTTGATTACTGGTTCGACATTATGCGGTCCGAGAACCCGGCAATGTGTGACTGGGCGAACCGAATTGAGTACTCCTTGTGGACACAGTACTGTGATGAGGGTCGGAGATTCGGGCACATGACGACCAATATTTCTAAGTGTGTGAATTCTATCCTGAAGGGGGTAAGGAACCTCCCCGTGTGCTCGCTGGTCAAGGCCACATATGGAAGGCTTGCGGAACTATTTGTCCGTAAGGGTTTGGAGGCCCAGGCTCAGATGGCTACCGGACAACAATTTAGCCAGTACCTGGTCAAGTGTATCGAGGCAAACCTGAAGACGGCCAGGTGCTTCACGGTGACTGTTTATGACAGGGATAACTCGGAGTACACCGTGGCTGAAACGACTCCTACAGGTTCGTTCTCTCTTGGTACGTACAGGGTCTCACTAGGGTCTCAGACTTGTGATTGTGGATACTTCCAGGCACTTCATTACCTGTGTCCTCACGCACTGGCATGCTGTGTGTACTCACGACTAACTTGGCAGCCTTACGTCCACGAAGTTTATCGCATGAGTTCTATTTTCGGTGTCTATCAGATGGGATTCACACCTCCCATTCCGGAGGGATTCTGGCCCCCATATGCCGGGCCCACCGTTATACCGGATCCGAACATGAGGCGTGCGAGGGAGGGTCGGCCGAGGTCTACTCGTATACGAACCAACATGGATGATGCAGATCCGAACCGCCCAAAGAGATGTGGCCTCTGCAGGCAACCAGGACATACTTGGCGAAGTTGTCCGCAGGCCGGACGACCCACAGTCACGGAGGGTAATAACTAGGAATGTTAGTTTGAATGTTTTTGTTTCTATTTACCATCATCACATGTATGTTATTTAACGGATCAACCAATGATTAGTAATGTTTGTCCGTATGTTTTTATTTCTATTACCATCAGCACATGTATGTTATTTAACTTAGCAACCAATGAACTTCGTGAAACTAAGTAATTTATTCTACATTTACAAAAAGTTTTTTTTCGTACGATACATATCTTTCAATTGTGGTTCTTATTATGGCTTTACGTTACATAACCAAACTACACCTTATCTCTAGGTGTCTGATAAAACACTAAATAACATGAAAGTAACTGCCGGGTGCACAAATACATAAAGGAAGCCATACATAACATTAATAGCCAAGTAAAAATACACAAGCTGACTACATGGCAAGAACAAATACACGTAGAACCCAGAATCATCGGAATAGGTGTGAACCAGTGAAACAACGGCGCGGAACCCGTGTCCTATGACCTCTCCGGATCAGTGGCTCCTCATCCTCAATCGAGTCGGAATCGTCCTCCGAAACATCCGCTGTAGGCGGCCTAGGGGGAACATGTACTGGTCTGGATGACGACGGGCCGGCAACTGAGTGTGACCCCAGAGTATGTGCGGATGTCGGCGTCCCACCCAAGGCAAAAGTCTGCACAGGAGGCACCGTGGCAGGCTCGTTCAGATCTACATCTAAAGGTGCCTGTGTCCCTGTCGTCTGATGCCACCCTCGTGAAGCATCATCCTCCTGCATGATGGTACGGATATCCTCAAGGAAATGTGGTCTACCGAACTCCGCCACTAAACCGTCACTAGCAATGAAGTCTGGAAACATAGAGTTCGGACTGACCCATGGAGTACTGTCCTGAAGTGCCTGATCATCACCGGGGACACCAACGAAATAATCTCCAAGTGGTCCACATCCAGGCCCAGCGTCAGTGTGCGTCGACGGATCTCCCATACCAGATCCATACCACTCACCATCATGCCCCCCCTGCTGGGGCCTGTCAACCCCGACAGCCTCACCTCGTCCAGCTGCATCTCTCACAGGGTGGTGGATATCATCTCTAGCATCAACTCCCCTCCTCCTACGTCCACCACCACGTCGTCTCCCTCGACCCCTACCTGCGTCCTCAACCTCATCCATGCCATCATCGAGCCAGGCATGCTCTCGCTGGCTACGACGTGTGCCGACTCGAGCTCGCCTCTCAACATGACGTCTGTCAGGAACATCGTGGACTAGGTCCATCTCAGGAACTCGGCCTGGACCCCTCTGAGTCGCCTCACCCGGAATAGGAAGACCTCGTGGATCGCCCAAGTACATCTCTGGCGACAGGAATCTCTTTCCATGCTGATGCCACCATGTCAAGAACTCATGCGAGGGGCCGGGGTCGGCCACAACGTCGAACTGTAAAATGTGATCCGCACGCTCCTGCCAGTGAAGATGCCAATCAGCTAGCTGCGCCGGGAACCAACAGTCACCTCCTCTCCCGTCCTTCGACATCAAGAAGTCTATGTTCAGGGCGGGACGCGGTGGGGGCTGTACGCCGCCAAACTGCGGTAGCACTCTATCAACCTGATGCCACTCAACAACCGCAAAATATATCAAGGACGTCACACACCGCCATAACATCGTATGCCGAGGCTCCAATACCTCCGGATGGACAATCTGGATGACGTCGAGTGCGCTATAGGGCATCCATATGAACTGTAAACACCATAAACATTCTATTAAAAGTCACTCTTAAACTTTAAAAACTTAAAGACTGACTAGCTACACATACGGCTGATGGTACTTACATCCCGAGGCTGTAACAGGTCGAGCTTCAGGCGAGCCATCTGAACCCTAGGCCCCTTGTTGCTAATCCCAGGATTGTAATCAGACCACCTGCGAAATAAGTAAAGGTTTATAATGCATTCGTGAGTCATACTAAAGTGAATACCATAACGATACGTAATACAAAAAACTAAACGTACCTCGAGGCAAGGGGCCAGCTAAACGCATCATACCGGGAGGGCCTAAAGGAAGGAAACCTCCAAAAGATCCAAGACTGCAGTAACTGTAGCGGCCCAGCTAACTTCACAACATGTCTGTTAGCGACTCTGCACATGCATCGGTACAACCATGCGAGCGCCGCCGACCCCCAACTGTAGCCACCCATCTCATCGAGTCTAGCAACAAAGGGTAGCCATCTGATGTGTATACGATTGCCGGACTTGTCGGCAAACAGCTGCGTCCCCAACAACATCATGATATAGGCACGGGCAAAGCGCCTAACTGTCTCCTCGTCGGCCCCTGCGGGACACTCTCCAAATGTCTCCTGAAACCATGTACAGTTGACTGCGAATTTTTGAACTTAGTTTTCAGGAGGCAGGACACCAAGCAACTCATGGAACCACGTCCAAGCTGGCCTACCACCCTCAATGTATAGGTGGAAGTCTGTCAGGCAACCACTAACGTAATGACCGTCCACCGGCAACCCCAGCTGGTATGCGACGTCCTGAAGGGTGATGGTGCACTCTCCAAACGGCATGTGGAAGGTATGCGTCTCTGGACGCCATCTCTCGATGAATGCACTGACTAAAGGCTCGTCTAGTCGGAACCATCTGTCGTTCAACCTCGCTAGATGGTACAAGCCGGCCATCTGAAGATACGGAACGTACCTCTCATCAAGCCACATCCCCTGCTGCTGCCTAACGCTGGATATGCAACGCTGAGGCTGGACAGAAGATTAACCGCATAATTAGAACATTTTCAGAAACCACTGACATATGCAACTCATATCACAAAGAACAAAAATCACTTCCCCAAACCGCTAACATACGCTAAAACCACTATCCAAAACCATTAAAAAAAACCGACCTCAAAAACGGGTAAAACAAAAACCGGTGACAAAAACCAGTGACAAAAACCGGTGACAAAAACCGGTGACAAAAACCACTGACAAAAACCGCTTGCCTATACCACTATCATAAACCGCTAGCACTAACATAACCCACTATCAAAAACCATTAACAAAAACCACTGGCCCACACCACTTTACTAAACCACTACACTAAACCACTATCCTAAACCACTAACAACAACATAAACCACCATCCTAAACCGTTAACAAAAACCACTACCATAAACCCACTATAACATAAACCACTAACATAAAACCACTTTCATAAAACCACTGCCATAAACCCGCTATAACATAAACCACTATCATAAAACCACTTTCATAACATAAAACACTATGAACAGCGCAACATCATAGACCACTAACCTCGTCGTTGATCACCCCGGCGATATGAGCAACTCCATCCAGACGGTAAAGCCTCCCCGGATCGTCTCCCATCGCCTGAATATGCCAATCCGGTGAATCTCGGCCCAAATGTTGGTCGTTTTCTCTGGGATTTGGTGGGGTATGAGAATGACAAAGTGATTCGAATGAACTTGGTTCGAACCCCTTATATAGGCAAGTTCAATGTAATTCGAAACGAATCAATTCAAATTACTTAGAGTAGCCAAAATCACATAATTCGAATCAATAAGATTCGAACTTCTCTCCCTACTCCTTCTCCTAGTAATTCGAATTAATAGGATTCGAACTTCTCTCTCATAATTCGAGTTAAGTTGACTCGAATTACGTGGGTTTAGTGAGTTGGAGTAATTCGAATTCAATCAATTCGAATTACATACATATCTAGTTCGAAACCTATTGTTTCGAATTACATAAAAATACGTTCTGGTGGAATATTGTCTCAATTTTTGATTTGGCGGATATGGGTAATTTTGATGAGCCCTTGGCTCATTTGAGTTTTTTACCCTTCTTTTTATGCAATTTGAAATTGGTTTTGCTCGGTTTTTGTACCCAATAATCTTCACTGCGCAGCCCTCTTTCAAACGATATCGCTCATTTGTTTGTATCTATCTTATGCTATTATGCCTCAAGATTCTTATAATACTTTCTTTATTTTTCATCAAACATTGCATGTGCTTTTTATTCTCCAAATCAAAAGGTTTAAAACCGCCGCAGATTTTTTTTAAATTCACGGACCAAAATTGCGGTGGTTCTGCAACCGCCGCAAATCAATTATTTGATCAGCTGTTATGCCAACAGTTCTGTAAACCATTGCAAAATTAAATCTCCATGCCCTAAACCGCAATGCTTGTGGAACCGCTGGTATACTGTTTTGCGGCGGTTTTCTAAAAAAGCTGCCGCTATTCGGCGTGTCTCTTGTAGTGAAGGGTTTTTTCATAAACGCATGAGGAAGGTGGTGGGGGCGCGTTGTCAGATGCTGGAGGCAAATTGTCTGCTGTCTGGACACGTGTCGAGCATGCATGTGTGTTAGGTTAGGATTTAGTGGTGTTGCACTCTCCTTTTCTATCTTTTCTACGACTCACTAACAAAGCAAAGATGATCCATGCCTATGGTTTTTTTACCCACTTTCACTTTTACCTTCACCTTTTTCACCATGACTTAGTTTAACTCAGATATAAAGAAAATTTTACTCCTCACCATAGAAGACAAAAGTTGAAGGAAGAGAAACGGTAGCACGTAATCTCACTAAATATGAAGAACACATTATTGAATTTTTACATCATCCAATATATGTAAGTTAATTTTTTAATATTAGTTATGATTAGTTTTAGTGTTAATTAGGGTTGATTAGTGTTATTTAAAGACTTATGTTTGGTATATTAGTATTAATTAGTGTAGTTTAAAAATTTAGTTTAGTTAAGATATTTATTATTGCTGCAGTAATTTTTTTAATACGTTTATGTATAAAAAGATATATGATTATTTAAAATGTTACAGTATGTGAAATAATTTTTTAATGTATGTAGAATTAATAATAAAATTGAGATGATTAGTTAAAATAGTATGTGCTATAATTTTTTTTAAAAAGAACAATATTCTATTTGTTTGTAATAAAAATTTATATATGAGAAGATGAGAAGAACATTATGTGAGAATTTTTTTAGGCATTTATTTAAATGAGTGAAAAACAAAAAAGTGGTAATTTTTAGGGTTTGGGGACATTTTTATTCATTTTAATATATTTACGATGAGCGATATATGTGATTAATTTTTTAATATACTTTATTATATTAATATATATGAATAAATTTTATAAATTTTGTTAACAATAAATTTATTATGTTGAATTGCATTAATATATTTTATGATTTTTTATATATTGACCTTGCAGTATTTTATCGAAAATGTTTTTGTTCAAGAGAAATAGTAATTAAAATAGATCATTTAATATTTACGTTTGGTAGTAAGTAGTATGATTGTTAGATTAATTTTTTTGAATTGTAGTAATGTATATAATTAATTGTGTAATTGTTAGATTAATTTTTTTTATATTGTATAGTATAAAATCATGTGATTTTCAAACTGTTAGGATTACTTATTCAAATATTAATTTCTATCTAGTAATTTTGCAAATACTTATAAATTATATGATATGCTGGAAATTTATTTTTTATTGTTAATGTTTATTTTTTTTTAGGGTTTAAAATTATTGGAACCTAAACATTTGAACGTGTTCGAATCTTAGGATCCAATTGCTGTTGAATTTTTAAATGAGACTGAGTTTGGATACATATCTCGCATTGGAAGAATATAAGAGTACTTGACAATGTTGACAGCCTTGGTTGAAACATGGCACTGAGATACACATACCTGATACCTTCCATCTTCCAACTGATAAATGCACGATAACTTTGTAAGATGTAGCAATAATTCTTGGTTTTCGAAGTGATGGCATACCAGTTTTAGGATTAACGATAAGCAATCACAGCCTCCTAGCGGATGAGTGCACGGATCAATTTGGGAGTGCACCCACGGAAAGTAATTGTCGGGAAAATTTCATTAAGTTGACGTAGCATAGGAAGTATAAAACTAATGTAGACTTTGATGTTGTTGCTATACAAAGATATATAAAAGCTCAAAATATGTTGTTATTTAATACAACATTTTCTGTGATAAATCTGGTACCAGAGTCCATTGAAAATTTCTACAGTTGCTCCGTGAATTCAATCGAATAAGTGAATTTAGTTGGAATTTGGCATGTCTTGTCCATCTATATCGTTCATTATGTCAGACAACACGTTTTCATTGCTCAAGTATAGATTTGGGAGTAGATGCCTTTACCAGCTCCGGTTCCTTAATCACCATAGTTTTCACTAGCTTGCTGATATGTGTTACTTTGTATAACGTGGTGCATATATGTCTCAAATTTATACTTTTTATTTCATTTAACTGATTTTACATAATAACTTAGTTACTTGAGTAATAAAATTTGTATTGACAGGTGGGTTGATTGGATATCTCCGTTAAATGATTATAGAAATTGGACAACAAGAAGGTTTAGGGAGTTACTGGACACAATGGATGATGTTGTTAGAGTACAAATTCATATGTTAATTGTCATTTAATCTTTATTTATATTAGCAATGTGTTTTTTGTCATGTTGATGCAGTTTGTGTGAGATTTATACAATCAATACAGGCTTTCTCCTACCTGGTTCCGGCCGATATCTGTCACGATGGACCGATATGGAATGCAACGATTCATTTGATCTCATTTGAATGCGTGGAGTAGCATCCCATCGACAGGGTGATAAGACAGTTCGGTATGTAACAAGGCATTTCGGGAGCCGCAAAGAATTTTGGTAGTGCGCATAACAATGTCTTGACAGGTCCTAAAAATTTGAATTGGATTGTAGCACTAAGTGGATATGAATATGGTAAGACCGATATGATCGCTGACTTAAAGATCTTAATCTAGTCATTACTTATGATGCGTTTGAGTTTTATATGAGTTGGTATATAAGTGAATTTTTTTCGTCACTTGCTATTGGCCGAAGACAATACTCCTAGTGAACAACCAACATCGCCACAACCACAGTCACAAGTACAACCACAACTAGATCGACAGCAACAAGTGCATCAAGATTTTGGAATGTCGTTTTCTCCTCAAGTGGACCAACAACAGTTCTTTATCTCTAAAATGTGAACCAAATTTGGAGGTTATTTTATAATACAGATCAATCACAATGAGGTAGTTATTCATGTCAATGTCAAATCCTCCGACATCAAGACAATTGGCCATTTGAAGTGGTGCCTAGTTGTATGTCTTTATATTCGAGACTTCACATGTCATCGATGTCTGGGCATTTTGGGCGGTCGATTCCCCTTTGACTCAAGTAGGAATAGTCTTGGTCGAGGAGTTGAATTTGTTGATCCCATAGGTACTAGTGAGAGCATACCTCGTTTGGATCTTAACACAGTTGTAACGACAATTCAGGAAGAGGTCGAAGCAAAGATCGAGGAGCCAGAGGCAAATGTCTTTATACGCACCCTAATGAATGCTCCCGTGACAAGGAGGATGACAGTGATGATAATGATGATGATGACGACAACACTGATGAAGATGATCATGATCATGATGGGATGTGGAGGATGCATGTACACCCGCAACAGATATTTTTACTTGCTTTAACTTTATGTAAGTATAACTTTATAGTGATGTCATTATTGTTGTGTTTCATTGCATAGATGCTCCATGTGCTCATGATAAGAGTTACGATTTACGGACTAATCCTCCACGATGAAGCCGTAACCACTTTACCACGGCAACAATTAAAAAGAATGTTGGAAAAACATGAAGAGTATGGCAAAGGCTGTGAAAAAAAAATTAGCAAGTAGTGTCTCCTCGTTTGGTTTGACATTGTTAGGACTATGTTGTTTTTTGTATCATCTTTATATTCATGAATTATATTCAACTTTATTCTTGTTGTAGTTTGTCACTTCAGAGAATTTATTATGGTAAATTAAACTATGTTAAATTTGACTTATTAAACATTATTTTGCTTGATTTGTAGTTAAAGTGATGCTTCACACGCTGATTTAAGCTATACAAATATTAAACAACAAATTCACAAGAATTTTCATACATAAATCTTACTCTTTTAAATGTCTGAAATAAAATTTGATCATTATAATATATTTTGAAACTAACTCTATCACCTATTTTTTTATTAATTTTATTAAATAAGATACAAAAATAACAAATATATCAGAAAAACAAAAATAGAGAAGAAGAATAGGAGGAGGAACAACAAAAAGAATATAAAGCCTTGATCCTTGAGTCCTTATTTGTAGTAGATTCAAATTTTTTATTTTTTCCTAACAAATCACCCTCACCGTCCGTCAAGTCGCCTCCCTCTTTTCTTCTTTTCGAATTTTTTTTTTCAGCCATGTAATAATCACCCTTTTTTTGGTCCTCCTCCTGCTACCTACAAATCGCAGACAGCTATTTTTACTTTATTCCAATATGCCAATAAAACACAGTTGCATCATAATCGCTCGTAACACCAAACTTCAACCACTACTAAAAAAATGAGCCCCAAGAAATGTGGCATCTTTTCCTAACCGCTTTTGTATTTTGTAATTTTGTTTATTTTGATGCCGACAGAGGATCTGGCAGTAGTACGCATGCCGTTTGATTCTTGTTAAGTTTTAGTGTAAGCAGAATTTTAAAAGATTTTTTTAATTATTGGAAATTTCAGAAGCGTATTGTTCATTCTTCATTTTGGAGACATGTCCTTAACACTAACCATATATCCAAACAATGTAAAGAAAAGTAATCTGATTGGGAAAACATGTATGGCACATAAAAGTTTCCATATTTCTCCATTAAAATATACATACATACATCACGTAATGTTGAAATGTAAGTACGTTATATGGACACAATGAAGGGAAGCTGACAACTACGGTTTCTGAAAGAAGAGAGCCATCAAGCAATCACTTTTACATACACATTAAGAAGAAATATATACAATTTGCTTAAATCTCCTTTCAAACCCCCATTTGTGTATTCTTGTTATAACCAAAATGAAAAGGGGGAAAAAAGCGACCCAAGGTAAAGTAAGTAGTGACTCCTAGACTATCTGTATGTATGAAAGGACCATAATCTCTCTTCAAATCTGCAACAACTGTGGAATCAGCTTGAAGAGAAAAGACATTTCCTCCTGCGAGAATTTAGGATTTGACTTCACCTGCAACTTCCCCATCCCTTCTATTTCAGCCAAGCCCTCTTCGCCACCCACCGCATTGTTGCTCACTGGCTTTATCATATTCGCAACGGCCTCTGTTATTTCTTTCACCAGATCAACAATCACCCCATCAATTCCCATAAGATGTTGCATGTACACTGCCTCAGGAACATTGCTGCAGAAAATTACATTCACAAAAATAATGTGAGAACAAGAACAGGAAGTAAAAACAAAGGCAAAACCGCGGAATCGTAGAGAAAAAAATGTTAGCATACTTTAGTTTTCCGTAAGTAAGAAGGCAAAGCGAGGACTCCTTGATCTTGCTTACAACTCCGGGGTTCCTGAAAACTCCTTTGATCTCAGAGACAATTCCTTGCAAATCATTCTCCAAGCAGAGCTTCAGGGCCTCCTCTAAAGAATTCCTTCTCACATCCTCATAGATTTCACATCCTCCGTTAGTCAAGAAGAATACCTGACACATAATCATCAGATTAAAATCCAATCAAAAAACATGTCAAAAGGTAAAGAAAAAAAATTCTTAAGTACAATGAGAATATCAAGAGGGCTTACAGGGTAGGTGCTTTGCAATTTACGAACAAGTATTGCAGCATCTGGCTGAAAAGTAGAGAATATGATAGGCCTGTCCTTGGCATATTCAAACACAATCTGCACAACCGTTCACAGCTTATTATAATTTGTTCCATACTTCCTTTAATCAAAGAGCAACTGAGGTAAAACCGGTTTAAAGATTGGCAAATTCAGCGTGACAAAGTACTACTTGAGTCGACATGGAGTTTACATGAGTGGCTAGAGCTTTAGAATAGGTTTTGTGAAATTCTTATAAGGGACTTTTATAATCATTCTTAGTATTATTACTTCCGTCTTTTTCGATGTACTCTTTTGGACAAAAAAAAAACACTAGTCGTTTTTGGTGAATAATTATCAATGTTTTTAGCGACCAACTCGGAAGCAACTTTTCAGAGGGTCAAACTAGTTAGTTAGTAATTATTTAATCTATATATATACCTTCAAGACAGCCTGAAGAACATGGACAAGATGATCTTGCTGGTAAACAATGTGGTCATCGAACTTAAGCTCAACGTTGAAACCTATAGAGGGTTCAACGTTGACAAAAGCTTCCTCGAGAGTGCAGAGTGGGTCATCCTTTTCAACGTCCCACTTGAGTATATTACCCTCCTTTGTTTTCCTCAGCAACTTTTTCCCTTCCTTTCCAGCCTCTCTCTGAGGACCGTACGAAAGGAACTCAGAGAGGGTTAGATCCGTCATTCTCGTCTGAAACACATTACCCTGAGAAAAAATTCAAGAGTCACAACTATTCAAAATAATAACAATATAAAGATATAAATAGATAATGGAGAACGGGAAAATGGAGAACTTACGTTCTCTTCGGAGAAGATGAAGTCGTCGTGGAAAATGACCGGGTAGTCATCTTTTGTCACCTACAAAAACACATTTCCGCTTTAACTTTCGTTTTTTTTTTTTTTTTACGTTCTTCATTTCAGCTTCGACTTCTTAAGCCAAGTCAAATTTTTATATTTTAAAAGAAAAAGAATCCCCACACAAAAATGGGGACACAAAAACAAACAAACAAACAAGCAGCCAATCAGTACCGATCCACCTGAATAATAGAAAGTGATAGAGCACAAAACCCATACCACACCGCACGGAAAAGAAAAAAAAAAGGGAAAAAAAACAAACAAAAGTAGATTCGTCTTTTTCTTTCAGTAGTTTCTTTGTAGAAAAGACAAGAAATAATAAATATGGCCTATTTTCCAGGAAATGCCACGATGCGAAAAATGCAGGGGCAAAACGGGAAATAAAGAAAACGAGTGGCATGTGTTGCATTAAATTGGAGAAAAACGCGGCGAGGGAGCGTCGTTTGAAAGATAAAGAGAAAAAAAAGAAAACACGAGAACACAGGGTTGAATTTCATCCATTCCTTTTTTTAATTTCGAAATTAAGAAAAGAAAAAACCAAAAATAGAAAGTAAAAGAGGTACCTGAACGTCGAATTCGATGAAATCGAGAGGGAAAGCAGCAGCGGCGTTGAAGGACATGATTGAGTTCTCCTTGATGGCTCTCATTCTCCGATCCGACGACTGCAACTGGTTCATGCCGTGTCCCCTGTGCCCTACCACCACAAACTTCGGCATCTTCAACTCACTCCGATTCATCTCCACTACACAGATAGCATTATAAAATTAATCAATATAATGATGCTTCTAATTATGAAAATTAATTAATATTGAAAATATATACCGTTGGAGAAGCGGGTGGCGTAGGCGGTCAAAGAGGCATTCTCTGTGACGTGATCGAGGGAAGGGACGTCGGAGACGTGAACGGCCTTGAGAGCCATTAGAGAATTAAGAGAGAGAAAGAATAGAAAGGGAAAAAGAAAAAGAAAAAAAAAAAAAAAGAAGGGAAGAGGAGAGTGATGCAGGGAAATTGCGCAGAGAGGTTTGTTATTTCTTGTCGCTTTGATTCAAAGAATGGATGGGGGTGGTATTTATTGCTTGCGAAGATTGAATGAATGCTTTGGAAATAACATAGACGGGATCTTCGCGCCGAATATTCTTCGTTCCTTATGTCATATGCTCTTTGGATATTCCTATCCAACGACCCTACTTTTTTTATTTTTCGTTTCGTTAGGTTGCTTTTTTGGACCGTGACTTGTCTGTTATCAATTAAATTTTTTTTTTATTTTTATTTAGTTTTTTACCAACAAGGAGTGAATATATGCATTCATTTCATCTTTCCCCTGTTCTAATTTAGCCACTGCCTGCCTTGTAATGCGTGATTTGTTAGATAATTTTATCCAAACAGGATGAAAATTTTGTTAAAAGCGATAGGATTAAAAACATAAAAAACTTACTGAGTTACTTTTTTCTTATTTTTAAAATTAGTTACTTTTTTATAAATTAAATGAAAGTAAATTAACGTTAACACGTACTATCTAATCATTGTGGTTAAATTTAAAAGTTTTTAAAATAATTATAACTTACACCTCATATATACGTAATGCTTAATTAAATTGTTCTAGAATATTATATATGTTATTTCTATGTTGTCAAGAAAATGTATCTTTTTTTAAGTTAGACGGTCTAAATATAATTTATTTTTAATATATATTTTGTATTTTAATATATATTTGATATTAATAGTTAAAGATAGTAATAGATAAGATAAAATATGATTAAGATTCCATTCTAATCATATCAATAGATTAATTTTTTTTACTAAAATTCAATCTAATTGTTATTTGTATTGGTGGTTAATTTGAATGTATACTTATACCTAATATAATTAAAATAAAAAATGAAAATTTTAAATTATATTTTTCACTATAGTCTAGATTCTAGACTTAAGATCACTAATTTTAATGTAATTCAAATTGATCAAGTTATTTGAAAAATTTAATTTTAAAGCCTATTCTAAAAAAACCATAAATATATTGTATTTGACTAATTAAATACTTTAAGCACAGAACTAATCTTGTATTTAAGGGTGACAAACAAATGAGTTCGTCTCGTTCCAATTTGTTGCCAAAAGCCTGCTATTTGACAGATTGGTCCGTCTCGTCGCGTCTAATAAGGCGGTTTTAAATTCCTCTCCAATTCTGTTTAACGGCGGTTACATTAGTGGATTGGCGGACTAAGTTTATCAATTTTTTTATTAATTTTTAATTACTAAATCATTAAATATTAAATAATATATATAATTTCACAATTATTTCAATAAATTTATAATTTTTAAAAACATAAAAAAAATTATAATTTTTAAATTCACAATATTAAAATCTTTATAATTTTAAATATATAATAAATATAATTATTAACCAAATTTTTTAAAATAAAATAATAAAATTAATATTATAAAAAATAAAATAAATATTATCTAAAATATATAATTAAATATTTTTAAGTTTTTAATCAATTAAAAATAAAATATAATTCAAATTATAATTTATAAGATTTTTAATTATAATAAAAAAAAAGACGGACCCACTGATAAATTTCATCCCACCCTATCAAAATCTACCAAAATCTGCAAATTAAGCGATGTGAGTTAAAGTCGTTAGGCGGACTTTTTAATTAGAGTGAATACTCCGTCCGACCCCTAACAATTATCTCGAAAGACAACGAGGCCCCCAAGAAAAAAAAAAAACACTCAATCCGGCCCCTGATAATTTTTTTTGGACTAATTAGCCCCTGTACCAAAAAAAATAACATTAATTTTTTTTTGACACAGGGACTTCGTTGTCCTTTCGAAGTAATTGTCAGGGGTTGGGTTGGGTTTTATTTTTTTGTTAGGGGCTGAATTGGAATTTTTTTTTGTCAGAGGCCTCGTTGTCTTTCGAGGTAATTGTCAGGGGCTAATTTGGGTTTTTCTCCTTTAATTATAGTAGTTTTAAATTTGTTAATCCAAACCGCCTTTTTAACAAGTAATGCGGATCATTCAACTAGTTTCGATTCGTTTAATACCACTACTTATACTATAATGACTCATCACAGTAACGTTCACTTTAAAGGTAATAATAATAATAGTTTCATGGAGATAACCAGAAGATTCTACAACGAATGTGCAGCTTCTTTGTATTTTCTTTTTTTTTTTTTTATCCTTGTTGAAGAATTTTTTTCCTTTAAGAAATATTCTGAAATAGTCTCCAAAACTTAAGCGTCTGATATTTAATGCGTTCATAACTAGTTACATGTCATTCAATAGCAGCGTTTATTGAAGGATAGGGTTTAACATGGTTTAGTCAAAGATTATCGTAAGATCATTTTTCTATGTTTTCACATTAATTTTGAAGGTATTTATCCAATATATCCGAGAAGTCACACAATGATGCAAATATTTTTTGTCGCTGATGATGTTTTTATTCAAGCAAATATTTAAATGAGAAGTCACATTTGTGGAGACAAGTTTTAAAGTATTTATTGACAGTAAAAGATCCAAAAAATTTATGTTGAGGACAGAAATAATATATATTATTATTAAAAGATATATTAATCAGAATTTAAAAAATTAAACGTGCACATTAATTATTTGAATACAAAAAAAAAATAAAATTACATATAATAAAATAGTACGAAAGATATTTTTTAAAATATTTTATTATTATTATTTCTAAAAATAAAATATATATATTATAAATTAGTAAATTGATTAATTAATTTTAAAAATTTATATACAACATATTATATATAATAAAATAGAACAAAAGATAAACAAATAAATAATAAGGATCACTAAATTGAGAATAAAATAAAATATATAAATTCATGAAGAGAATAAAAAATTAGATTAATACATAAACTATAATTGCTTGAATTAAAATTTGTAATTGAAAATATCAAAAAGAGAAACAATGAAATTAAAAGATATATAGAGTCATAGAGAGTTATATAAAAAAATAGAAAATTTAAAATTTACCTTTTGATAAATAGAAGATGACCACTAGAAAATAGTAGAAAAAGAAGGTTGAAAAATTATGAAACTAAGGAGAGGGTTTAAGAGAATAACGGAGTGATGACGGCTGAGATTTGAAAATGGGAGAAGACTAAATTTAATTAAGTTAACTAATAATCAAAATAATAGAAAGATAAAATGAGTTTGGAACTTTAAATAATTGGACTAAATTTATTTGTAGTAGGGTTATTTAAAATTTAAAATAGAGACATATTATATATATATATATATATATTTTAAAAAAATAAAATAAAATAAAAGTGGGAGCAAGTGCCCCCCCTCATTATACTACATAGGTTTGTCCCTGCTTATTGGCTATATACATAAGTTACAATAAAAAGAAGTATATGAAATGCAAGTTCAACAAAAATTAACAGAATTCAAACATCAAAGTGAAAATTTGAGAAAATATCGCCTTACAAATTAAAAGATTAAGTATTTTGATTTGTAGTATTATTTTTTAGGACAAGTTGTATAAATAAATCAAATTGATTTTGAATTTACACGATTATAACTTTTTGAAATAGGTTATATCTTTGTGTTTTTTTAATCTATGCCCTGTAGCGATTTACAATACTCATGTAATCTGTTATAGAGTATGGCGGATTACATTAAAATGTGTGCAAAACAAAAAAACCTGCTATCAAATATTGCAGTTTCTAAAGAAATTGGGCCATACATAAACCGTTATACATAGAGTCCAGCGATTTATATAAAAATAGGAGTAGTATAATCTACTACACCATATAGCGGATTATGTGTACGTGGATTCTCTCTATATATGAAAAATATTTAATATTAATATTTTTAAATACAAAAATAAATTATATTAATATTAAAAGATAAATATGAGATATAAGTATAAAATGAAATAAGGAAAAACTTCCAAAAGTATCTATGAAGTTTACGAACGCTGAGAAAAATACTCATAAACTAAGGAAATTAACACTATATTCATAGAAAATGGGTTTCGTACGACAAAAATATCCAAACTCTAACTTTTATTAATTTTTTTAATAAAATTCTCAAATTATCTCCGCCCTCAACTCACATTTTCAACCTCCCATTACCCAACCTACACTTTTACAACACATACCTAAACCAAATCAATCAAATACCAAAAAACACCCAAAACATAAAAAGTTTTAAATTCACTCATCCAATTTCAAATTTACTTTAGAAAAACTATAAGCAAAAACAGCCATCAACCATAAAAAACCAACAAATTTATTCATCCAATTTAAAATTTACTTCAGCAAAAACTAGAAACAGAAGTAGTCATCAACTGGATCTTCTAAAACAATCTCAACCTTCATAAAAAACAGAAGCAAATTTAAAAAAAATAGAACAGTATCTTTTTAGTAGTAACTAAATCAATTTCTGAAAAGAAGAAAAATAAAATAAAATATGTTAAAAAATTACATTTTTCTTTGCAAGCTGTAACATTGTCGACGGCAGAACCTCCATTAGCAACGCCGTCTCCCTTTCTTCTCCAATTTCTCTTTACCAAACCTTCTTTCTGCATGCAGCAGCACCACGACTCTTCTCTCTTCTCAGGCACGTGACGACGGCGTTCTCCTCGGGTGGGTCAGGCGCGCCATGACGACGTTCTCCTTAAGTTGGGTCACAAGCGCGCGACGAAGGTGTTGTAGTCATCTTAAGAGTGAGAGGGGAGAAGATTTGCAGTGACGGGGTAGGTGAGTGGTGGACGGCAATGAGGAGGCAGTAGGAGAATTCTGTGACTTTGTGAGGGTTTGAGAGAGGGAGAAATGAGGAGAGAGGAAGAAGTGAGAAGAGAAGGAGCGACGGTAGAATGGGGTTAGAGTGTGGTAGTTTGGAAATTTTATTAAAAAATCAACAAAAAATTAGGGTTTGGATACTTGTGTCGTACAAAACCCATCTTTTATGGGTACAGCATTAATTTTCTTAGTTTATAGGTACTTTTGTCAGCGTTCGTAAACTTCATGGATACTTTTGGCAGTTTTTTTAATTCAATTTGGTCCCTTAACTTGCATGTGAGTCTCAATTTAATCCCTAAAATTTCAATTGTCTCTATTTAATCTCTAAACTATGTGAATGTGACTCATGTTAGTCCCTGGAATAATTTTCGATGAATGAGCGTTAACAGAACACTGACGTAGACAGTTGGATGCTATGTTGGACTCTGTAAAATGACATTTTTGTTTTGTCCCTCAAATAGTCCAAACAAAAAAACATCATAAGTGGTATTTATTAAAATTTTTCTCCCAAAGCAAGTGATCTGGTGTCATTTTTTAGCTATTTAAGCGCCAAAACAAAAACGACGTCATTTTACAAGTTCTAGTGTGGCATTTGGTTATCCATGTCAGTGCTACATTAATGTTTTTGTGTCGAAAATTATCCAAGGACTAATGTGAGTCACGTTTATAAAGTTTGGGAACTAAAGAGAGGCAATTGAAATTTTAGGAACTAAATTGAAGTTCGCGTGCAAGTTCAGGAATCAAATTGAGCATTGACTCGTATAAAATAAACAAAGTATATAAAACAGGAGTATGATTAAATCTGACTTTGAAAATTGGAGTACTATTAAAAATGGCTTTGAAAATGAGAGTACGTTTGAAAACGAGAGTATTATTAAAAATGGGAGGACTATTATGTGTACGTTTGCATAATACTTCAAAACTTGGAAAAATTGTTGATAGTTGGAAGTATTGAAATTCACCATAGATTCTAATGAAGTTGCACAATACATTAACCTTTAATCTCGCTAACATAATTATAAAGTAAACATATAATAAGTTGGGATTCGAAAATTTTGTAAGGATCTATCATGCTAAGTCAACAAATTGACCACTAACGATCAGTCTGTAATTGTGTTTAAACCCAGCTTGCAAACTGGGTGTTTAAGGCTCTCACATGCTTCTGGGATGACTTTACCCACCGCATATCCAATTATGGCACTACCGTCATTTGCTGGGATATCTCAGCTCTATGAACGTCAAAAGGAGATCCTTCCATTATTCTTTTGTTCCAAAACACCGTTTTATTTGCATCGGTGTGGTTTGGTTCCGAAATAGCCAAACGCTGATTGGTTTAGTCATTTTTATTTTTGTTTTCAAGGAAAATAAAATTAAAACATAAAAATATAAATAAGCAAAGCTACAAAGTCATACATATAATATAGTCATACACCATAAGTACATGCAACTAAACATAAATAAGCAACGCTAGATGGTCATACAAATAATAAAGTCATACACAGGATGATGAAGCTACATCCTAATGATGCTACTTGTCATCGTCATCATCATGGGCATCATCCCCAAATAGACCAAGTAGATGCGAGCCTGTACCACACTGAGCAAGACGCCTCACTCTAGTATTTTTCTGAGGCTAATGTGCGGGACGATCAGTTGGCAGACCCACTCCAAATGCAGATAGAGGTGTTCCTTCCATGATGAACTAAGTGTCATACAAACTGCCTGTAGGCTCATTAATATTTATTGCCAACTATGGTTGGTACTCCGGCATCTGAGCCTGGCCCTCCGTCATTTGTGCCTGGTAGACCGGAATCTGAGACTAAACCTTTGGCATCTGCGGCTGGTACTCCGGAATCTGCGACTGAATCTCCGGCATCTGCGGCTGGTACTCCGGAATCTGAGCCTAAACCTCTAACATCTGATACTGGTAATGCTGACCATCATCATCCCGTATGATCGGCACAAAGTTGGCATAGAACTGTGAATCGCCCAGGTGATCGTCAATGTCCATGGTCAAGGTAGTAGTAGCCAAGTCAATATACATCTGGGTGCTGACATCATGGAATATTTGAGAACTCGATGCATGGGTAAATATGCCCCCCAAATCCTAGCTTCTGTGTCCCCACCAGCACCATGATCAAACTGGTGACCATGCACGATGCGGTGGGGATATCACTATGCCTAGCTGCCGCACTCCCAAGTCCAACACCCCGACCTCTTACACAACTACGACGCATACGATGATCGCCCTGTCCTCCGCCGTCACCCCCAGCTTTCTGCTCCTACATCATATCATTCAACCATCGCTACTCCCGATCGGTAGCTCGTGTACCAATGTGTCGTCGCCGCTCCACACGCCTGCTATCCAGCACGTCCAGCACTGGTACCCTAGTGGGCACTTGCGACAACCTTCTATAGAAGGCATAGTCCGGAATCTCCTCTCCCTTAGGATCGGCAAATGCGGCATCCGGCAACAGAAACATATGTGCTACATGGTACCACCAGTCTAGGAACTCTGTGGATGGACCTGGATCAGCCACTCAATGGATACCCAGGACAGAATTAACTCTATTATCCCAATGCAAAAATCATGTCTAAAAATAAGTAGAGAACCACCTATCTCCACCCCTACCATCTTTGCCATGAAGCCAATTTATGTTTAGGACTGTGTCAGGTACATGTTGTACGCTGCCGAGCCGGGGGACCACTTTATCATCTTGATGCTACTCAATCACGGCAAAATATATCAGGCTAGTGACCACCTGCCATAACCGACTGTGCTGCTCAGCTAGAATCTCCGGATGAACAATGACAAGTACGTCAAGTGCAACATAAGGCTCCCACATAATCTAAAAATTACAACGAAATCTAGCATTAGAACACTATATACAAACATGTCGGTGGACAAGTAACGAAACTTTGAACCACACACAAACAACTTACATCTCGACCACCCAACCGGTCTAATGCAAGGCGAAACTAGATAATTCTTTGCTCCTTCCCATCAGATGTGCGTAAATAATTGGCCCACCTAGAGGATAATAATGTGATATGAATGTTTAATCCGAGATCTAAAACATTAATAACTTGAAACAAATAATGAAACCCTCAGTGCAACGATCGATACCTGTATGCCAACGGAAAAGAAAAGTCGTCAAATCCATGCGGCTTGAGAGTGGAGAACCGCCAGAAGATCCGAGATTGTAGTAGCTGTAGAGGGCCTGCCAAGTTCGTGACATTTCTGTTGGCCACCCGACACATGCATCGATATACCCATGCCAATGCACTTGAACCCCAGTTGTAAGTGCCCGTGTCGTCAATCCTCGCCACAAATGGCAATCACCGAATATGTACCTGATTGGCACTCTTGTCACCAAACAGCTGAGTGGATAGCAGCATCATAATATATGCACGTGCATATATACGTATAGTATCCTCACTCGCATCAGCTGGTAGCATCCTGAACCTCTCATGAAACCATGTGAAGTGGACTGTGAACTGCTTGATCTTATCTGGCAGCGGCAGCTGAATAACTCCTAAAACCACTCCCAAGCCGGTCTGCCATCCTCCATAAACTAATCGAAGTCTGTGAGGCACCCAATAACAGCATTCTCATCGACGGGCAACCGTAGCTGATATGCCATATCTTGCAGCGTGATGGAGCACTCTCCGAACGGCATATGAAAAGTGTGAGTCTCAAGATGCCACCTCTCAATGAATGCACTGACCAGGGGCTCATCCAACCAGAACCAACACTTGTTCAGCCTAGTCAAGTGGTACAAACTAGCCCTCTCTAAATAAGGTATGATCCTTTCATGCAAACGCATATTCTGTTGCCTCTGAACGCTGTAAACACGCCTACTTGGTTGCATGATGTGAGAAAAATAACCACACCAAAATTAAATTCTAATACTTACAACTCTTAACCATAATTTATAATCTGATACAAAAACTACGAGTGTCTTATCTATCTTATTTTAGCTAAAATTTTAAATATAGTTTTCTTAACATTATTTTTAAGTCTAATTTTATTAAAATAAAAAAATACGTATGACCTTTTACATAAAAATATAAACAAATGTTAATGTATTTTAGAACAAGTAAAAAATCTCCAACCTTTTTAATTTATAACTCCTATATTTTAAAATTTAAAGTTTAAAATTTAAATATTAAATTTTAAATACTAAACTACGAGCCTTAAATTCTATATCTGAAATTTAAATCTTAAATTCCAAATACTAACTACAAACTTTCTACATTTAAAATTTAAAATTTAAAATTTAAAATTTAAAATCTTGATTTCCAAATACTAACCTACAAACCTTAAATTATATATTTAAAAATTGAATCTTAAATCTCAAATACTAAATTACAAATCTTCTACATTTAAAATTTTAAATTTTTTATTTTAAATTTTAAATCCTAAATTTCAAATACTAAGCTATAAACCTTAAATTCTGTATTTTAATTCCTATACCCTAAATACTACATTTTATATTATAAACTTTAATATTTAAAAGAAAACAAACTTATCTCTTCATTGATGTCGCCAGCAACATGATCAACGTCATTGAGTCGGTTCAAGATGCCTTCGTCCGCTATGGTCCCATTTGAAAGGCCCCTCTAAATATTCTAAATGGCCAAATTCTCTCGAAGTCTCCTTCTCCTTCTCTTAATCCACAACTCTCTCTCTCTGTCTTTCTAAACAAAATTCTCTCTCTAAAATTTGGTTTGAATTTAAAATAAAGAATCCTCTACTGGCTGAAGTGGATTTATAGGCACATGTAAACCGTGACATCCACCCGTGGTTTGTGCAACGACGCATTTTCCAAGAAACCGCTAGAGTCTCTCACAGTTTCTTCGTGTTTCAAATTTTTCAAAAATTGCTACAAGGTATAGCGATTTTTTACTACACACATTTCAACATAAACTATTATACTCTGTAGTAATTAACGTTCATTTCTAAAACTATTGTATCTTTTTGTAATTTTTATAATAATATAAATATTGTAAATGTGTCTGTAATATTAAAAAAATTATATTTTAATAATTTTAATTTACAAATATTTTAAATAAGTAATTTGCCCATTATATAATGAGAATCGAAAGGAATTTGATATCCATTTTTTTTAAATACTTTTCCTCCTATATAATTTATAAAAAAAAATTTTAACTTCAAAAGCTGAACACAAAATTTTGGATTTGGATCCTCTAAATTTTGAAGAGTATATACCCATTTTGGTCCTCAAAGAATTTCAGACCAGACACTTTAGTCCTCAACTAAAATTAATTACTCAATTAGTTCCTAACAATTAACTCCGTCAGTCACTTAGGTCCTTTACTCCGTCAACTCTAACGGAGGACAAAATAGTCCCTGACAACTCTAACAGGGGACAAAATGGTCCCTGATCTCCTTTGTTCAGAAACGACACTGTTCTCTCCCAATTTTTATCATATCTCGCATAACACTAACAGTCTAACATTGTAACTTCAAGCTACACAATGCATACTCTATAACTTTAATGTTCATAAGAAAAAAAATCATCAACTTATTCTCAACCAATTCATACTCAAGAAACTAATGACTATGTCTCTCAACTACTTATCGTCTTCGATGGATCATATGAATCTAGACAGCAAGTCTTCTTTGTTAAGACTCGTCGTCGTTGTTGTCATCTCCCTCCTCCTCTGCCCTATCATCTCCATGACACCACATTGTCCACCACTCCGATCGCTTCCTTCAGCTTCTTCTCCGAACCAATGTTCAATAATCGCTTCAGTTTTCATATGAGCGGCAACGGCGACATTGCTCGTTCTACTGATAGCTTAGATGCGAGGTTGAAGCTGTCTGCCAACTTGGACTCCGGAAAAGAAGGAATGAAGCACTCGGTGTCTATTTCAAATGAGAATTTGCATACGATGTCGAAGGAGAATCTTCTCATGATGCCCTAATGTCAAACAATCTATATTGCTTGCCGGAGAGTGGAGAAAGGCGTGCCCTTGGGGTAGTTGTGGAACTTGGTCTTGAGGATGTCGGGATCGTTGTCGGAGTTGGAGGTGATGTTATTGAAGACGTGGAAGTGGATGCTTCTGGTGGGTGAAGTGCAAAGGAGGTGGATGTACCAGTCACAAAGATTTAGGAAGCGTGTTGTTCATGACATGTTGAGGTATGTGCGACACGTGTGACAATTACACCATGGCTTAATCTTGGAGTTAAAGAGGAGGAAGAAAAAGATGGAAAAGAAGGCTGTGAAGGTGAAGAAGGAGAGTATGAATATTAGGGTTATGCGGGATATGATAAAAATTGGAGAAGAACAGTGTCGTTTTTGAATAAAGGGATGAGGGATCATTTTGTCCTTTTGTTAGAGTTGTCAGGGATCATTTTGTCCCCTGTTAGAGTTGTTAGGGACCATTTTATCTTCTGTTAGAGTTGACGGAGCCAAGGACCTAAATGACTGACAGAATTAATTGTTATGGACCAATTGAGTAATTAATTTTAGTTAGAGACTAAAGTGTCTGGTTTGAAATTCTTTGAGGACCAAAATAGGTATATACTCAATTTTAAATCTCACTTTAAAAGATAAAGTATTATCTATTACTATTTATTTCATAGATGGGACCAAGAGAAAACATAAAAAAAAAAATATTTAATAATAAAAAATTTTACTTTACTCTCTAAAATAAAAGTCTAAAATTTAAATGATCCAACTTCAAAAACTTTTAATTTTAATTAATGCCATATTGGTGACATGGGTTGAATGCTAGCGTATGCAACGAGTAAGAAATAGATGCTTACTTGTTCAGAGTTGGGATAAGCTTATAGGTGATTTTTTTATTTTTAATTTAAAAAAAAGTTATCACATTAATGTGTGATATGATTTTTAAAATTAATTTATAATTTTTTAAAATATTATTTAAAATGTTTATGAAGATGGAAATGACAATATTATCGGCACTCGTGGGTATAGCTTCACAATCAAATATTACGGTTGTGCGGTTGTGCATCTGGCTTGTTATTTGTTAATTGTCATCAAATCTCGTTATACATCTAAGCCTTGTTTGACAATTAAATTTAATTAAGTTGATTTTAATTTAATAAAAATTATTTTTATTACATGTAATATGTATATATATATATTTTGTTAATATAAATATATATTTTTGTGTGTTTTTTTATATTTTTTTTATTATCGTTTTTTTATTGTTGTTGTTGCTGTATTTTTTTTAATAATTTTACAGTATTGATTTTTTTTTATTTTATTTCAGTAAAAAAATGAAACAAAAAAAATTATAAAAAAATAAGAAGCAGATGAGAAAGAGGAAGAAGAAGATAAAGAATTTTGAATTATATAGAACTTATTATAATAAAAATATATAAGAATTTCTTAACAAAAATACATAAATTTTTTAGTTTTTATATCAAAATTTTGCTATAAAAATACAAAAATGTCTTATTTAATGCTACATTTTTCTTCTATTTTTTTTTATTTTTTTTCTCTTTTAGTTGAATGAATGTAGATTCATCCTCTTTCTAGTAATTTTGCAGCATTAGGTGTTTCTCTTTTTTTTGTTTGATTTTTTTATTTTTATTCTTATTAATAGAGAAAAACAAAAAAAAACTTGAAAAAGTAAAAGAAGAAGAAGAAGGGAAAAAATTTTGAATTATGCATAACTTATCAGAATAAAAATATACCGAAATTTTGCTACAAATACACAAAAATATTTTCTTTAATGCTGCATTTTTTCTTCTTTTTTCTTTCTTTCTTTCTTTCTTTTTTGTAGTTGAATGAATGTAGGTTCATCCACTTCTTCGTAATTTTGTAGCAACAACAACAACAAAGCCTTATGTATTTTTTTATTTTTTTTTATTTTTATTCTTGTTAAGCGAGCAAAACAAAACAAAAATGTTGAGAAGATAAAATAAAAAGGAAAAGATCATGAATAAGAAAAAAAATGATAATGATGAAAAAGAAGAAGAAGAAGAAGCAGAAGATGAGGAGGAAGAAGAAGAGTTTTGAATTATGCAGAACTTATCAGAATACAAATACACCGATATTTCTTAACAATAATACATAAATTTCTTAGTTTTTACACTAAAATTTTGTTACAAAAGTACAAAAATATATTCTTTACTACTGTATTTTTTCTTTTTCTTTTGTTCTTTATTTTTTTTTTTCTGTTATACATATAAGAAAAAAGACAATGATAATAATAGTGGTGATAGAAGAGAAAAAGGAAGGAGAAGATCGAAAAAATTCAAATGAGAAAAAATTCAAATAAGAAAAAGAAAGAGGAAAAGGAGATGAAGATGGTGGTAGTGACGACAACGATAATGAAAGAGAAAGATGAAGAAAAAAGAGGAGAAGAAGAAGACGACGATAAAGAGAACGCAGAAAACGAAGATAAAACAAAGAAAAAAGAGAATGCAGTTATACATATTTACGCATTAAGTCAAAAATTTATTAGAAATAATAGCACGTAAAAATAAATTAAGTTATAGTAATTTGGTTGGACTTAATTAGCTAAATAACTCAGATGTTAAACTTTATTAAATTATTATATACTTTAATGGTGTATAAATTATGGGACAAAAAAGATTAATTAACTCTCTTACGTGTTCCCTAAATTTTAAATTAACACTTTATTTCTTAAATCTTACTCACAATCTACCTAAATTTTAAATTAACACTTTATTTCTTAAATCTTACTCACAATCTAGGTTATTATATCATTATGATTAAATTTCTGTAACAGAAAAATTTAAAGTAAATATTTAATATTTTTAAGAGTTAACCACTAAAAACACTCTCAAATTATTTGACAAAAATATCTCCGAATTTTATTATCGACAAAAATATCTTCAAATAATTTAAAAACACAATATAAATACCCAATAATAAATATATATTTTCAAAAAATGCCTTAGAGATTGAATTTTTATGTAATTTTTTGCAAGCATAATTATAAAAATGAGATATTATTATTCTTAAAATTTGGTAATTTTTTGTTAAGTATATATTTTTTTGTTAACAATCAATAATACTTTTAAAAAATCACAAAAAAATATACTTAACAAAAAATCACCAAATTTTAAGAATAATAATATCTCATTTTTCTAATCATGTTTGCAAAAAATTGCATCAAAATTCAATCTCTAATATATTTTTTGAAAAATACATATTTAATGTTAATTTTTTTGCAAGATTATCTAACATTAAATATGTATTTCTCAAAAAATACATTAGAGATTGAATTTTGATATAATGTTTTTTAAGAATGATTAGAAAAATGAGATATTATTATCCTTAAATTTTGGTGATTTTTCGTTAAGTATATAATTTTTTTTGTTAACAACCCATAATACTTTTAAAAAATAATAAAAAAATATATACTTAGTAAAAAATTATCAAATTTTAAGAATAATAATATCTCATTTTTTAATAATTATTACAAAAAATTATATCAAAATTCAATCTCTAAGGTATTTTTTGAAAATACATATTTACTGTTAAGCATTTTTGTTGCGTTTTTAAATTATTTAAGGGCATTTTTGTCGATAATAAAATTCGAATGTATTTTTGTCAGTGTTTGAATAATCCGAAAGTATTTTTGGTGGTTAACCCTATTTTTAACTAATTTTTTTCCTTATTCCCGATATGCTGTTCAGCTGTTGTGTTTTTTGTTTTGATATTCTTTTTTCTTCTGTATTTTTTTTCCTTTTTATGCTTTTTATCCGATTATCTTTTTTTTTTTTCGTTTTTTTTTTCTTTCAACATATTTCTTCTTTTTTCCTCTTTCTATATTCTGTTATTTATATAATTTTTTTCCAAAATATTTTGCATGTTTTCGTAAATACAATAGTTCACTCATGAGTCATGGCTCAACATCTAAAACGATATGTGAAATTGAAAAATACTTGGAAAAGAAAAGGTTTTGGGCAATGCGTCGTTTTTGTCACAACCCTACAGAACGTGGGATTCTCCGAGCATTGAGGAGGGCTATCAAATATTTTTGTTTTCATTGTATTATCATTTACAATTATTCTAAATGTATATTAAAATTAATTATTAATATAAAATATATGTTAAAAATAAATTAATTTATATATAAATTAATAATATATGTTAAAACTAAATTAAATTATATATATTTATATATAAATACGTAATAATTAATTTAATAATTAATTTTTTATATATAAATAATATTTTTTATTTAAGATCAAAATTTCGAAGAAAAATCAATTAAATAAAGATATCTATTTTTGAAAAAGAAAAAGATAAATGAATGGAATCTTGACTCTGCAATGAGCTGTAAACAGAACAAATGAAACCATAAACAAGAGGTGACACAGCACCACGTAGATGCTAGGTAATGGTCTAATGGATAAGGAAAACGAGTTTGGAAAAAGTTGGTAGCAAAATTTCTTCTCCATACCATACGAGATTACATGTGGATATTTGTTGTCTATTAATTTATATTGTTTTTTAAATAATTTTTTATATACTTTATAATATCTTCTTTGAATAATTTGAAATAGTTTACATGATAATAATGGTGCGACATGTTTCACGATAAAGGGAAAGGAAGAGATGAATAATATGGGTGTTGCCCAACACACGCTACTCGGTCTGTTTGTTCAATGTATGCGAACCCATAAATAAAATCATCTAATAAAAAGTCAAAGAGTAATGATTTATACGACGAAAAAATTATTATTTTTACTTACGAATATTTAAAATATTAATAAAATTATTTATAAAAATATGAAATTAATGTTATGTTCATAAAGGATAAATTTTTTTAGATAAAATATCTAAATTCGAAATTTTAGTTAATTCTATTAAAAAATAACTAAAATACTTATTTTATTTTTATTATTCTCATTACTATTTTTATGACATTTTTTCTGTTGTCATTATTATCTTTTTCGTATTCATCAATACTATTTCTTCTCGAGGCACCGCTGCAACTTTTCATCCTTTTTCATTCCAAATTTTAATTTTTTTTTACTAACTTTATCACCATTTCATCTTTTTTCATCTCAAAGTTCTCAACCTCCTCCATCATCGCCGCCTCAAAAAAAGTTAAAGATACACTACAAAAAAAACGCTGAATACTATTAAATTTGCCGATAGATTTACCGACGGTTACAAGTATAAATTCATCCCCAAAAAATCTTACCATTGGATTCGATAATCCGCTCCTAATTCCGACGATAATAAGAAGCGCGGAAATTTATTTTATGAGCGCTAATTTTACCGAAGGATTTATCGTTAAAAATTTTCAATGGTAATAGAATTAATGAAACGCGACATTTTGGACAGTTACCAACACATTACCGTCGGATTTACCAATAACCCTTCCCCTCGCTTCTGCAACTCCGTCCTCTCATCTCTCCTTCTCTCTCACCTTAGTTCCCCCTCTTCTCTCCCTTTCTCACCAGAGATCCAGATGTCGCCGTCGCTGTTGAATTCTATGGGTCACCATCGTTGCCTCGAATTCCATCGTTGTTGCTACTGCCTTGTGGGTCGCCATTGCTAATGGGTTCTAGCCGTTGTCGTCGCTTTGGGTTCCTCCTCTAGGGTAGTGTGAATCCTCTCCATTCTTTAATTTGTCAATTTTTAGGTTTAGTTTTTTTATTTTATATGTATTTTATATATTTTTATTAATTTTGTATTTAATTTTTTATTTTGAAATATAAATATCTGTTTGAAATTTTAATTTTTTATTTTTATTTTAAATTTTGTGTTTAAATTTTGTTTTATTTTTTTAATTTACTGGTAAGAATATTTCGATTTTAAAATTAAAGTTTAAAATTTGTAATTTTTTTAGAAATTTGCGTTTAAAATTCGTATTTTTATTTAGATTTATTAATGTTAAGTCAATCAATTTAGGTTGTTAGGGTTAACTTTGTTTAGCAATTAGATTATTTTAGGTGAGTTAGGTTTTGTAGTTTAAATTAATATATTTTTTATCAATTAGGTTCGTTAGATTGCTTAAGTTAAATGACTTTTTGAATTAGTTTCATCTAGTAAATTTAATAACTCTTCTTTTTTTATTAAGACTGTTATTTTCTTTGAGATCCATTGGAGTTCGATTCTTTCGTAATTTCTGCAGTTATATTTCGTGGGTTGTTCGTATAGTGTTTTGGTTGGTCCTCTATCTCTAAATATAATGAATTATATAAGTTTTATGCCGGACTTACTTTTTCTAGGATAGAATTTTAGGACGGAAGTGGAAGAAAGTTGCCTAGTGACGCCTTTTCAAAATTCTTGTTTGTTGAAAAATTGTGGAATAATAAGGGGTTGCATACTAGAATGACAAGAAATTTATGTTTGCTTGAATGTGTGCTTGATTTAATTAATACTTGCAACTGTGTTCTATGTGAAGTTTTGATAAATTTTTTTGGTTTAGATCTCTGAATTAAGGAGAAACTCTACCGAATTTTCTTTAAAATCTTTGTTTGGTTTGTAAAAAAAATTAAATTTGGAGGCTTCTAATTATAGCTAAAGCTCTGCTGAAATTAAAAAAAAAAAGCTAACTATAATTGAAATTATGAAATTAAAAACAAAGGTGTTTTTGGCATTGAAATTCATAGATTAGTTCAAATTTGATTTAAACTACTAAAGATAAGAAGTTTAATCAGAATCAAATTTAAAATTAATTTTGATATGCTCCACAATGTAGCTCTTTCTACTTGACTTATTGTATCTTAAGTAATTTTTGAATCGAACTAATTCCAACTAACTTTGTTAGAGGTGGTTTAGATTTAGGAAACTCTTCTTACTTGACTTTTTGAATTTGAACTAAATCCATCTAAATTTGTTAGAGGCGGTTTAAATTTAGAAAATTCTTCATATCTACAATCATTAGTATTTTATCTTGAGGTGTTTTTATAGTAGGACCTGAGTTATAGGTTGTGATTTAGATTGGAGTCACTGATTTATGAAGTGTCTTTGAATTTTATCTTATTTTATTCTTGTATGCTCAGTTGCTGCATTATTTGAAATTAATCCTAAAAGGCTTTTTGCGTGCCTATTCTTTTGTGTTTATGGTTTTCAGTACATATTTTTGCTATTATATTATTTTTATGACTGGTGTTAATTGGTATGCTTTTTGTAGATATGACGACAGGTAGAGGTGTCACGAATCGGCCTCGTTGTCGGGATAGAGGGAGGGTGTCTATCGGTACCCCTGGGACTTCTCGGTCATCGCCCTCTACTTCGACTATTCCTGGGACGTCACATGCAATGGGTGCACAGGATTAGTCGTTCATCATGGTCCCTAATCCCAGCTACACGCGCCATCCCCCCACCAGAAAGTCGTCTGGCTGCTTCACCAGAGTAGACTCCTCCACTACCTCTATCCACTCAACAACTCACTACTTCGACGACGATTTGGCTTGATGATTTGACAGCATGAGTACTATTTTAAGGTCTTTTAAATGCAATCTATTTTGATATTCTTATTCAACATATATGTTTGCTAATCTTAAGTTTTTCATTGATAGGTTTGCACTAAATAACAATACATGTACATAGGAGTGCACCAATGTCATTAAACTGATGTACGACCACCCATGGTCAAGCTACAAAAAGATCCATGCTGAGACTAGAGAGCAATGGTTTTAGAAGTGGGGGGTAAAAATTCAACATATTCAAACCTTAGCTAGTTTATATGTTATATTTTGTTTAATTATGTATTTAATTTCGATTAACTAGGGCTAAATATTTTTTTGTAAAGAAAAAATTTATATGGGAGAAGACTCACAATGTCATAATCAGGAAGATCTTTGACCATCGGATGGCTAGCCAGCTTCAGCAGATCATGCAGGATGTATGTGAGAGGTACGACCACCTCACTATTTGCCTCTGCCTGGACATTAAGAAGGCATTGTACATCCATTGAAAAACTGATGAGGGATTCAGGCATCGTCGTCTCACAAACAGAGCTAACAAGGCATTGAGCAAGTCGTCGAAGTATACCGGCTGGTCAACGATTTTTATGAAGACAAAGGCCGAGTTGGTATGTAACTTGTTTCATTTTGTTATTAAGTTCATTTTGTCTTTGACATTTAATGTTATTATTACTTGATTTAACATATTGTTTCAATATGTGTAGTCTAAGTTATTGGATTGTGATGCGACGATGGCGGAGACCTTCAAGTATACTCACACCTTGAAGGAGAAGAAAAAAATTTGCTCATCAGCAGTCTGCGGACCATTATGTGAGTAAATATCATGTGATATAAACTTTTCAATTAACTGTCACCCTAATTATAACATGTGTTACACAGGAATCCTATAGCAAAGATTGAAGGTCGCAACCTAGTAATCTCAGCATACTGGAGAGGACGACAATAACTCCGCTGATTCCGTCGTGGATCCTGATTTGATTTGGTGCGAGACTGCATCTGAGTTGTACAAGAATCACTTCTACAGGTTGGGTTTGTTCTTCGCCAACACCTTCCGCAATTCCACATTGAGGGATTCATCCGCTTCTGTCACCAGCCCTGTCAAAGCCTAGGACAGTGTTGATTTGAGGGAGTAGGTGCAAAATCTCACTCAAAGCCTTCACCAATAGGCTCAGCAGCTGCAGCAGTCTGAGGAGAGGTATAACGAGATCCTCGTACATGTGTCAAACATAGATTTCCTTAGGCTGGAGCTTAGGCAGGAGTTAAAGCGGATTGAATAGATGTAAAGGCTTTAGTCTCAGCGGTCATCTATGGAACTATATTTTGGATGAGTGGGTTAGAATATGGCGTCCAGTCAACTTGTAGATAGATACCAAGATACATCATATACAAAAAAAAAGTTATTTACGATTCAATTGTAAGTCTTAAATATTTATTTACATTACAAATACCGATCCCATTAATAACACATCTCCACTATCGAAGCCTTGTCTCAACTCTGTCATTAAGTGGCTCCAACCCTACCCACCTATAATATCATGAATATTTAGAAATCATACAACTATTCCAACAACTTACAAAATAACATAACAAAATAATAATAATACCTCTCAATTAGGGGAAATTGACACTGGTAAAATCCCTCCGGTCGATACAAAGGTATATGATGATATGCCAAAGAGAGAAGCAATTTACAACATCTACTTATGTTCCGCTGATAGTAGTTCGTGGCACGACAGAGCTGGTGGTACAGCCATGCTAACACAGCTGACTGGATCTCGGTAGAACTGCTCCCACCTGCCGATGTAGCCGCTGATTGGATCTCTATCAACGTTGAGTCCCAACTGATATGCTATGTCTTGTAGGGTGATAGTCATCTTTCCACATGGCAGGTGAAAAGTATGGGACTCAAGATGTCATTTCTCGATTAAATCAGAGACCAATGCTCAGTCATGGTCCCACTCTAGCATATATGCCACATGCTCAAATCCTGCTCATCTAAGGTGTGTCCTGATCTCCTCGGGAGGATGTTGTAGTAAATTTTTTCTCATACACAAGACCCAAAGACCGTAGCAAAAAAATAATGAGTCAAACAAAACAGAAACTACAAGTAATAAGACAAATTTTAAACATATAAAATATATAAGTTATAAGGTATAGCATTCGACCAAGTCTGCCAGCAATATGGTCAATTCGATCTTGTCTAAAGGTTATCCTCATAACCTAACATGTTTTGCGCCATCAAACTAAACTATAATAGAATAAATTAGAATAAAATAATTTAAAATTAACAAACTTATTATCAAACATATTCAAAATAAATCTAAATACCTAAACCATAAACTATAATTTTACTTTAAACCATAATCAATTCAAATGAAATAATAATCTAAATAAAATAATTTAAAATTAACTAACTTATTATCAAACACATTGGAAATAAATCTAAATACCTAAATCATAAATTATATATTTACTCTAAATCATAAATTAGTTCAAATGAAATAATAATCTAAATAACATTTTTCATTAACTAACAATAGATAGTAATCTAAACTAACTATATCATCTAATTATCAAACTAACTATAACTAACATAAAATTTTAATCTAACTAAACAAACATGTTCAAATTATAAAATAATACAACAATAAATTAAATTCAATAGGCATAGAAGAATAGAATTACCTAAAATTGATGAATTGAAGAGATAAATAAATCAAAACCAGTCAAAATGAAAAGAAAGACAAGAGAGACTGAGAGTAAATAGTAAAGAGTGAAAAGTGGAAAGTGAAATCTAAGGGACCAGGGATTCTTATATTTGGGCAAACTTGCTTGAAGTTCGCCAAGGAGGGCGACAAACTTGCTTTAGGTGCAAAAAAAATTGGATCTTTGAAATTAAAGTTAAAATGATTTATTTTTTGAAATAAAGATTTTTTATTTTATTATAGAAAAAAATTCTACCTCTCATAGACTTTTTTTCTAGCCCAAGTTTCGCCTGTTCAAATTCTGACAAGTCCACGAGCCTATTTGAAAAGCCTGTTTTGTGAATTAAAACTATAAAAATAATAAACTTAAAAATATAAATTGACATTAAATGAATTCTAAAATTTATAATTCATAGTTTGTAAAAATAATTCATTTATATATCAATCATTAGTCATATATCATAACCATACTTACAATCTAAACATTTTTTTGGGAAAAAAAACTACGATCTTAATTAATATACTCTTGATTCTTTTTGTTTTTGTTTTGTATTTAATATAAGTGAATAGTTGTAAGTCTAAAATAAAAATAACTTATTTTTACAAAAAAATATTTTGACGAGCCGACCAAAAAGTTTCAGACTTTCTTTAAAGTTTATGGTCTAGCCTTTTTAACTAATGCATTTTACAAAAAAAAATCCAAGCCTAACCTGTTTAATAAAACGAGCCGAGTCAAACCAAATTTAAAATGAGCCAAGTCACGAGCCCCTATTAAGTAGCCTGGCCCACTTCCACTCCCCTGTGAATGAGGAAACATAGCAGTCCAGTCTTCTATTATATCGATATCTTATACATTCATGTAAGGGTAGAGGATTATTTTAGTTTTTAATATTTGTATTAAGTTTTAATTTTGTTTTTAATATTTAAAATATCTTATTTTTATCTCAAATATTTTATTTTGTCTTATTTTAATATTTGATCAAAATTAAATTTTTTCTTTTAAAAATATCATATTTTACTCTATTATTATTATTATTATTATTATTATCTTTATTCTCTTAATTATTCTATCACTTTCACTCTTAAATTACTATAACTACTATTATGATTACTATAATTACGAATTTTATGATTACTTAAAAGAAAATCAAAATAGAGAAAAGGACACTTTTAGAAGAAAAATTTTAATTTTGACTAAAAGACTAAAAAGTGAACGAAATAAGATATTTGAGATAAAAATAGAACGTTTCAAACATTAAAGACAAAACTAGAGTTAATACTCAAATTGGCCCCTGAAATTTGACCCCCCAACTCAATTTATCCCTTTAGGTTTTAATTGACTCTAATTGTACCTTGAAATTTTACCCCGCGCCTCAATTTGGCCCTTCCGTCGTTTTCCGTCACCGGAGAGCTGACCTGCCAATTTTAAATGACACATGGTAGTCTCAAAATGACGCCATTTTATTGTTGGCACTGAAATCTTTAGAAACGATGTCATTGACATGAGAAAGGGGTTTAATGAAAATCCAAACATGAACAACTTCAAAGGTGAAACCCAATTGACCCTTTCTCTTCCTCCTCCTCCCCTCGTTTTCCTTCCCGTCAGAGAAGCACCATGGGTGTCGCAGTAATGGAGATTTAAAGCTTTTCTTACTTGTTTCTACCCCATTGTGAAAATTAATTACCTGGGAGTCATCTTTTGAAAAACAGGTTAGTAACAAAATTGTTGCTCTCAACTACCGTGCTCTGTTTTTCTCAAAATGTTGGTTGTGGGTTGTTTTTCATTTTTCTTCACTCTATTTCATTAGTGAAACTTTGGGAGAATGTGGTTGATTATGGTAGTTGATGATGATAGAGTTTTTGTATGTTAGGGTTTAATTTTTTTGCATGTGTGTGGCTGTGATAAACTGAATCGTTCAATTCTTTGTCCGTTTGAGTAGTTTTTGATTCTTCATATTCCATTTTAAAATAACAATTTTACTCCTTCATATCCCATTTTAATTTAATTGTTGAATAGGCAATTTCTTGTAAAAATAAAGTATTCTCTGTGCTGAACATTGTCTGCATCAATGACCACCATGAATGTTTTTATTATACATCTGAAATTAAGTGATAATCATGAACTGAACTACTTGATTTTCCTTAGATATTGACATTAGTACTATGGCTTGGAGGTATCGTAGATGATCATATTCAAGATTTCAGTGCATTTATATATTAAAATGGGGGCCTTGAATTCCTGTCCCTCGACTAATGAACACACATGACAATTTTGCTTTTATGTGTTTCCTTGTTCCTTCTTGTACTATTGTTTACAAGAGTGCTGATACAGTGGAAAGGGAGTACTGCATTATCTAATGATCATAAGAAGAATATAATTTTGATAAAAGAATCCTACTTTTATACATGAACTTTAAGGGTGTGATTACTAGTTGAAATCTTCGAGGGAAGGATTGACTTGATGATTAAAGTGGAGTCTATTTTATTTCTCAAGAACCCTTTCCTTAAATTTTCTACATGAATCTTGTGTTTGTCCTAGTATGTGCTTCATTAACATTAGTTGACTTCAACTCTTGGCATATCAATTTGTTAAATGGAAGAATGTTTTCTTTTGGTAAAAATATTTGAAGAAGTTTGAGTAAATGGGGATTATACCGTATCTTTAACTTTTCTTCTTAATGTTCTAATTTTTTCTCCCATTAATCACTTATGATCACTTTTAACATTCCCTTTAAATGGAAAATGAAATGGATGTTTTTTCTTTTGGTGTCTGAAATACTTTGCCATTAATTATCCTTGTAAAAAGCATAATCCTTCGTGTTTAGCTATTTCTGAATCCTACCAACTCTGTCTGCATCAATGACCACCATGAGTGTTTTGGCCTGGGAACAATTATATATATAATTATATCCAAATATTGTTGATTTTACTTGCTTTATTCTTTCATGTTTCATGATTAAGGATTGCATGAGACAAATTGAAATTAAACCAAATACCTTTAACAAAATATTCATGTTTTAATTCTTTTTTTTTTTTAATGGTAGCCAAAACACCTTTAATTGATTAAACATAGTTTAGACATAGTTTAGATAGTGACTGGTTTGTATTCATAGTTTAGATTAGATAGTGACTGGTTTGTATTCATTTAATTAAACATAGTTTAAGATTAGATAGTGATTGATTTGTATTCATTTAAGTGTTGTTATTTCTTTCACTATTTTTTTTGTCTCTGGTGATTGGTCTCTATTTAAATAGATTGTTGGATACTGTTTCATAGCATCTGTCTTTGTAGGCATGCCGTGTGTACATGCATGTGCAGCCATCTCCAAGATAAATCGAAATCCTAAGGATTTTTGTCATCATTGGCTGACCATGGAAGCCTATAGAGATACCTACAAGCACTCTCTCAATCCAATACCAGGACAAGATCTTTGGGAGAGAAGTGAACAAAATAGGCCTCATGCACCTAAAATGAAGAGAAAGCCAGGGCCAATAACCCAAAAAAGACAGAAGGATGCTGATGAAGAGCCATCTAGTGTTAAGAAGTCAAAAACTGAAACCAAGTTGAAGAGAAAATACAAAGAATTCACATGTACTTACTGTGGTACGAGAGGGCATACAAAGAGGAGTTGCACTCATAGGAAAGCTGATGACTTTGCTAGTGCCCTTGTTAATGCAGCAGCGACTGTTGTTGCAAAAGAAAAAGGTTCTAAGGCTGGAGAGCCTACAGATCCAGCAAATGCTGCTACTACTAACACCCAAGCTGCTGAGATTAATGAAAATGATCCATTAGCACCAGGACAAGCTGTTGATGATGCAAATGCTTCAGAGATTGTACTCACCCAACCCACTTACTCACAGCCAGAAAATCAGGAATAGGTAGTGATTGGTTTCTAATATTTCATTAACTGTTAACTGGTTTGTATTGGTTTATAATACACGAGTAAATGTTGGGTAGATATAATTGATTGATACTATTTGATAATATATTGATTGGTTTTTATTGGGTTGTATTGGTCACTATTTTTGTTAACAATTTCACTAGGTCCCTCCATCAGACCCATCTCCACCTCCACAACAGGTGACAAGGCCTGACAAGCTTCAATCTAAGAGGAAAACAACTTTCAATGTGGACCCAATGCAAGGAGCAAGTTCTGGGATAGCTGCACGCTTGACAGAGTTTATGACATTCGTCTCCACCCTGGGCTTCAAACCACCAACAACAAAATAGAAAACGATTTGCAATGTTGACTGGAAGTTGTGTAGAACATATTTTGTAGAGAGCATTTGATCAAACTATGCTCTTTCGATATTTTGTTACTATGTTATGTAGAGTAATCTGTTTTGGTTTAGGATATTTGAAACTATGTTATCTAGTGTATTTAAAGTATGATACAGATACTGCTATTGCTACTGTTGTGATATTGACAATGATTAATGACTATGAATTACTTAATGAATTACTTATTTGTGAGTCCTCTGTCAAGTGCAAGAACCACAAAAGATTCTGTTAGATTTTCTTTTGTCATAACATCTCATCTATTTTTGTTTTCATGGGAACAAAAAAGATAATCATTGAGAGCCGAAGTTATTATTTTGTATTCAATGTTTTCACAAATAAACTATACACTTAAATTTATTCACTAATGGAAGTGCATACTACATATATAGTTATTAGAGCCAGCTCCTGATCTTATCTTCATATACAAACTCATAACAGTTTGACCAATTTGATCAAACTATGCTCTTCTGATACTTATTATTTGGTCATAAGTTATACCTCCTCTTTTATATAATCTCAATTTTAAAGAATTTTTTACATGATATATCATTAGCAAGAGAACATAAAATTCTATTTCTATTTTGTCATTAAATACATAACAATGCTTCATTCATATAACTGATATCACAGTTACATATATTTCATCCCACCTAATCCACAAGCTACAATCACAATTCCAAAAATAATAACAAACACAGACAACATAATATTCCACATTTTTAATATTCTAATTTCAGCTTCAACTGCACTGATTTTCCATCCCAGAGATATTTTTCAATGGTCTTCACTAACTGAACTTTCATTTCTGCCAACTATGGCTTCTTCTTCTTCAACATCTGCCCATTTAAAAAAGTCACACCATCTCTTACCGGTAGTCTACAACACCAAAAATCCAAAAAAAAAAAAAAATTGAGAGGAAGAACAACTACAAAACCAACAAGCATTTGAGAAATAAGACACACAATCAACTTGCAACAATTCAACCAACTCACATTATAGTTAGAGCATCCATAGAATGGTCTTCCTGGATTGGAATCCGTCTTAGACCACCGAAGAATAGGACGCAACCCACAACCGCACTAATGCGGAACCTTCCCACCTTTTTCACGGTGTGTGTTCTTCACCCAGCCACCATGCTAACGAGCTCTACTAGAGCTACCTGAGCCTTGGCTGCTGCTTCCCAACATTCTTCTTACCTCTTAGAGACACTCTTGCGATTTGGGGAAATTGGAACTTCTAGGTTTTATTTGAAATTTTTAGGGGTTAAATTGATGCCTTCAAACATTTTGCCATATCATCTAACTGCTAGGGTGCCAGGTGTCTACCAAAATTGCCAGGTCAGCTTTCCGATGACGGATAACGACGGAAGGGCCAAATTGAGATGCGGGGCAAAATTTCAAGGTACAATTAGAGTCAATTGAAACCTTGAGGGCTAAATTGAGTCGGGGTCAAATTTCAGGAGTCAATTTGAGTATTAACTTGACAAAACTAGGACTTATTAACCTAAATCATTAGGGAGTAAAACAGTTCAAGTAAAGTTAATATTATAAAAAGAACCATTTTTAGTAACAAATTTTTAGTGATATTAATATTAAAGTTATTGTTTCTTTTCGTTAATTTACTTTTTTTTAACAATGATAAATTTGTCATTATTATTATATGTTATAATTAATGATAACTATATATTTTTATGACCATTAAAAAATCTTTACCAATAATTATTATAATTGCCACTAAAATTTTATAGCGACAAACTATAAATTGCTACTCAAAGTGATTTTTTTTTTGTAGTGAGTCAATTCCTCTCCCTCCCCCTATTAATATGAAGCATAACATGTTTGTCTCTCTAAGAGTCTTGTTGATCGATTCTGGTGTCGAAAGTTTTGCAATCACTATTAAAAAACTAACTATCAAATGACCTTATAGATAGCTCAGTTGTTAGTAAAAATTTGTTGATCATCTTTTAAAAAAGTTTTTAAATATACTGATATATCGATATTTCGATAAATTTTAACTGTTAATTTTAATTATATTTATTATATATATTTTTTATAATTAAAATTAACAATTAAAAATTACTGAAAGACCAATATATCAATACGCTTAAAAATTTTTCTAGCCTTCATTGTTAAAATTTGACTAACTTTACCGACGTCTTGTGGCCATTGATAATATTAATTAATATTAACAATAACTGAGTTGTCTATAAAGAATGACTATTTAATTATTTAAAAAATTATAATTGTACTGCCATTGTTAATATTAATAAATGATAATTTATTTTTTATTTACAAATGACCTAGTCATTAATAATGTCCAATATATTTTATTTTTTTATTCTACTTTATTGATCAAAATTTAGAAAATTATAAATATAAATAATTATATTTATTTATCACTAACAAAAAATAATATAAAAGGATGGTCATTAACTAACAAATACAAATACATCATAATATACTGCTCACTAACTAACAAATACATCATAAATATTCCTCATCGAAATGGACGCTCAAGGCTGAAAGGTGGTTGTCTAGGTGGAGAGAAGAAGAAATACTTGTATGGTTTGTTGGTTTGGGAAGAGGAATGGACTTGCATTCCACAGGGGATTCAAAAGAAGAATATAGATTTGTTTTGCACAGAATGTGAGTAGAAGAGTGATTTTTTTTGCATGAAATATGAATTTAAAAATTTTAAATCATTGTTGCTCAATTATTAGTTGTCAATAGTTACTGCGGTTGTTGAATTAGTATTATTCTATTATGTGTATGAATAAAGGAGCAGCACTCATATCAGGTTATATAAAGCAGAAGTACGATGGAATGGTGAATGCAAGCATTTTAATTAGGGAAAAATTAATTACAAAAAATGGACACATGGAGAATGACCCATTAGAACTACAAATACTCGTTTAGAAGGTTATAAGAGGAAAGCGTGATGTGGTACTCCTTTCCTCTTGATTTTTCTGTTGTGTCTTTCTTTTTCTCAACTCTTGATTCTCTTTTTAATATTCTCTTCAGGTATCTAGCACCATAATTGACTCTATGGCTTGACTTCACAACTATTCCCTTAGTTCTACAATTTCTGTCAATATATTTTTCTTGTTATGTTTTCTTCCTCCCATTTCTTTTCAATTATATGTTACTGTTACATTAACTGAAAATTTTGAATATTCATTGTACCACATTACTAATTCACATCAATGTATTTATGTATATTTCATCCTCCTTACAATTGGTGCTTTCATTCTAGCATGGCTATCACCGATAACACTCGCATGAAGAGTTTGGAGCCCGAGGTCAAGAATTTATTTCACATGATCGAAGCGACACGCGATGATAACCGAGCCGAACGTGTTTGCGCTATTGAGGCGGCGAAAATAAAATTTTATAACATCAATCATCATTGACTCAACTTCTATAGGATCAGGCTCGCAACCGTTCCCCTTCGCAAGAGCACACCCATGGTTCAAACTCGGGGGCTAACTGGCAACCTCGTGTGGGGTTGAATCGGAGGGTGAATTTTGATCTTTCCAAATTCGATGGCTCAGATACATTGGGTAGATTTTCTCCATAGTTCAGTACTTCTATTTTTTCAGGATACCAGAGGAAGAGTAAATTAGCATCGCTGCAATTCACATGGCGGGACCAACGATCCCTTGGTTTCAAATGTCTCAGCGCACAACTCAATTTTGTTCATGGAATCAATTGAAGAGAGCTCTGGAGCTAGAATTTGGGCCTTCTCTCTTTAAATCACCCAGGGAACTCTTATTCAAATTACAACAAATGGTCACAGTAGGTGAGTACTATGCTGGGTTTGTGTCTTTGGCCAATCGTACTAATATAGAGCCACCTGAGGTCTTGTGCGATTGTTTCATTAGTAGATTACAACAGGAGATCCGTCGTAAGGTTAAGGCTCAATGCCCGCCATCACTGATGTGCGCACTCACCTTAGCCCGCCTCTACGAGGATAAGTTTGCGACAGTGCCGAGAGCAACTACAAGACCTGCCAACTATCGCGCATCTACTGCAGCTCCAACTTCGGCTCTACCTCGGGATCCAACTATACTGTGACTGTTCCTAATGTATATGTCCTTAATGTTGCTGGAGGTGATCTGGTATTGAGAACTACATGGTTGAAGCGTCTTTGAGCTCACATAGTCGACTATGACGCGGGTTTCATCAAGTTTTTGCATGAAGGAAAGTTTCTCACACTTTATGGTGACAAACATCCCACACTTATACAAGCACAATATCATCACATTAGACGATTCGTGAATACTGATGCTATAGCAGAATGCTTTACATTGCAAGTCCAACATGATAATCAAGAGGAGAAAGGTGGCTTGAAATTGCCTAGTGACAATCAACCTAACTTGGCAGCCTTACTGTATTCACATGTTGCTGTATTTGATACACCTTCAGGCCTACCTCCTCCAAGATCCAATGATCATGCCATTCCGTTGGTTAAGGGTGTTGAACCTGTCAAGGCAAGACCTTATAGATATCCCCATAATCAAAAGGCACAAATTGAACTTATGGTGCAGGATATGTTGAAGGAAGACATTATACATCCTAGCAAGAGTCCATTTTCGTCTCCTATTCTGTTGGTGAAAAAGAAAGATAAATCGTGGCGCTTTTGTACCGATTATCGTGCCTTGAACAACATCACAATTAAAGACAGCTTTCTTATCCCAACGGTAGATGAATTATTGGATGAATTGTTCGGAGCTACTGTGTTTTCGAAGTTGGAATTGCATTTCGGATATCATTAAATTCGGGTTAAACCAGAAGATCGCTTTAAGACGGCTTTTCGGACCCACCAAGGCCTCTACAAATGGTTGGTCATGCCCTTCAGTCTAACAAACACTCCGGATACATTTCAAAGCCTTATGAAAGATGTTTTTCATCCTTACTTGAGGAAATTCGTGCTAGTTTCTTCGATGATATTTTAATATATAGCTCAACATGGAGGCTCATTTGCTTCATTTGAAGCTGTATTGTAGCTTCTTCAGCAATAATTCTTGTTTGCAAAATTTTAAAATGTCTTTTTGGGGTGTCTATAATGGATCACTTGGGTCACACAATCTTAGGAGATGGAGTTCACATGGACCTGGATAAGGTTTGTGCAGTCAAGGAGTGGCCAACACCTTTTAATCCTAAACAGCTTAGAGGATTTTTGAGATTGAGTGGATATTATCGACGATTTATTTAGGGGTATGCTTCTTTAGCCGCCCCTTTAACTAACTTATTAAAGAAAGATGCATTTGAATGGACTTCTCTTGTAGCTCAAGCCTTTGAGAAACTCAAAGTGGCTATCTCTTCAAGACCTATTTTGGCGTTGCCAAACTTTGATCTGGCCTTTGAACTGGAAACTGATGCTTCGGGTATGGGAATAGGTGCAGTACTCTCACAAAGCAAACACCTTGTTGTTTTTTTCTCTAAGAAGTTGTCCCCATTGATGCAAAGGAAGTCAGCATATGTCAGGGAGTTTTATGCAATTACTCAACCCGTGAAAAAATTTTGCCACTATTTTATTGGTAAGAAATTTGTGATTTGAACTAATCAGAGGAGTCTCAAGTCCTTGCTAGAACAAAGTCTGCATACACCTGAGCAACACAAGTGGCTCCATAAACTATTGGGTTTTGATTTTGAAATTCAGTATAAACCAGGTCCAGAGAATATCTCTGCTGACGCTCTTTCACGTTGCTATTTTGGGGTTTGGTCTACACCTATGTCTGATTGGTTGAAGATTTTAAAGCAAAAGGTTGAAGTCGATGCAAGACTACAAGAGATTCTGCGACAATGCCATACTAATTCCCTGAGTGATCATAATTTAATTCAAGTAATTCTCCAAGTAGTGTTGCCTACCAATAGCAATTTAATTCAAGTAATTCTCCCGTATTATCATGACGATGCACTAGGAGGTCATGCTGGGATAGCTAAGACAGTTGAGTGTATTTCTTCCTCTTTTTATTGGCCAAATATGCAGCGCGATATACGCCGCTATGTTCTCTCCTATTCCATTTGTCAACGAGCTAAGGTGGATACCAAGTTGCCGGCTGGGCTACTATAACCACTACCAATTCCATCACAAGTTTGGGAGGATATAGCCATGGACTTTATTGTGGCTCTGCCTCCAGCTAATGGCTACTCGGTTATCATGGTAATCATTGACCGTTTGACAAAATTCTCACATTTTATTCCACTTATGCTTGATTTCTCTAGCAGGACAGTGGTTGAATCATTTATCAAGAATATAGTGAAAATTCATGGGTTTCCAAAGTCAATTGTATCAGGGACAAGGTTTTCACGAGTAACTTTTGGCAGCAACTATTCAAACTCCAAGTGACAACACTGGCAATGAGCTCGGCCTACCACCCTCATTCCGATGGCCAAAGTGAAGTTCTCAACAAATCCCTTGAGATGTATTTGGATTGCCTCTGTTTTGATCAACCTCGGAGATGGCTGGAGATGCTTCCTCGGGCCCAATATTAGTATAATACATCCTTCCATAGCAGCATAAAGATGACTCCATTTAAAACCTTGTTTGGCCGTGATCCCCAGCTCTTGTGCGCTATGAATTTTTCGTTGAGGATGAACCTTCACTATAGGAATTGTTATTACAGCGGGACAAGCTTTTAGATTCTCTCAAGCTGCACTTGTCACGTGCACAACATTTTATGCAGCAATTTGCTAATTGTCATCGTCGTCAGGAAGAGTTTGTTGAAGGCGATTTGGTGCTGGTCAAATTGCAGCCTTATCGGCAACACTCGGTGGCCTTACGTAAAAACCAGAAATTGGGAATGCGCTACTTTGGGCCCTTCCCGATCAAGAAGCTAAGTGCTGTCGCATATAAGTTGGACTTGCCACCGGCGACGAAGATTCGTGATGCTTTTCACGTTTCTGCTTTAAAGAAGTTTATGGAGAGTTGAACCCTCATACTTGCCACTACTGCTTCAATCCAATGAGGTTGGTCCCGTACTACAACCACATGCAATACTTGAGGCGCAAACAATGATCAAGGATGCTCACGAGAACTCTGAGATCTTGGTCCAATGTGGTGAAGGAAAGACGAGTGTCTCAACTTAGGAGAATGCTGACACTTTTGCCAGAGTTTCTCCTCAATTCAACCTTGAGGATAAGGTTGTTCTCAATGGAAAGGGTAATGTTACGTGTATGAATAAAGGAGCAGCACCTATAGCAGGCCACGCAAAACAAAAACATGATGGGATGGTGAATGCAAGCATTTCAATTGGGAAAAAGTTAGTTACGAAAAAGAGACACGTGGAGAATGACCCGCTGCATCAAGGACCAAGAATAAGTGAGAGAATTAGAACTACAAATACTCACTTAGAAGATTATGAGAGGGCAGCGTAATGTGGTACTCTTCTCCCCCTGATATTTCTGTTGTGCCTTCCTCTCCCTCAACTCCTTATTCTCTTCTTAATTCCTTCTTTAATATTCTTTTTAGGTATCCAGCACTCACAATTAATTCTATGGCTTGACTTCACAACTATTTCCTTAGTTCTATAATTTCTGTCAATATATTTTTCTTGTTCTGTTTTCTTTCTCCCATTTCTTCTCAATTATATGTTACTATTACATTGACTGAAAATTTTGAATATTCATTGTACCACATTACTAATTCACATTTTATATATATATATATATATACACACACGTATATTTCATCCTCCCTACATCCTCTTACCCTATAAGTGACTATGATTTCTTCTTCTAAATGATGGAGTTCTAGAATAAAAGAAAGTGTGTGGTGTAAAAACACATTAGGTTTTCTTTTTTGTTGTCTTTGAAAGTGAAACACATTAGGTTAGTATGTATGACTCCATGACTGTCCTGTCATGGCATGCAGTCTTATGGGCTTCATGATTTTCTTTGGGGTTTTCAGCTTTCTCGTATCCCTTTTTTCTATTTTCATTTATATCTTGAATTAATTATTAATTATTTATCCTTCCTAAGGGATTATTTGACCAGAACCAAATTCCTCTGGAGTGAAAAAATTGACAAAATAAAAAAATAAAAGCCTAAAATTCCTAAATTAAAGTTGTCAAACTCATATCTGGTTAATGATTAAAAGATTAGAAGGGTAAAAATAAATAAATAAATAAATAGTGGGAGGTTGTTTCGGTAACACAATCCTTAGATAGAGATATAATGAAACCAGTGACTGTATGGCTTTTAAGTGATGATACATCATGATACACAACCTAGTTCTAGTCAATAAAATGCCCGTAACTTTCTTCTGTAGACAAGATGCATGGTGGTAAGATTTGGCAACTTTCTCAAGTTCACCATCCAAACTCACCCAGCTACATTCAATTCAAGCCATCAGAGGTAAGTTAGAAATAACAATTCTTTTCTTGAGCCTTAATTAAATGACCTGCAGGACATAGTCTCCCAACACCCCAAGCCTCTTGAGAGAGAGAGAGAGAGAGAGAGAGAGAGAGAGAGAGAGAGAGAGAGAGAGAGATCACTTTTACATATGCAGAGGCCAATTAGTTGGTAAGCTCAATACACAAACATCATCATCATATCAAGCAAAGGAAAGAAATCTCACTCTCCAAACACCAAACACCAAACAATCCCTTCCTACAAGCAAACCTGCTAAACAACACTTACAAACACCCTTGCGAATTGCCTACAACACCCCCCATCCCCAAACGTAGAATAACTTCAGTAAAGAGGTACGAGAATAAATGTATTCTTTCATCACTACTGCCAAATCAAATTCTTCTTGTCGTTCTTTGGTCAGGATATGTGTTGACCGACAGCTATGTATGACGATTCTCATTTGTCAAGCTACTACTGCTACCGCCACCCACACGATTCGGTTCCCCTACCCTTGCTGCCAAAGCAAGAACTTCTGGGGACATTTCCCAGCTTCCGCTTTTTCTACCCCAGCTTGATCGCCTAGGATGGAGTCCAGCACGGTCGGCTGTCTCATCAACTGTCGTCCTGATTTCAGGAGACAAATCACCTAGTTCACCTTCCTTTACAGTTGTTCTCTCATTGTTTAATGGACCTTCAGAATGGTCAATTCCGGCACCCATGTCACCCCAGACCGTTTTCCTCCCCATTTCTATGTCCTCCCCAGCTTTTCCCATATTTTGGTTCATAAAGCCTCCGCCCACCGATCGGGTAGGTAATGCTGGTTCGTTTGGCACCAATGCCCTGAAGTCGTTCTTTGATGGAGGAATGCTGGTGCAGAATATCTCTTTGAAATTATTCAAAAAACCTTTATTATATGGGTTTGCTCGTGCATCATATCGATATCTGAAATTCTCGTACGTAGTCTGCAAGAGTAACACCCAAATATCAAATTGTGGCATTGTACACTCCTACAGTAATTTGAAAAGCTATCTCACTTTTAAGTCACAGATATATAAGAACACTAATTACCTGATTTGTACTAATCAGATATAAATGGAAGGCAGTAAGCCCTCCAACAAACCACATAGATATGAAGGTGTAAACTATCAGCACTATGGAAGCTGGAGTTTTGATCATGGCCTTCCAAATTGTTATCTCCTCTGATACCATAATTCTTCTAATATAGACCCAGCAAAATGCGAAAACATATATACAAAGTAGCGTAGTTGAGAAGACAAACATGAAGAAGAACCTATAATTACGCTGCATGAAAATTGAGCAAGCATTCAGATACATAATGTCAAATTAAAATATAGAACTTGTCAAGAATGGAGAATGAGAAATCTCAGCATGTAATCGTCAACTGTGAACAGGACTCATTTAAACCCCATAAAGTGAAAAAAAACACCTTATAATAGGGAACCAAACTAACAACCCACGGTCTTGCTGAAGATGCATAAAATCAAGGAACATCAATTAATAGCATAAGTGAAAGGAGAAAAAACAAGTCTTTAGATTGTCCAATTCAGTTCAGTGCAAAAATTGTCTAAAATTGTTCAATACAGAAGAGTACCTCTGGAAAGAAGATACTATTTTTGGTTGCTTGGAGGTTACACAATAGAAGAAGCATTTATCTTTCCTTACATTTAATAAATCACACCTCCCTCACTCCCACTCCAAATACCAACCAATTGAAGTAATCATCCTTCTCTGTTATTTTTTAAAATGTTTTCACTAACATTACAACAATGACACCTTGGTTTTTCCGTTTTCAACCATTTACAAAGGGGATGCCTTCCTTTTTCTTTAAACAAAAAATTACACGAACCTTTTTTGAAGTTTTCTTATCAATAACATCACCATTTTTAATTGTTACAATTTACTTCAACAAAATTTGAAATAATGAGAAAAATGGGAACAAGGTAACATTTTTGTATTTATTAGTTAAAACAATAAAATGCAGAAATAAAAACAGGAAACAAGCCAAAGTGGATCCAAACTTTCGTCACAAGAGAAGGGAAGAAAATTTGAAAGGCAATATCTAACTTACCAGTCCAATACATTGTCCAACCCAGGGGCAGTGATGATCAAACCGTTCAACACAGTTATTACAGATTGAGCAGTGAGAGCATCGAGGAGGCCTGTAGAGCATACAAGTATCACAATACTTGACTTTAACAGTTGCTCCATTGACATCAACCTCCTTGAAGCGAGGCAACCGCAGTTGAGGAGTCTGACCAGCACCAACATCTACATTATTATCGAAACCTTCTGGCTCTGGAGGATGTGCATTGCGTGGGATTATGCCAGGATCTCGGCCAGATGTTAACAAAAGAAGAACTAAGTCCTGAAAATATTACACCGTTGGCAATCAGTTGAAATCCTTGGTGTGCATAGAAAGGAAATTAGTTAGCTAATGCATCCACATTTTTACGAGAAAATCAACAATGATTAAGCAACAAATAAACAATATCTATATAAAATTGTTTAATTTGGCAGCTGGCACTAAAGACACAACCAAAAACAGAGACTAATATGGACTTATCATATATGTTAGTTCTATCCTTCAAACAAAAAGGATATTCAGCTTCCAGAAGCAAAGAAGCCATTTTGGAATTTGAAAAATGGTCTATAGAATCAAGTGCATCATTTTAGAGCATTCTTTCTGTGTTTTGGAAGCATTAACATGTTATATCATATGGTGTCTCAAGTTAAAACTTACCTACTCAAATATTTGTCTATCCTTAAAATGACCATGGAATATGGATAAAATTGTTTCAATGGCCTCATGTCGTTGTTCCATGGAGTTTTACGAAGAGTACCTCATTTCAATAAGAGCAATGGAGCAAAGGGATTGTCAAACTCTCTTAGAGTATCAATAATGCTATTTTTGCTGGATGGTTTAAGGAGGAGGATGTTCAACCCCTTTCTCTTTCCCTAATCCCTAATAAGATATACCCTTTCATAGATATAAAAAAAGGGGATAAAGATCAATGATAAGATTGCACTACCTCCACTAGTCTGTGCATAGCTTTGTTAATGGGTGATGGCTACGGCTAGCTTTGTTTCATAGATGGTTCCAATTGCAACTTGCAAACTGTTAATAAAGGGTAGTATCCAGGTATTCCTTCATTAACCACTTTTTTCTAGATAACTTCAATTATGTGCATTTGAGCTCCAATAGACTGATAGTGATAAATGTTTCCCATCTTTCTACTAGAAGTGGATTACCACTACAGTTAGCAAATACTTCCTGTACATCTAAACGAGAGAGAGAGAGAGAGAGAGAGAGAGAAAGAGAGAGAGAGAGAGAGAGAGAGAGAGAGAGAGAGAGAGAGAGAGAACTTACATAAACTGTGAATACAGCAGCAACAGCTGTTATGCTTATCCCCCAGTGATCATTAAAATCATCCATCAGTTTTCTGGCAACAAAGGCACAGAAAACTGCAACAGGAGCAACAATGAGGAGAATTGTCAGTGCCAATGATCTCACATCTGGTCCAAATATGAACCTACCCTGAAAGAAAAATTTCTGCAAAAGAAAAGCACGGAAAACATGAATTAGTAAGCATCTCCTAAGTGATAAATTGGCCAGATACAGTAAGTAATTCAAATAATATGCAGCAATATAACTAAATTTTCCTGTTCAATAAATGTTTTGTAACAAACAAATTACAACATGAAAAGTACATCTGGACTTGATTCCCCAAAGACCACCAGAAAAATGTTCCCAAATCAATTTCTTAGAAGTTAACATTTGGTGATTCCTTAAATTAGAGGAGAACAGCATAGTAGAATGTTTGATACACTTTGATCATGTCCACTTCTTATGTATTTAATTTCCCATCCAGTTTTCCAGATTCTTGATAGAACAATATCTCAGGCATTGATCAAATCATAAGTAATAACTTGCAGCCTCCATTGCCTCCAAAGCAATTAGAGCTTTCGAAACATTTCATCAACGGTTAGAAAGAAACAGAAAGTTCAACATTTTTTATCCCACCCAAATAAACTATACTAAATTTGACACGCCAATCAGACAACCAAATGGATGTTACAGCTGCAAGGCTTCATTAGTCAGTTCCTCATAGAAAAAACACCCTTAGAGACATATTTCCTAAAAAATTAAGCAACAGATTCGAAAAAGTTCCTTTGTATTTTTTTTTTTAAAAAAAAAAAACTCCATTTTCTTTACACCTTTTATCCCCCCCCCCTTTTCTTTTTCTTTCATACTCAGCTGGAAACCCTTGGTTGAAGACCCCAAAACAAAACAAAACCCGATCCCACTATAACATAAAAATGATAAGACTCATAATTCATAAGAAAACTTGCATTAAAAAAAGTTAACACGCAACATAATGAGAAAAAAAGTTAAAGCTCAAAGCATAAATCAGAAGCAGAAGAACTGACATTACTGCCCTTCCAAGCTTGGTAAACCCGCAAATCACCGGATCCTGAAGCCAGATCGGAGCGCTGAGGTGGAGGCGCCACGTACATATCTTAAGCCCCCAAAAAGTTTAAACCTTTCACAATCTCCGAAAAGCAAAACCCTCAGTCGATTCCAGAGATTTCAGCACTCGAAAGGTTGTAAATCTACCGCCATGGACACTGAATCGGCCAAAGTTGTTTCCGTGGAGCTCAACGCATGGAAGTGGGAAAGTAATTGCAATGCAATGAAATGCAGTGTGGAAGCAAAGGGTTTTCTAGTTTTTCCCCTTTTTTCCTCTCTCTTTCTTTCTTTGTTTCTTTGTTTTCTCTCTCTACTCTGTGATTGTTGTGTTGTGTGAGCTGGGCTTGGTTATTAGGGAAGCAGAGGTTCTCTTCTTTCTCTGACTAAATTTTACTGTCACTGTATGTGGACATGTCTCTGCTTTACAGCACCATGGAAAATGACGTGGCATGCTTCCATTGGATGCTGATGTGATAGACCGGTTTCGCTACTTGATTCCAAGTTTTGGGAGGAACCTCAAATTTTGCTTTTCCATCAATAAGGGATAAGTAAATACTCTACCGTACTCGTATTTGTAGATTTCTAGTTCTAGCGGGTAGTTCTTTGTTATTATTATAGAAAAGTTTTTAAGTGTGATGATATATTGGTATTTTAGTAATTTTTAGTTATTAATTTTAATTATAAAATAGATATATATTATATATAATTAAAATTAATAATTAAATTCTATTAAAAAATATTAGTATATTGATATATTTAAAAGTTTTTTATTATTATATACTAATAGTAATTAATATGTAATATGTGATATCCTATGCACAGAAATTAATTTTCAAATAGGTCAAATCAACGTGAAATGCAGTATTATTGGGCAATGATGCTTAATACAACATTATGGGTAGATAATTTTTATTTATTCAAATTAGATGGTTTGATTTTCTTGAATTAATACAAACAATTAAATTTTTGCTTTGATTGCTGTGTGTCACACAAGTGCTCTCCATTTTTATAACTGGATGCATTTCTTCTTCCCTTCAAAACACAAATACATACACACACACAATTTTAAAATTTCAATCCTTTCCAAATGCAAACATAGAGAATGAGGAATTGCAAGCTTGATTTGATAATGGAGATTAAAATTTTAAAAGTATATTTTAATTTTTTTTAGTGTTTAAACATAAGAAAAAAAAACTGAACAGATAATTCAAGAATATAACAAGTCAAGTTGGACGGTGTTTCAAACTCGATATTTGTGTCTTCTTTTAGAGCAACTACTGAACCTGGTTATTCAGGTCTGGGTCACCATCACAGTGAGCCCAAGCAGACCTAGTAATCGCAAACCAGCTTAGGAATTTTTGGCCAAACTCTCAAATTCAAATACCTCCCTTATCCTATCTTAGCCAACAAGATAGGATAAGATAACAACCGCACGCTATATAAGTGGAGCCAAAGGCCCCCTTAGGTACCTGACTAACCTTTTTCTATGCCTCTCAGATCCATTCTGACTTGAACGTCGGAGTGTCTTTGCAGGTACCACCCCCTACCACTCCAAGAGTCCGACAAGTCACCATCAAGACTGGCTAATCTCTGATCCCTCTCACAACCCGTACGAGTGGCATCTAGTACATTGGCGCCGTTTGTGGGGACCGACCAAGTCTTGACGGCATGGCGGAGGAATTCGAAGAGTGATCCTCGAGTCACCACCATGAACCAGACCCACCAAACCTAACACACAAGCTACGAAGCAATACTTCCTTGCCAACCCATGGGAAAGTTACCAGTGTAGTGCAAGTATGAGAAGATGGAATTCCCAAAAATACTGACGGCCTAGGAGAAAAGGCGATCCAGATAATTCAAGAGCTGTTTGAAAAGGCGATCAACCAGCTTAGAGTCACCTAATGACAAGATGAACCCACGAGGAAGTACCTCGACAGGTTCAATGACGAGTACTTAACGATCAATGGGCTCACGGATTCCGTGGCCAACCTTTGTCTGTCCAACGAACTCATGAATGAGGACTTTCAAAAACACCTAACCACCAAGCCGGTGTGACAGCATGAGATTCAGAACGTGGCAAGAGAGTACATAAACGACGAGGAGGTCAGTCAAGTCATGGCCGCCAATAAACAGCACCATGGCAACACAGCACCATGAAGCAACCCCCGTCCAAAGAAACCCCAACGGAGCACTTCAAGCCCGCCCCCACCAACCGACCATTCAGAGTGGGGAAATTCATAAACTAAACACCCCTACCAACCCTAACCACCGAGATCTATCACCAGATAGGAGAACGAGGTATCCTCCCGAAGGCACAACAATTGAAGGAATGGATAGGCAGCAACAAAAGCCTATATTGCGATTATCACAGAGGATACAACCACAAGACACAAGATTGCATTGACAATTGAAGGAATGGATAGGCAGCAACAAAAGCCTATATTGCGATTATCACAAAGGATACAACCACAAGACACAAGATTGCATTGACTTGAAAGATGCCCTGGAACAAGCTATCCGAAACGGCAAACTTTCCGAGTTTGCCAAGATCATCTGAGAACCCTGGAAAGTTGAACGTGAAAGATCACCAGAACGAGAAGGACGCAATTCCAGGATGATGAGACAAGCGCAACAGGAAAGCCCAAAAACTAACCCAACGATAATAGTGAATGTGATTATGGGAAAAGATGCACCAGAAAAATCCAAATCAAAGTTGAAAAAAGATCTTCGGGTGCTAGCCGTGAAAGACGAAACACGACCTCCCTGCCTCACGACAACCATTACGTTTTCCCCTAACGACTTCCAAAACGGAACTTCAGCGGAGGACGCCCCTTTTGTCATCTCAACAAAGGTCGGAACCGGACTAGTAAAACAAATCCTAGTAGACACCAAAGCCAATTTCAACATCCTCTTCAGAGGAGCCTTTGACAAACTCAGACTCCGAAATGAAAACCTCCAAAGACACCGCAGCAGAGTGACCAAACTCGGGAACAACTTCCTCAAATCGGAGGGATCCATAATACTGCCAGTAACCATCGAAACCGGAAGTCAGAGGAAAACCATACTCTTTGAATTCGTAGTCCTTAAAGACTCTACAGCTTACAACATCATCCTAGGGAGAAAAATGATCAATGACCTATGCGCCATCATATTCACCAAGTTCCTCATCATGAAGTTCCAAGCCGATAATGGCACCATCGGAACAACACATGGTGACTAGAAAATCGCAATAGAGTGCGACAATACAAGTCTAGCTCTCCAGAAGCAATCCCAATATAAAGCAGGAATCTTTCTAGCCGACCTTGACGCATGACAAGATGACCAGCTAAGACCAGAACCAGAGGGAGATATGGAAAAATTACAAATAGGACAGACCAAATAGGAATTCACGTTCATTAATAAGAACTTGCCCTTTAGCCTAAAAAGCGAGCTCGTGGAGCTCCAACAGAGATCTATTCGCCTTTACCTTGGCCAACATGCCAGGAATAGACATAGAATTGATGTCTCACCGATTAGCTGTAAACCCCAAGGTCAAGCAAGTAGCACAAAGAAGAAGGAAGATGTTTGCAAACTGAGCTACTAAGGTCGAAAAGCAAGTCAAGAGCCTACTCAAAATGGGATACATCCGAGAGCTCCCATATACGACCTGACTAGCCAATGTCGTTCTAGTAAAAAAGGCAAACGACAAATGGCGAATGTGCGTCGACTACACAGACTTGAACAAAGCTTGTCCAAAAAATGCCTTCCCTCTGCCAAACATTGATGGACTAGTAGATGCTGCCTTGGGGCACTAGTACCTTAGCTTTATGGACATGTACTCCGGATACAATTAGATACTGATGCACCAACCAGACGAGGAGAAAACCGTGTTCATAACCCTTAAAGGCACGTACTATTATATAATCATGCCTTTCGGACTGAAAAACATTAGGGCCACCTACCAGCAGCTCGTCACCAAGATTTTTAAAGATATCTTAGGGACTAAACTGGAAGTTACATTGATGACATGTTAGCGAAAACCCAAACTAGAGAAGAACTCATTAACGACCTAAAGCTCATACTAGGCACATTAAGGAAGCACTGAACGTGCCTCAATCTAACAAAGTGCGCCTTCAAGATAGAGGTTGGGAAATTCCTGGACTTTATGATCACACAACAAGGAGTAGAGGCAAACCTAGAAAAGTGTAAGGCTATCTTCGAGATGAGTAGCCCTGCAAACTTTAAGGACTTATAAAGACTAACGAGACGACTTTCCGCCCTCTCACGTTTTCTCAGGGCCTCCGCCCAAAAGGTCATTCCTTTCTTCAAACTCATGAAAAAGGGCATAAGCTTTAAATAGGAACCTGAGTGCGAAGAGGCTTTGCAGTACTTCAAACGAATACTAGCAGAGCCCCTCATACTCTCAAAATCAGGAATGGGGGATACACTCTACCTCTACTCCTTTAATTTCATACTACATTTATTTAATATTGAGCCTTCGCGAATACAAACCGAAATTTTAATTAAGAAAACGAAAAGCCTTTGCTTTAAATCACTTAATCACAAAGGTATATATTCACATAGCATTATATACATAGACTTATTTAAAGATTCTCAAATAAAAGTGTTACCCCCTCAAAAAACCAAAACAATAAACGACGAGGAGAAAACAAAATCTAAGACTAAACCAAATACAGAAAATACGAATATATATATATATATATATATATATATATATATATATATATATATATATATATATATATATATATATATATATATATATAACTCTGTAGTTCGGTCGTGGCTCTGCGCCAAGGATTCCTGAACCTGTCACTGAAAAGAAAATCTATAGGGGGTGAGAACATCGTCCTCGCAAGTTCTCAGTAGGAAAAGTGAATGCAGTGAGAGTAAAGAAATAAAATGCAAATAATTACTTATAACTTTAAAATAATTACCTTTAGAATTCTTTAAAACTTACTTTAAAGACTTTAGTTAGTTTTCTTCAAATTATATTACTTTAAGCAAATTCCAATCACGTAATTCGGTTTTGAGTTACAGTGATCAGTTCTCGGTTATCTTAATCTTTGACATATACAAGAACCAACAAGCACAAGCAGACACACAATACAAGCACACAAATAATTTACACATAAATCAAATACAAGGAATTCACAAATAATATAGCACAGCACACAGGAACACTCAAGCAATTCACACAAATACATATGATGATGCCTTTCCTATGAAGGCCATGAGCTCATGCGTCGGTTGTCTACCTGCAACCCGACGTTACCCAGGACGAACCCCGAATATGGTTTCTCACTAAGTTAGTCAGGCACTGGTATCATCATGGGCGAACCCATGTCAGTTAGGATACCTCAGAATCACGGGTTTATCCATGTTAGTTAGGCCAAAGCATAAGTATCATCATGGGCAAACCCATGTCAGTTAAGATACCTCGACATCACGGGTTTATCCGTGTCAGTTAGGCCGGAAATAATAATAACAATTCGCTATAGCTTAGAAAAGTGCATCTCAGTCAGAAACAGGCTATCAGTTAGGCGGGCATTTCTGCATTAGTAATTGGCATAAGGCCTAATCAAACAACTAATTCTCAATTATCTTTTTCCAATCATTGTTTCTCATTTCTTTTCTTTTTGTCATATCTCCGCATCACCAAATAATCAATCATACCTCCACATTACCACATAATAATCATTCACACCTCCGCATAACCAGAAAGGTACACTTTTAGCCATTCATCAATCATAACATCAAAACGTTTAGTTTATAAGAATGAGTAAAGTATCGTTTTTGTCCCCAACGTTTGGGGTAAATCCTATTTGTGTCCCTAACGTTTAAATCATCCTATTTGTATCCCTAACGTTTGTAAAAGTGATTCAATGTTATCCTACTATATCATGAGTGCTTAAGTTTGAGTTTTAAAAATCTCTTCTTAAAGTTAGAATACAAATTTCTGGGATAGAATCGATGATCTACTCCGAAAAATAGCTCATCAAATGTTAAAACTAATTCCTACAACATTTACATAATTCACTTTTCTAGGGACATAATTGAATCTAAACACAAATAGTGGGTATAATATTAAAATCGAACACATCCAAGTGAGACCTAATTAAGAATGAATACATCCAAGTGAGAATAATTGAAAAATATAATCTGATTTATTAGTATAATTGATAGTAGGATAACATTGAATCACTTTTATAAACGTTAAGGATACAAATAGGACGATTTAAACGTTAGGGACACAAATAGGACTTACCCCAAACGTTGGGGACAAAAACGATACTTTACTCTATAAGAATTCATACTTCTTTAACATTTAATCAAGATAACATTCCTTTTCTCAATAAACCGAACTCAAAACATAAATTAAAACAAAATCTTTTCTTAATAGATTGAACTTAAGAGATTATACTTTTCTTAATAAATCGAACTGAAAACAAGACTTTTTTCATAATGAATCAAAATCAAATAATATGATTCTTAAATTCAATTTTCTTCTAAATAATGCTTTAAACAAAGTCTCGAAATTTTATAAAAATTTCTGCAGTATTTCTTCTAAAATTCGAGCTTTGCCACCTTTCAAGGTCCCAACCAAACCATTTCTCAACTATTTCCGAATATCAAATCCATTTTCAATAATCAAACCGTTTTCTTTGAAGCTAAGCCACTTTCTATTTCAATTAAAATTAGCCTCCTTTCAAGTCTTTTGATATTGAACCCAAAGAAAATTCACTCGTTCATTTCAACTTTACAAGACCCTCCGACCATATTCGTTTAAAAATTTAATATTAACCAAAACCACCTTTTTGTATATTTTTACATGAACTCGGACAGAATCTCCCCTTAAAATTAGACTTTACCACCCTTACGGGCTCCTTCACTTTCATAAATTCTCAATTTATCTTTATCTAAACCAGCACTCAATCCAGAATTAACCAAATCAATTAATAAATCAGTCAAGAAAATAATTTCGTCCATCCCATACAATTCAGACCAATGTACTATTTTCAATTCATACATCATTTAACCAAAGCATAAACATAACGTATTCATAGCCATAATTCCAGCAATTCTCATCACAACCAGCTAAAAATAAGAATTTTTAGCATTCTCAAACAATCAGGAAATCAAACACATATTCATCAAATTCAATCATTTTTACGGTCACAAATCCATCTCACACTCATTATTTAATCAATTCAGACAATCATGAATTATTTGCAATTATTCAATCGGGTCTGCTACACATACAAGCTTACAAGCTTACAAGTTGGCCCAGCCCAAATACAACTCACGCGCATGAAGAGGGATTACATGGAGCATCACATTCACGCGCTCAACACTCAAACGGTTACGTATCCTACGAGTAATGGCAGACTCTTCCACTTCTTCCACTTCTCAAAGCAATTCGAAAACAAGGCAACGCTTCTATTTTCGAGCGAAAATCGAAGTTCAAAATATACAAGTCGTCGCTAACCTTCAAAACCTCCATCAAAACACCATCAAACTCTCCATCAAGAATCTGAAGAGAAAACAAAGCAACAATACTCAAGGTAAGTTCATTACGAACTAGGTTTTACTTTTCTTCTACGTCGTTGTTCTAGGTTTTACTGTTATTCTTGCTTCTTTGTTACACTGTTCTTCTACGTTGTTGTTCTAAGTTCTCCTGTTATTCTTGTTGTTCTAGATCTTCTGGTAACTGATTTTTGGGGGTATATTCCGTAGATTGGGGGGTGTATACTGCTTGACATTGTAATGTTGCTTGATATTGAAGCATGTTTGAGTGATATCTGACTGATATATATATGGATGTATCTGAATCATATCTATGGGTGTATCTCACTGTTATTAATGGGTGTATCTTACTGTTATTAATGGGTGTATCTGACTCATATATATGGGTGTATCTTACTGTTATTTTTGGGTGTATTTTTCGTTTCAGAGAAAATGGCAGCAAGAAACCAAACAAAAGACCTTAAGTGTGCCACACATCTCCTAAGTGATAAATTCAGAAACATGAGTGAGGAGAAGAAGGCGATTGTGAAGGATCTCGGATTCGGTGGGTTGATGCACATCCCACCACTAAGGGTGGATCACCAACTGTTAAGGGAGCTGGCAAACAACTTCAAACTTGGGGAGAACATACTGAAAATAGGATATGGTTCTTTCAAAATAACACCAAAAACAATAGGTGATGCGCTTGGCATCAATGCAACAGGTAACTAGGTTAAAATTATAGGTGTATATTAAGTTGATGCTTGGGTGTATTTAAGTTGATGCTTGGGTGTATTTGAACCGACTTGGATACTTTGTTGTTTTCCTTTTTGTAGGAGATTTATTTCCTGAGAAAGTTGAGTATAAGAAGCTTTCTAATGATGACAAAATAATTTTTAGAAGATTCCAGGGTAAGACCCTCAAAAGTCTTACCGATGAGATGATGGAAATCGGCGTTGGCAACGAAGAGGAACGCCTGATGTTCAAGAGGATATTCATCCTCTATATACAGATGGCGTTCCTTTTGCCAACGACGATAAACAAAATATCGCCTGTGCACTTGGCCCCAATTTTTAAGATGGACGGCATATCGGAGAGAAACTGGGGGGGGGGCATGTTTTGTCCTTCATGGTCAAGGGCATCACAAACTACAAGGAGAAAAAGAAGAAGGCAATTGATGGCTGCCTCTTCGCCCTGATGATAATTTACTTTCATCTTTCAAAAAACAAAGGCAAGAAGAGGGTTGAAAGACCACCAAAGCCCTGGATTGCCAACTGGACTAAGGAGCAGTTGGTGGAAAGAATGACTGCAGAAAGAGAGGAAATTTTGGTAAGTAAACATAATATGTTGGTTGTATTTTATTTACCTGAATGCTGCTAGCTAAAATATCTAATGTTTCAGGGGATTGTGAAGATGGCAGAGACAAGAGAAAAAATGAAAAAAAAAGAAAAAAAAGAAAAAAACCAGAAATAAAAAAAAAACAAAAAAAAGGAAGGCGAGTTCAACATCGTCTTTGGAGACAGAAACAACTACTGATAGTGACACTTCTACCTCTGAGTCTGAGACTCAAGAAGACTCAGAGGATTCAGGAAGAAAACACCCCAGCAAAAAGGGGAAAAAGTAAGTACCATACTTGGGTGTAATTTCTTTTTCGAGTTGGGTGTATTTTGTTGATCACGTTGGGTGTATGTAGTTTATTAAGCTGGGTGTGTTTCGTTCGCTGCGTTGGGTGTATATTGTATATTCAGTTGGGTGAATCTTGTGCATTCATTTGGTTGTATTTTTAGTATGTTCTAAATAATGATTGTTTACCTTCCAGAATGGACTCAGAAGAAGAAAGAAGAGTCAAGAGAGGTCCGATTCTGATTCAGAATTTGAATCTGAATCAAGTGATGAGTAATGTCCTGAAATTATTACTCCTTTCTTTTGGCTTCATTATAAAGATTTCGTGTATTAACTGAAGTGTCTCTTATTAACTTATAGAAGCGAAGAATCATCACCGGTGGAGAAGGAAAAGAAAAAGAAAAAGACAAAAACAACACCAAAAAAGTAAGCACTTCTTTGGATAATATTCTGTGATAAAATTAATTTTTTATTTCTGATTGGTACTCTTTTTTTTCCACCCAGAACACAACCAAAAAAGAAAAAAGTTGTTGTGGAGGATTCACCTCCTGAAGAAGATCAATACTTTGATGGGTACAGTACCTCGTAAGCTATATTACCGTCTATCATCGTAATTATTTTTGTTAACATCTTCTTTTATGAATGTAGTGAGAGATATGAAATATCAAGTGACGAACTAGATGAATGGCTAAGGGAAAACGTTGATAAATCTGCTGCAGAGGGGTATGTCTTGCTGGGGTGTCTATTTCAGATTTTGGTGTGTTTTGTTTGCTAATAATTGTTTCTTGTTTCGCAGGGAGAACCAAGCTGACCTGCAATCGACAGAAGGTCGCTATGTGTCCTCTGAAACGTAAGAAGCTTTATTTAATAAAATCTTGTTATCATGATTTGGGTGTATTTTGTAGAACTATTTGGGTGTATTGTGTTGATCAAGTTGGGTGTATGTTATTTATTAAGTTGGGATATTTCGTTTGTTGTGTTGGGTGTATATTGTCCATTCGGTTGGTTGTATCTTCTGCATTCATTTGAGTGTATTTTATACCTGTATCTTATTTTGTCTCAATAACATGAAATCTGTTTTAGAATACCGGCTGTGAACTTGGGAAGTGATGATCCTTCCTCTCAAGGACGCACAGAACAGAGTAGTGTAAACCAGCCGTCAGAGAGCATGTAATTTCTCTTTCAAATAACTGTTACTTTTGTTCTTCTACTACCTTCTACTTCTAATTTTGTATATATTTTTTTTAGAAAAAAAAGCCCTTTATTATTTTATTCAAGAAAAAAAAAGCAGGAAAAAAAAGTAAAAACTGCAAGTATGTAAGTTCTCAAAAAACAAAGCCTGTCTTCTTTTTGAATTGTTCGGGTGTATTTTTTGACTTTCTTTGGGTGTATTTTAGGTTGAGTCCGGCTGATTCGAATATGATGGTTGTGAGGGAACAGACACCGTCGGAAGCGCTTGCAATGTGAGTTTTCCAATAATATTTCAACCTTATAACCTTATTATTTTCAAAGGCGTTGTTAACCTTTCATTTTTCTTCTTGTTTAGAGTCCCAATTCAGGTTTTTGTGCCGGCATCCTAAACAACCACTGAGACAGATTTTGAACCAATCCCTATGCTACAGATTGAAGGGACTACAGAAACGTAAGAAATAGTATTGGATGTATATTTGGTTAGAGTTTAGGTGTATATTTGCTAACAGTTTGGGTGTATATTGTTCCTGATTAGTTTTTTTTACGCCATGATTAATTTTTTGTAACTGTGCAGCACTCCTGAAACCCCCAAACAACTTCAAGAGACCACACCCACGCTTCCCCCAGCTCCAACTAAAATGTAAGTTCATCAGACTAAAATCAATCTTTGCTTATCATCCGTATATTCTTATTCTTATACATGATGACGCAGTCATCCAGCCGCAGAAGACGCTGCTGCCCTGTTGATGATGGCACAGACAGCATCCTATGTTCCTAAAACAGATCCAGGGGTGCCATCATTCAGCCTTGGATTGACTGATTCAAGCCAGGAGGGAGCGTCAACGCAGGAGACAGAAAGGGAAAAATCTCTAGAAGCTGCAAATTTGATAGAATAATTAGACGATTTGGTCCAAAAAATAGCAAGCAGTGCGGCGAAGGGAAAAATAAAAGTCCACAAATTCAAAGGGAGATTGGGGGGGAAAGTTCTGCAAAGTTTGAAACTCCTGGGGGAATAAATCAGATTACGGATGATATGAAACAAAAGTGCTACATCTGGGCGACGCGACTGAAGGAAGACACAGATGGCAATACTAACGAGTATGAGCACATGTGCACTCTAATTGCCCAAGATAAATACATTTTGATTAGAATGCACCTTGCATCCCTCCAGGCAAAAAGTGATATAGAATCTGGGGTAATATTAGAATAACATTAATGTTTTTACACCAAAGTCAACTGCAATGTTTATTAATGTAAAATTGATTTCGGCATATATTTCTAGATTGTATCTGCCATCTGCCACATCCTCAACCAGAAAAATGAAAAGTGGTTTCAAGAACAAATATACTGTCTCCCCCCTGATATTGTGGTAAGTGTTACTTCTACAAACTTTGGGTGTATTTTTTTATTGATTTGGGTGTATTTTTTACGTTCAATTGGTGTAAGTTGTGTAGTCATTTGGGTGTATTTAAAGTATTCACTTGGGTGTATTTTCAGTATTTTATTTCTTGTTTCGCAATTCTTGCAGAACATGGCACTTTCGGATCACCCAAACGGGGAATTCATATCACCGAAAACGAATAAGGAATTCAGGGTGGAAGACTACCCGAGTTTTATTCCCTTCATAGATGCAAAAAATTAACTTCGCATCCATATGTAAGTTTCATTTGCTAAATTTGTTAGTACGCTTCTTTACTTATATGCCAAATAAAATAACACACTGTTGAAATGTGGCAATCCTTCAGATTTTTGCACCTGTTTGCTATTCGGGCCATTGGTGGTTATGGCTGATAGATACAACGAAGCGGAGATGTCTTATACTTGACCCGCTACACAAAAAAGCTCCCGGCGAAGAGAGAAAGAAGGTTAATAAATTCACTGTAAGTTGCCTCTGTCTTCTTTACTTTAATATTTAGGTCTATTTCGTTAGTTCTGTTGGGTGTATGTTGTCCATTCAGTTGGGTGTATCTTGTGCATTCATTCGGGTGTATTACTGATTTGTTTTGGTATTTAAGGGATATGTATTTTCAAGATTGATAACATATGCCGGCGGGGAACCTCTGAAGAAAGGCGAGAAGGAGAAGAAAATTAAATCATCATATGTTAAAATATCAGGCCAAAATTAAGGTATAAATTTGTGACTCTGAACATTAAACTTTCGTAAATGAGATTTGTAATTTATTTTCTTCGTTTTCAGCTATGACTGCGCTATCTATGTTATGAAGTGGATGGAGTTAATTGAGCCGGAAAACATTAAAAAGGGGAAGTATGAATGGGATAATTGGCCACAGGTAACTGTCTTTAGAACTATATAACTCTGTATTACTTTACTGAATTAATATTGCTGTTTAAACAGAATATACTTTTTAATTGTAGGAGGAGGTGGACCACTATAGAGTGGAGTATGCTTCGCGGATACTATTCAGTGAGATGAATAAAGAGAGAGATCGGGCAATTAGAGAGAGTAATGTTATAAGGCTGTCGAAGCCATCCTCTGTATTATTGAGTCCGTTTTGTCAGATAAATTATGCTGATATAGAAACTGCGTAAATATTTGTAAATTGAACAAATGCTGTAAATATTTGCCATTTATCAACAACTTCTATTCCATGTATATTTTTTTCCATAGTTAAACTATCTGTGCTATTAAACTATCTGTGCTGTATTCAAAAGCTGTATTACAGGTGGTAAAATATGAAGGAAAAAATCAAGGCATATATAAACGCAAATTATAAACTGTTACACCCAACGCAGGCCTAATAATACACCCAAGATTGCATAAAATATACACCCAAACTGTCTGTGCTGTATTCAAAATGTATGAATTACAAGTACTAAAATATGAAGAAAAACATCAAATCAAATATACACCCATAACCTGCGAATTTTTATAGATTTTGTTCTATATGTATCTATATATGTATCTATATGTAAATTGTCAATGAACAAAAATACACCCAAAAGAACAGTGCTTTTACACCCATATTCTTTAAAACTATACACCCAAAGAGTTATCCCCTGCTGCTGGTATCCTGAACTGATAATTCATAACGTGTCCTTGATATTGGCTAGAATTTGAATGCACCGCTGATGCAGCATCAAACAGGTTTATCTGAATATAACACTCACATATTAACTAAATAATTAACGAGAAAAATAAACTCAATCGCCACAAATTTAAAGAACATTACTTTTACCTCGCTTAAAACTTTCGTCTTCTTCTTCTTTGTGGCATTTGCGATCTGTTTGTCCAACTTTGAACCTAGCCTATTTTTTGGACGTCCTCTTGTTCGAATCCTTGGCGGGCTTTGAAGCTCGTTAATGGATTCCAAGTTGGCGTCTTCGTGGGATAAAGAAGATGTCCCCTTCCTTTTGGCTTTTAATGATTCCATCTCGGCCATGATGTTATCGTACGCACGGTGCAAAATTGCAGTCAGCTCCTCCGATTCGGATGCAAATTCTCAAATATTTTGCGAACAAAAAACCAATTGGTCGAACCTCTTGCTTCTTGGCTCCATCAGTGGCTCGTCGTGGCTGCTCTTGATGTGTGTGTGTTGCCTCTTTACCTTCTTGCTCCATCGTTCCAGTATATATCTAGGTGACACTTGGCTTACTTGTTCGAAGCTTAACACGCTTAGTGCGTGACGGCACAGTATCCCTCTCGACTTGAATAATAAGCATTGGCATTTTACCTCGGCTGCAACTGAGTCGTAAGTAACAACGAACTTGTTGAATATTGAGCTGGTATCTTGTTCTCCGACTTCGTATACTGAATAGCCTAGAGCGGAATTCTTTAATCTGGTGATGCAATTCGCCTTTCCTCTGAATTGCGCTTGGACTTCCCTAAACTTTGCATGAGTGTACGCATCTTGAAACTGAGCTTCAATGGAGGATTTGGTTGCACATGGTATGGCCGTATGAAAATCTGCAGCATCTGATTCTCTCTCTGCTTGCTCCCTGCTTCCGAGGTAATTATTGTATTATTTGACGAACTGAATAAGCGAGCTGTTCCGGGTGATATACTTGTTAAAAAATGAATGCATGCTCTCGCTCCTTTGTGTGCTTCTCATCCCTGCCCAGAAGTGGTAATCCAGATAGATAGGAACCCATATGTGACGGTCTTCGTACAGATCTGCATAATACACCCAAACACAGACTATAAATACACCCGAGGGAACATGCAATTTACACCTCTGCTGCAGATTTTAAAAAGACATTACCTGAAAGCCACTTGTTGTTCGCAAGACCAAAATTCAGCAGAAAATCATTCCAATTCCTATCGAATGAGTCTTTGCTATGAGAGTTCCAAACAACTTGGCTCATTTCTTGTTCAATATCGGCATGTCCCTTGTACCCGTTTAATTTTCTTGGAATCTTCTTCATGATGTGCCAAATACACCAACGGTGAACTGTTGTTGGCATACAGGCCTCTAAAGCCCTTTTCATTGATGCGCACTGATCGGTTAGAAACCCTTTCGGAGCGTTTCCTCCCATGCAACGAAGCCAGCATTGAAATAACCATTTGAATGATTCAATTTCTTCGTTCTTCATCAAAGAGCATCCGAGAAGTGTTGACTGACCGTGGTGATTCACCCCGACAAAAGAACCACAGACCAAATTATACCTGAAACAAATTACCATAGTCCAGAATGCAAAATCATTAGGTACACCCCAACAAATGCTTCGTATACACCCAATGAAACAGCCAATATACACCTCTGCTGCGGATTCGTAAAAATAAATTAATTTAGCATCATAAACATGGGTTGTTTGTTACCTGTTTGTATTGTAGGTGGTGTCGAATGAAATGACGTCTCCGAAATACTCAAAGGCAGCTCTGCTTCTTGCATCGGCCCAAAAAGCCAGCTTAATCGATTGATCCTCCTCGAGTTCGAGCTCAAAAAAGAAATTCGGATTCTTCTCTTTCATTCTTAAGAAATATTTCCCGAATTCCTTTGCATCTTCTTGTTTGGAAACATTCCACACTTCTCTGGTAATGTAATTCCTCACGTCCTTTTCGATAAAATTTAACTCGCGGTGACCCCCGGCAGCCGCAACAAATGATTGGTAGGTTTTGCTTGGTCTGATACCGGCTCCTCGTTATTCTCTATCGTATGATGAATGGACATGCTTAGTTCCCTGTGCTGTTTGAGCATCTCTGCTTTACTTGGACAGCAGGGGTGTGAATGATCTAGCACAACCTTTGAAATGATCCAAGCACCGACATCCTTCAATGTGTGTATATAAATTCTTGCAGGACAGTTTAAACCGGCTGTCGGATTGGTCTTTTCGGTCGGAGATATTTTAGATTTCCATTTTCCCTCTTTGCTACATGTAATCAGTTGATTCTTAATCTCGTTTCCCTTCCTATTTGTGGACCGAACTCTTGTAGAGAAACCTGCAGCCTTGGCGTAGTTTCTGTAAAATTTTCCAGCATCTTCAAGGGTGGTAAAGGTCATTCCAACCTTCGGAACAAGCTCGTCATCAACAACCGAGAGAGGCTGCACAATACACCATGTCAGAACTGTGAATACACCCATAGATATGATTCAAATACACCTAATCATGTCTAATATGATACACCCGAACCGCAACAACTCAACTACAGAATGACCTTTAAAGCCATAAACTGTAAATACACAGGCTGCAGAATACACCATGTCAACAACTAAAAACACACCCAATCATGTCTGATGTAATACACCTGAAAAACAACAACTCAATTAAAATAACAAAAAACCAGTAAAGTGTAAATACACCCACACTTCTAGCAAAAATACACCCAAAAAAGACCTGATCTACACCCGAGCGTCTGCTACAAATTCCAGATAATAATCACAACTAATACATTGAATCGACAGATTCATGTTAACGTGTTAGTTTCACAGTCAATGTTCAGCAATTTTTCAACTACACAATGCTATACAAATTACTGAAAGAAAATTCATACTAATCCTATGTAAATCAAACCTCAGGAACTTCATTAGATTCAAATTCATAATCCACTTCGCCTGGATTCAGCTGACAATCTGAGGTTGAATGATCCATTATCTTCAAAACGAGTTCAAACTTTGATTTCAGAAAACAATAAATCAAAATAGAAAACGAAGCTCGAGTTGCACAGAGAGAGGAAAGTAACGTAAACGAAGAACATACCAGTGATAAAAGGAGAGGAAAAGAACGATGGAGAAGAAGGAGGGAAGACGCGCGAGAAGAAGAACAACCAAATCTCAAAATAACGAAAACGAAGAAGGAAACAAATCTTTTAAATTTGGTAGTTAGATATACGCGGGATCTTATATAGCGCGTATATACAACGTATGTGGAGCAGCGCGTATTTTTGTTTTATTGCTTAATGAACTTGTAAAGCATACAAGCCCTAATGGCTTGTATGCAGAGCTTTTCCGTTATTCAATAGACCTTATAGGCATTCTTAAATCAAAATCTTTAATTTAAAAAAAAAAAAAAACGAAACCCCAACCACAGTTATTCAATCCACAAAGTCAAGCGTGACTCCAACTTCGTCCTAGCTCACAGCAACAACAACAGACTCGAACTGAACTAGCAATAGTAGCAGCATTAGCCACATCGACAACTCCCCGCAACAACAATACCATCAAACAGTTTGCAGTGGCAATAGCAGTGACTCAATCTATTTCTTGAAAAGAAGCACGTGACTCTAAATTATTTGGATAAATTTGAATATTAAAATTATTTAGATGTGAAGAATAATTCTAAAAATAAATTTCTTACCTATTAAAATTAACATATTTGTAAAAAGTAAAAGTTATTGCAATAGGCACCAATAACCAAAAAAAAAAATAATAATAATAAAGGACCGTACCAACAATTTTTGGTTAATACTTGACCAATATTTAGAACACCCAAAACTTTTAAGCGCATGAAATTTTCCTTCTTCATTTCCTTCTTCTTTATTCATGCCCCTCGCTACATCACTGGAAAGTAGTTTTTGGTGATGCAACCAAAATCAAAATCAAAGTAAAAAAGTTTTAGATACAAATGTCTCAACCATATTTAGATGGAGCATAATCAAATTCATCTTTGCCAATTATATATGCCTTAAGCATGTGATGTGGTGTTCACCCACAAATTCATGTAGGTTCTGAAGATGCCACTGAATTAAACAAAGGGCTCTTTGTTATCATAACCATAGATAAAATGCTTAAAATTTTATACAATTATTTAATTAAATTTAAGGTGAAGTATATTTTTTATTTTTAAAATTTGTTAAAAATTTTAAAAATATTCTTAAATTTTATTTTATTTTAATTTTGTTCTAAAATTTTTTAATTTGCATCAAATATATTCTGGTGGCTAATTTTTCAAAAAATTAGTATCACTTTAATAATAATTTTACAAAAATAACCTTCAACACAAGTAAATTAGATACAGTTATTATATAATATTAGTAGATTAGTGTAACAACCTAATTTTTACACTAATGCAAGATTTTTCAAAAATAATATTTTGAAGCGATTAATTTTATTCTGATGAATCAACTTCGAACCCCGAAATAAAATGATTATGTTATTTATTTATTTTACTGGCTCTAATTATAATAGAGTCTAAATAATAATATTATTGTTATTATTAAGTCCGATATTTGTCGATATAAGTAATTATCGCTATTTCTTGATGAGTTTAGAGTTGCTAACGCTTCATCAAATATCTTTTATCCTTAAGTTCCTAATATCATTTATATTAGTAACTCATATATATTTACCCTTATATATATTATTACTTGTATTTTAATATATCCAATTTTCATAATTATCTGTTTAAGATATTTATAACTTGAATCGCTGACTCAACAAGAAAGAGAGAACCCCCCATGACCGTGAAGTTTTTGGCTTCTGTAACACCCTACCACACTTAATCTTATGCTTAAGTCATAAAATTGAGGTAGTGAGGTATTACGACCTCTAAAAGTAAAATTATATATATAATATAGTTGAAAGAAAATTTTATCGAGGAGCCTTTGAAGAATAGTTAAAACAAAACATTAAACCAAAAAGCGCAACACTCAGGTAAATGTTAACGTAATCGAAGCAAGGTAAGAGTAAAACAAAACATGGGTATATACAATGGAGTTCCAAGATATAGATAACAAAGCTTCTGACTCGGCTCACTAAGTTAAAAACCGGATATAGCATATCAACCTATATATATATGAGAAACCCAAAATACCCAAAATACTGTTTACAAAACCTGTTTCTCCAAGTCAACCTCTAGGAGGGACAAAACATAATATATACATAGTGGAGAGAAAAGAATATCCATATATATATAACATAACCAAAACATAAACCCAAAACACAAGAATCCTTCGCTGACAGATGCTCCCAGAATGCCTCAGCGAGGTGCCGCTTGACCTACATTTGAAAAACAATAATATTGTATGGGACGAGAACTGGGAGTTCTCAGCATGGTAACAATGCCCATATCTCTAACATATAATGTCCCGAGAAAGTCAAAGGCGATCCTAGAATTTCGACACTCAGATTATAAAACTTAAAGATAATAAATTGTAAACCATAAATATGGTAGGTCATCCAAGGTTCTAAATCTTAAATAAACTCTAACTGAAACCCTCCATCGTCTACTTTCCTCCAAAACCTCCAACTCCGGTGGAACCACACAGACAAGCAAAAAGACAATGGCAAACACAAGTAGAATACAATTACAGCAGGTAGCAAATTTAGCAAGTAGGCATAATAATCACATAGGCAAGCCCAATTAATGCAAAATCAAACAAGACACGCAAATGCATATGATGCATGCCTGTCCTATGGATGATGATATCATCTGTCGGTTATATAGCCAACCCAATATGTCCTGGTAGCTAACCATAGACAGAAACACCCATTGCGGAGAAAGTGGGTTTGAGCTACAACCCACTTACTACTACCCACTTAACCCAGAGCGAGTGGAAGAGCCACTACTACTGCTACTACCTAGGCGGGTGTTTAAAAGCTCAACTTGGAGTAAGTGGAATAATCCACTACTGCTGCTACTACCCAGGCGTCACAATCACTGACCTGGAGTAAGTGGGACGAACCGCAATCCTTGCTACTGTCCAAGTATCTCAAACATACATTCATCCAGTCTAAATCAATCATCATTATTATCAAATCTCAAACATTGACTCGGAGCAAGCGAGACGAACCACCATCCTTGTTACTGCCCAGGTATCTCAAACATGCATTCATTCAATCTTAATCAACTATCATTATTCTCACATTCAACATTTTCAGCACCCTTCAATAACAAATCTCTGCTTTACCTCTTTATTCACCAACAAGATATATTCTCTAACAGTCTCAACCATACTCCATTACCCAAAATCTATCTACCAGAATTTAAATGAGAGTTATAAAGGTTTTAAAAGATAGAGGAATAGTTTAAAAACACAAAAATTCATATTTTAGAAAAACAGGGGATGTACGCATGTGATGCGTGAGCATCTTATCTATCTTTTCCTTGTGAATTTGCACTTGAATTTCTAAGTTTAATCAAAATTTAAATATCTTTTAGCCACTATGGATGCTACTTTGAGTTGTGCATAATTCTATTTATTTCAGGTAGCATTTAGATGGATTTGACGGAGTTTTGTAGTAGAAAAGGGAGAAAGCGAATGATGCTGTCAATCCTGACCTCTTTGCACTCAAACAGTAATAACTTGAGCTACAAAGGTTCAATTGACGTGATTCCAGTAGCATTGGAAAGCTAACTTCCAGGGCTTTTTAACGATATATAATAGTGCATACTTCTTCTCCAGCAACCTCTGTCTCCTCCACGTTGAACTTGGCCCCTGCCAAGTTCAGCGTGGAACTTAAAAGCTCCCAAGAATGCGTACTAACCATTCCACGCTGAACTTGAGAATTTCCAAGTTCAGCGTGGATCCAAAGCTCCAAAGGAAGAACTGCACCTCATCCACGCTGAACTTAAGGATTTCCAAGTTCAGCGTGGACATGAACAAATCCAATGATCCCTCGTACAAGGCTGTACAGAAAGTTTAATGAATTTTGATTTAATTTAGTTTTATTTATAATTAGGAAAAGATATTATTTTAGTTTTAGAAAATATATTTTACATTAATTAGGATTATATATAAAAGGAAAAAGAATCAGTCCTTGGGGCTCTTCTCTCCTCTCCTCTACCTCATTCCGCAATTTAGAGTTTTTTAGAATCCTTATTTTCTCTCTGAACTATGAGCAACTAAACCTCCATTGTTAAGGTTAGGAGCTCTGTCTATTGTATGGATTGATAATATTATTTTTCTATTTTAATTCATGTACTGATTTATATTTCAAGAATTGTTTTCATTTTTTATCTTATGAATTTGGGTGGAACGAAAGTATGACCCTCTTTCTAATTGAGTTCTTGTATAACTTGGAAAAGCTCTTTACTTGAACAATAGCTTGAAAACATATTCTCCTAAATTTCTAATTATCTGGACTTAACGGGATACGTGACATATAATCCTCTTAGATTTGGGTAATTAGGATTTCTGTGGCACATAAACTAGAATTGAACTTTATCCTCTAATTGGAATTGAGTGACCAAGAAATTGGCGGTTGATGAAAGTTAGAGTAGACTAAGAAGGTCTAAGGAATTAAGGCTTAGTCATATATAGTTTGCCATGAATTGAATCTTGCATAATTAAAATAGTTAGTAAGAAAAGTCAATCCGGAAAATAGATATCTCTAAAGCCTTAACTGTTTCTCCATACATATTTCACAACCTGTTTACTGCTTGCTTTATTAATTTTCTGAATTTACTGTTTCATGCTTCTGAGTTCTCAAACACCATTTTCTGTTAGTCTAACTAAGTAAATCACTTAACCGTTGTTGCTTAGTCCATCAATCCTCGTGGGATTGACCCTCACTCACCTGAGGTATTACTTAGTATGACCCAGTGCACTTGTCGATTAGTTTGTGGGTTATAAGTTCCGCACCAAGTTTTTGGCGCCGTTGCCAGGGATTGATTGTGATTGACAACTACTCATTGTTTAATTTCTTAGAATAAATAATTTTTCTTTTAATTAGTTTTATTTTATTATTATTAATTTTTATTTTTCGTTTTTATTTATTTTCCTTCCTGTAAATTTTTTTTTCGTGAAGTTCGTTCGTCCCCCCTCCTGTTCGTTTATCCCTTTTTTGCTTTTAAATTTTTTTCCTTTCGTCCGTTTTAATTTTTTTTATTTCATTTTTATTTTATTTTCATTTTCTTTTATTTTCGTTTTTGTTTCCTTTCATTTTTTTCTATATTCTATTAGTTCTATTTTATTTTTGTCTTTAATTTTTTTTTAAAAAAATTTAAATAAATAAATAAATAGCACTAGTATTTTTCTTAATTTCTGAAATTAAGTTTGGTGTCCTCTATTTATTTTTATTTTAATTGTTCCTGTTTATTTTTCTGGTTACTTTCGAATTTTTCTGTCTTAATTCTACTTATAATTTTCGAAATTTATTTATTTATTTTATTTAGTACTTTTATTTTATTATTTTACACAGGTTACCTCATAGGACTTCTCTACACTCTGCGTAGAGAGTTCCATCTTTTCTTGTCTTCTATTTGTGTATGCGCAGGAACAGAGACAAAGAACATCTCCTAGACTTTGATCCTGAACCTGAAAGAATTTTCAGGCGGCGTTTACAGCAAGCAAGACTTTACAAGGCTACAGAATCCACTATGGATAATAATGCTGCTGTTAATGCCAATGTGGCAAATCCGAATGGGAATGAAGAACAAAGGAGAGTGCTTGGCTCTTACTCTGCTCCTACTGCAGATCTTTATGGAAAAAGTATTGTGGTGCCTCCTATAGCTACAAGCAACTTCGAGTTGAAGCCACAATTGGTCACCCTGGTGCAACAAAACTACCAGTATCATGGACTTCCTCATGAGGATCTAAATCAATTTATATCTGATTTTCTACAGATATGTGATACTGTGAAGACAAATGGAGTAAACCCAGAGGTGTACAGACTCATGCTTTTTCCGTTTGCTCTGAGGGATAAAGCAAAGCTATGGCTAGATTCCCAACCAAAGGAGAGTCTGAATACTTGAGAAAAGGTTGTTACTGAGTTTCTCACTAAATTTTTCCCACCAAAGAAGCTGACTAAGCTTAGGTTGAAGGTTCATACCTTCAGGCAGAAGGAGGGTGAAACTCTTTATGAAGCTTGGGAGAGATACAAGCTACTGACTAGGCAATGCCCTCCAAACATGTTCTCCAAATGGACCCAACTGGACATCTTTTATGAAGGCTTGGGTGAGATGTCCAAGATGAGCTTAGATACCTCTGCAGGTGGTTCACTACACAAGAAGAAGACACCAGAGGAGACTATTGAACTGATTGAATTAGTTGCTAGCAACCAATATTTATACTCATCTAACAGGAATCCTGTGAACTCTGAGATCTCTCAGAAGAGAGGCGTGTTGGAAGCGGAAGTTGTTAATGCTCTTCTTGCTCAGAACAAGCTTATGTCTCAGCAAATAAATCTACTTACTCAGCAGATGGGTGGCCTGCAAGTCTCAGCTATCAACACCCAAAATCCACCTCAAGAGGCCTCCTATGACATGGCAGGTAATTTTGTGCAAAATAATAATTATGATTATACTCAATCCCCTTCTGAACAGGTCAATTACATGTAGGGGTGTGCAAAAAAACTGGTTTCACTGAACTGAATTGAAACTGAACTGAAACCATAGTTTGTATGAAAAACCAGTTTATAAAAAACCAGTTTTTATGGTTCAGTTTAGTTTTAAACCAAATTAAAACTGGTTTTATTTAAACTCCAAAATTAATTTTACATACTCTTTTTTTCTCTTTCTCCCTTCACACACACACACTCTCTCTCTCTCTCTCTCTCTCTCTCTCTCTCTCTCTCCATCTCCCTTCCCATCACTCTCTCTCTCTCCTTTCCCCTTCTCCCTCTCCCTCTCCCTTCCTTCCTCTTTCTCTCCTCTCCCTCCTCTCTTTCTCCCCCTCCCCTCTTTCCTCTTTCTCTCTCTCTCTCTCTCTCTCTCTCTCTCTCTCTCACCCCTTCCTCTTTCTCCCTCTTCCTTCTTTTCCTCTCTCTCCCCCCTCTCCCTCTCCTTCCCCCTTCCTTCTTCTCTCTCCTCCCCCTCTCTCTCTCTCCCTTTTTTTCTCTCTCTCCTCTCCCTCCTCTCTCTCTCCCTCTCCTTTTTCTTCCCCTCTCTCTTCTTCTCCTCTTTCTCCCCCTCCTATCTCCTTTCTCTCTCTCTCTTTTCCCTTTCTTCCTTCTCTCCCTTCTCTCTCTCTCTCTCTTTTTCCTCTCTCTCCCTTCTCTCTCTCTCTCTCTCTCTCGCTCTCTCTCCTTTTCCCCCTCTCCCTCTCCCTTCTTTCCCCTCTCTTTCCTCTCCCTCCTCTCTCTCCCCTCCCATCTTTCCTCTCTCTCTCTCTCCCCCTTCTCCCTCCATTCCCCCTCTCTCTCCCCTCCTATCTCTTTCACTCTCCCTCCTCTCCCTCTCTCTCTCCCTCTCCCTCCCCTTCCTTCTTCTCTCTCTTCCTCTCTCTCTCCCCCTTTTTCTCTCTCTCCTCTCCCTCCTCTCTCGCTCTCCTCCTCCCCTCTTTCTTCCTCTCTCTCTCTCTCCCTCCCTTCCCCCTTCTCTCTCTCTTCCTCTTTTTTCTCTTTCCCCTTTTGTTTCTCTCCTCTCCGTCCTCTCTCCCCCTCCCCTTTCTCTTCCTCTTTTCTCTCTCTCTCTCATTTTTTCTCTTTTTTCTTTCTCTCTCCTATTCCTCTCTCTCTCCTTCCCTTCTTTCTCTATCCTTTTCTCTCGCTCTCCTTCCCTTCTTTCTCTTTTCTTTTCTCTCTCTTTCTTCTCCTTTCTCTCTCTCTCTCTCTCTCTCTCTCCTTATTCTCTTTCTCTCCTTTCTTTCTCTCTTTTCTCTTTCTCTCTCAGCATTTTCTCACTCTATATCTCCCTTCTCTTTCTCCCCCTCTTTTCTCCCCCTCTTTTCTCCAAAATAAGAGAGAGATAGAAGAGAAAAAAAGAGAGGAGGAGGAAAGATAGGAAAAGAGGAGTGAGAGAAGGAGGAGGAGGAGAGAGAGAAAGAGAGAGAGGGAGAGAAATTGAGAGACAGAGAGGAGAGAGGGAGAAAGAGAAAGAGAGAGAAAGGGGAGAGAGACACAGAGAGAGAGGGATAGGGGAGAGAGAGAGAGAAATGAGTGAAAGGGATAGAGAGGGAGAAAAGGGAGAGAGAAAGAAAGCGGGAGGGGGGAAGAAAGAGGGGCAGGGGGAGAGAGAGAGAAAGGAGGGGGAGAGATGGAGATAAAGAGAGAGAGGGGGAGAGAGAGAAAAGGAAAAGGCAGAGAGAGAGAGGAAGACAAAGAGAGAGAGGGGGAGAAAGAAGGGGAGCGAGAGAGAAGAGGAAGAGAGAGGAGAGAGAGAGAGGGAGCAAAGAAGAGAAAGAGAGGAAGAGGGGAATGAGAGAAAGGGAGAGAGAGAGAGAGAGGAGGGAGAGAGGACGGGGAGAGAGAGGGAGAGAGGACGGAGATAGAGAAAGAGAGAGGACGGAGAGAGAGAGAAAGGGGAGAAGAAAGGAAAGAGAGAGAGGAAGAGGGATATGGGAGAGAGAGAATGAGAGAAAGGGATAGAGAGGGAAAAAAGGGAGGGAAAAAGAGAGAGGGAGAGAGAAGAGGGAGAGAGGGAGAGAGAGAGGGAGAGAGAGAGAGGAAGACAAAGAGATGGAAGGGGAGAAAGAGGGAAAGGGGGAGAGTGAGGGAAAAGGAAAATAGAGAGGAGGGAGAGAGATAAAGGAGGGGGAGAGAGGGAGAGAAGAAGAGAGAGAAAAAAAGAGAAAGGAGAGAGAGGGAGAGAAGGAGATAGAGAGAGAGAGAGAGAGAAAGAGAGAGAGAGAGGGGGGAGGGAAGAAGAGAGAGAGCGGAAGAGGGAAAGGAGAGAGAGAGAGAGAGAGAGAGAGAGAGGGGGAGGGAGGGAGAGAGAGGAGAGAGAGAGAGTGTGGGAGAGAGAGGGGAGTGTGAAAACTAGTTTTAGCCTATAAACCAGTTTAAACTGATTTTTTTAATTAAAACCAATTTTATTTTTATGAACTAGTTTAAACTGGTGCACTGTATTATAAACTGGTTTAGAACCAGTTTCATATGTGACAAATCAGTTTGGTTCAGTTTCTAAACCATTTAAAATGGTTTAGTGCAGTTTCAGTTCAGTTCATAGAAAAACTGAACCATGCACACCCCTAATTACATGGGGAGTGCTCCTAGAAATCCCAATAATGATCCCTATTCTCAAACTTACAATCAAGGGTGGAGAAATCACCCAAATTTTGGGTGGAGAGACCAACCTCAGAGACCTTAGAACTTCAACAATAATTCTCAGGGCGGCTTCCAACAGAACAATTACAATAACCGCCAATTTCAGTCTCAGCAGCAACAATCACCTCAGCAGGCAAACTCTAAATCCCAAGAAGATGCTAATTGGGAGATGATGAAAAGTTTTGTGCAGGAAACCAGAGCATCAATCAAGAATTTGGAAATTTAGATGGGTCAAATAGCCACAAGAGTTAATGAAATTGATCAGAGGACCACTAATAGCCTTCCTGGTAACACAATTCCAAATCCAAGAGAGGAATGCAAGGCTATCACCTTGATAGATGGACAAGTGGCGAGTATGGAAGCACAATTTAGTGAGAAGCCCGTTGAAAAAGAAGCTCCAGAGGAGTAGAAGGAAGAAGTAGAGCATGTCCCTCCAAAGCGTGCAGACAACCCATTTTCAGACTCTCTTGACACTTATCCTACATTGCCAAAGGCTCCTGAGTACAAGCCTAAAATGCCATATCCTCAGAGACTTCAAAAGGAGACCAAGGACAAGCAGTTTTCAAAGTTCTTGGAAGTCTTCAGAAAGTTGCAAATCAATATTCCTTTTGCTGAGGTTTTGGAGCAAATGCCTATTTATGTCAAGTTCATGAAGGAGTTGTTGTCAAAGAAGAAGCCTTTAAAGGGAGATGAGACAGTGGTCTTGACTAAAGAATGCAGTACCATCATTCAGAATCACTTACCAAAGAAGATGCCAGATCCAGGGAGCTTTCAAATTCCATGCACCATTGGGAGCACAACCTTTGAGAAAGCGTTATGTGATCTGGGAGCAAGCATCAATTTAATGTCCTTGTCTGTGATGAAGAAGCTGCGAATTCAAGAGGCACAACCCACGAAGATAGCATTACAGATGGCGGACAAATCTATGAAGCCTGCATACGGATTAGTGGAGAATATCTTAGTCAAAGTGGGTAAGTTCTTCCTCCCAGTAGATTTTGTGGTTCTTGATACAAGGGAGGATGAGAACGCCTCTATAATTCTAGGAAGACCATTCCTAGCCACTTGAAGAGCTCTGATTGATGTAGAAGTGGGTGAATTAGTGCTTAGAGTGCATAATGAGCAACTTGTCTTTCATGTCTTCAAGGATATACATTCAATAGGTGAAGAAGAGAGGTGCATGCAGACTGAGCTTATTGATCCAAACCTTCAACAATCCCCTGATGACGGACAGCAGAATCTGCAACTCAACCCTCCTTTGGTGACAATCAATAAAATTCCTCCTGACATCAAACCTAAGTTTGGTGTTGGGAATGCATTATCCACCAAGGAGGAGGTTCCCAAAAAGAAGAAAATACCCAGGAGATGGAGAAACAAAAAGATCCCCACTGAAGGTTTCTCCCCAGGAATGAAGGTGGTGTTGACTAGCAATCCAGTGCGAACTTATACAGTAAACAGAATCCTCTCTCTAGAGCATATTGAGCTACTTTATGGAGACACAGGAAAGAAGTTCAAAGTAAGGGTTAAAGAACTGAGCCCCTATGATCCTCCTCCTTAGAGGAGCTGACCGTCAAGCAAGTGACGGTAAATAAGCGCTTGTCGGGAGGCAACCCGATAATTTCGTATCCTTAGTTATTTTTCGTAGTAGTGATTTTCTTATTTATTTGATTTTTATTGAGTTTTTACTGTTTTTCTTTGTTTTACTTTTGTTTTGATCATGCATAATTTTTACAATAGAAACCGGACACTTAGAAAAATTTGGAACACTCTGGAAAATGTTGGGTCTGCCAGTTCCACGCTGAATTTGGAATTTTTCAAGTTCAACGTGGCATATGCGTGCAAATTGGAAGGGAGCCTCTGCCAAGTCCACGCTGAACTTGAAAAATTCTAAGTTCAGCGTGGCATACGACATAAAGTGGGTAAAAATGCTTGAAGACCCACGTTAAACTTGGAAATTCCAAATTCAGCGTGGAGAACGACGTAACAAGGAACAAAATCAAGCAAAAATTCTCGCCGACCTTAATCCTTTGCAAGTTCAGCGTGGAGAGAAACGCATGCATTCGGAGGCTGCGGCGCTGAACTTATCTCTCATCGAGTTCAGCGTGGAATCAGATTACATTACCAAATCCCCTGATCCTCTTCCTTTTTCAGCTACCCCCTATATATATATATATATATATATATATATATATATATATATACCCCCGTCCCCTTATATTTATACATATACGCCCCCACCCCCTTATATAATATATATATATATAATATATCATTCCCCCTTATATATGTATACGTAACCCGGCTGATTTTTTTGTATATGGAAGAAATATTGGTGTTTTTTTGGGAAATGGGATTATTTGGTGTAATTACAGATGGGTGGATTTTGTAGGTAAAAAGGTCAACACGTGGGGGCGTGGTGCAACACGTGGGGCGTGTTGGACACGTGGCAACATCCTGGCCAACACGTGGGGGCGTGTTGAACACGTGGCAACATCTTGGCCAACACGTGGGGGCGTGGTGCAACACGTGGCAGCATATTGGCCAACACGTGGGGGCGTGTTGAATGAGTTCCACAATACTGTAATACACTTCAAATATCAATATTCAACCAAAACACCATCTCTATTTTCATATTAAAAATAATTTCTGACGTAACCCCCCTCCTTTTTATCTACACATAATATATATACACACATGTAACCCCCGCCTCTTATCTACTTAATATATTAAAACTGGATTTTTCTCCAACTAATGAAGGTGAGGTGTCGATCTTTCATGACTCCATTTTCCCTCCAAAATGAACTTTCCTATTCTCTATTCTAAATTATTTTATAAAAAATATCTTTATTATAATTATATTATAATTAATATTTAATGAATAATACATAATTATACTAATTTAGGAACATATCTTCATTATAATTATATCAAATCAATATTTAATGTATTATTAAATTACTTATCAATTATCAATCGAAAATATTTTTAATAATAATAATAATAATAATAATAATAATAATAATAATAATAATAATAATAATAATAATAATAATAATAATAATAATAATAATAATAATAATAATATTATGATAATTATATGATAATGGCACGGTTATTAATAACCAATTTATATTTCTCTAAATAAATTTATTTTAAAAAATATGTTTATTATAATTATATTGTAATATTACAGTTAATATTTAATGAATAATGCACAATTATACTAATTTAAGAAAATATCTTTATTATCTATTTATTTTATTATATAAAAATCATATTTTTTCACTTAATAATAGAACTGAGACATGCTCTTAAGGTGTTTGTTGATTTATTTCATTTAATTCGTTAAAGCAAATCAATTATAATTAATTAATTAATTAATTTAATTGGACATTCAAATTTTACCATTTATTATAATTAATTATATCAATTAATTAATTTAGTTAATTATATTAATTATTTGATTTTATTGGAGTAAATATCAAATTATTTAATAAATAATAAATATGATAACGAAAAATATGAATTAATTTAATTAGTTTATTTTTCTCAATACCCTCTATTTATACAAGATCAAATATTTTTTACTCATTCACTTTCTTTTCTCTTTCTCTCCCTCCCTCCCCCCTTTCTCGTGTTTAGGTATAATTTTTGTAATTTATTGAATTTTTGTTTCTTTTATCTTTATTTATAAATTTCATTTTTTTATATTTTTAAAATTTTTTTATTTTAATTGCTTATTATTAGACGCACACTTTTTTTTATTTTAGCTTTTGATTAACAAAAAAAGTGTGATTTTTATGTTATTTTTAAATAATCTTACTATAATTTTGTTTTGTAATATTCTATTTTGTCATGTGTACTTCAATTCATATATGTATGTATGTATGTATGTATGTATGTATGTATGTTGTCTTCTTTCTGTGATTCACAATTAATATATACATTGTTATTTTACTTTTACTTCTCATATATAGATTTATTATAATTCATCACAGGTTCTTTTTGAATTTAAGTAATCTTTTAGGTTATATTTTACCATTGATACTTTTATTTTGTTTAGTGTATTTTTTTAGTCTGTGTTTAATATAATAATCTGTAAATATCTATTCTATTATGTAAAAATTAAATTTCTGCACTTAATGATAAAACTATCGTAACATGTTTCTGATGATGTTTTTCGATTTATTTCTTTTAATTCATTAAATTTATTTTATTATAATAAATTAATTATATCAACTAATTGATTTGGTTAATTTTTTAAATATCATACAATTTATTATAATTTCTATCAATCAATTAATTGTAATTCAAATTGAATGATTATTTTGTTACGAAATTATTATTTCCTAATCTATTTATGGGCAATACATATATTAATTATAATCGTAAATTAAGTTATTTTACATTAAATGACTTATATAATGGTCATCTCATTTATTATCATAAATGCTGAATTAAATAAGTCATTATTATTTTTTATTTAGAATTAAATGAGAATAAAACCAGAGATACTATTTTATTTGGTCTTTCGGGTTTAATCGGTGTGACACTCAAATATAAATAGTGACTTTCGGATTTTGGTCTCCAACACATCAAAGCCATCTCCGTAACTCTTTTTTTCATAAAAGGAATTTCGATTCAACTCTATCAGGGATACAGAAGGTTTTCAAAGAACAAAGGAATGGTCTGAATTTGCACGAATTCTAAATGTTTGAACTTACGACGTTGTTTCAGTTCGTTGTCGTTACGAGAATGACTCTAATCTATACGTGTCTAAGGACTAGAATAGATTAAATATTATTTAAGTAATTTATTTCTAATATTGGTATTTGATTAAATTAGTTTTAGAAAAATTTAAATTGTTGACTCAATTTATATATTACGACTATTCTTTTTGAATATATTATTTTTATATTTTTAATATAAAATTTCTTTTTTCTTTTTTTTTTCTGATTTTTAAGTTTATTTTCTTTTTCATTTTATATTTCAGATTAGTAATGTAATTATTAAGAAAAATATATTTTAAAAAAAAATTAAAACATCACTATTTAGAAAAAAAGAAAGATACGTAAGAAAAAGGAAAACGAAAAATTAAAATATCACTATTAGAAAACTATTAGAAAAAAACTATTAATATGCATATGAATGGAGTCGAAATTGAGGAATATATATAGATATAAAAAATAAAAAATTATTACACGATTGTAGAATAAAAAATAATCATATATATATATATATATATATATATATATATATATATATATATATATATATATATAACGAAATAATTATAGCAAAAGAATAATTAATATATGTGATTTAGATTTTTTTAATAACTGGTAATATAGAGCTTAACAGAATATAATTCACATATTTTTTTATTTATGTATATGTATATATATTAAGAAAAACTAACGTTATATATATATATATATATATATATATATATATATATAACAAAATTAATATATAAGATTATAGAAAGTTCTATCCAAATTTGACAAGAACAAGACGACTTACATAAAAATGGTTCTCATGGATAGTAAGGTAAGTTGATTATTTTCTATGATTCTTTCAAGTGATGTTAGGCCCATTTTATAAATATTTTTTGTTTATATATTTTAATATTTTTAATAACCGGTAACATAGAGTTTAATAAAATATAATTCATATATTTTTTTATTTATGTATATGTATAAAATTATTTATGTATATGTATATATATTAAGAAAAACTAGCGTAATATATATATATATATATATATAATTTAACAAAATTAATATATAAGGTTATGGAAAGTCTCATCCAAATTTGACAAGAGCAAGACAACTTACATAGAAATAGTTCTCATGGATGATAAGGTAAGTTGATTACTTTTCATTATTCTTTCAAGTAATGCTAGGTCCAATTTATAAATATTTTTGGTTCATATTTTAAGTTTATTTGATAAGTAAACCCTTGCACGCGAACAAAGACAGTGCGATTTTATAGATTTATAAGTGCTAATAGCCTTTATATTTAATTTGTTTTATAGTGTGATAATAACTAATATATTTATTGGTAGATTTAACTATTACTATATTATTTATGATCACATTTAGTATATATGTCTGATTTATTGAAAAAAATAGATTATTAAAACTGATTAATAACTATTTTAGAGTTAATTCAATTAACACTAAATTAAAAAAAATAATACATAACATGTTATTTTTTTATTAATCAAACTATTATAATTCAAATTAATTTTTAAAAAATAATTTAAAATTATAATTTCAATCTTATCACATGCATGGCACGGGTAATTATACTTGTATATATAAATAAATCACTATATATATAAATAAATAAATAAATAAATAAATACAAACAAAAACAAAAAAAAACAAAAAAAAATATACAACAATATATATATATTTTAATTAGTTTTAACTTTTTTTTTCTTTTATTATTTTTTTAATTTTTATTTTTCATTCTCCGTGCCCTTTTTATGTTCCTCCCTGTTTTCAGTTATTCTTTGCTTGAGGACAAGCAAATTTTTAAGTTTGGTGTTGTCGCTTCGCTTATGGCTTTTCTGTTTATTTTTATGGCACCAAAGGGAGGCGAATCATCTTCTAGAAAGAGCACAACCTGAAGAATGAAACGGCCACTAGCATAACTGAGGTGGTTGAGTTCCTTTCATTCTATATTCCTTCCCGTTCTTACTATGTTATGTTCCAATTTTCTGTTGTTTTGTTTTAGTTATTGCATGATCATTTGTTATTTCAATTCCTAGGTTCTAGTTTAATTTACTGTTTATTTTGATATTTGATTTTTATTCTGAAAAGGTGTCTCATGTATTGCTCACCGAGTTTGAAATCAAAAGAAAAAAAAAAGAAGGAATGTATTGCATGAGAAATTGAGTTAATATTTAAGAGTAGTCTTATTTACTTAAATGTGGTAGTATTATTTGTGATTATGAATGAATGACATGAACAGTGCATATTTGAATTTGAATCAAAGGATGTTGATGTATAAGGAACAAGAATTTAGAGAATTATTATGACTTCTCTGAAATAAACAAAAATTTAATCCTTGAAGCAAAAGAGACAGCAAGATAAGCATAAGAGCAAGGTCCAAGACTCTGAGCATCAATGACTAGGGAGGTCAGACATGATTAAAAGCTCAAAGAGTTGTTTCCCTAGTCATATGCTTGTGGTGTTCTTGTGTCAAGTAATTCTTGAGACAAAACATTTAGAGTCGAGATCAAATGCAATTAACGGAGTATGCCAAAGGCTTTGAGCACCACTGTTTGGGAGTAATTGAAAAGAAAAAAAAATCAAATAAAGTGGAGAAAAATCAGAACTTAAAGAGAGTTCCCCAGTTAAGTGCTTGTGGTGTTTTTGTGTCAAGTGAAGCTTAAGACAAAATATTTAAAGTCAAGGCTTGGCTCAAGGTGCAAAGCACCAAAGAAAAGAGAATTAAAGGAAATTTGCTGTGTTCAAGGATTAAACTGAAGTAGAAAGATCAGAGAATTCATAATATAATCTGGATTCTAATTCCGAATGACAGTGATAGTCCTCTGATTCAAAGGAGAGTGAGATGCCAGAACTGTTCAGAATTGTAGAAGATAAACCCCACTTTAAGGAGAGACATGACCATAACTGAACTCCCACTTCTCATGCAAATTCACATCTTGATCATGTACTAATTTTGGTTGCTTGAGGACAAGCAACAATTCAAGTTTGGTGTTGTGATGCGTGAGTATCTTATCTATCTTTTCCTTGTGAATTTGCACTTGAATTTCTAAGTTTAATCAAAATTTAAATATCTTTTAGCCACTATGGATGCTACTTTGAGTTGTGCACAATTCTATTTATTTCAGGTAGCATTTGGATGGATTTGACGAAGTTTTGTAGTAGAAAAGGGAGAAAGCGAATGATGCTGTCAATCCTGACCTCCTTGCACTCAAACAGTAATAACTTGAGCTACAGAGGTTCAATTGACGTGATTCTAGCGGTATTAGAAAGCTAACTTCCAGGGATTTCCAACGATATATAATAGTGCATACTTCTTCTCCATCAACCTCTGTCTCCTCCACGTTGAACTTGGACCCTGCCAAGTTCAGCGTGAAACTTGAAAGCTCCCAGGAACGCGTACTAACCATTCCACGCTGAACTTGAGAATTTCCAAGATAAGCGTGGATCCAAAGCTCCAAAGGAAGAACTGCACCTCATCCACGCTGAACTTGAGGATTTTCAAGTTCAGCGTGGACCTGAACGAATCCAATGATCCCTCGTACAACGCTGCGCAGAAAGTTTAATGAATTTTGATTTAATTTTATTTTATTTATAATTAGGAAAAGATATTATTTTAGTTTTAGAAAATATATTTTACATTAATTAGGATTAGATATAAAAGGGAAAAGAATCAGCCCTTGGGGCTCTTCTCTCCTCTCCTCTACCTCATTCCGCAATTTAGAGTTTTTCAGAATCCTTATTTTCTCTCTGAACTATGAGCAACTAAACCTCCATTGTTAAGGTTAGGAGCTTTGTCTATTGTATAGATTGATAATATTATTTTTCTATTTTAATTCATGTACTGATTTATATTTCAAGAATTGTTTTCGTTCTTTATCTTATGAATTTGGGTGGAACAGAAGTATGACCCTCTTTCTAATTGAGTTCTTGTATAACTTGGAAAAGCTCTTTACTTGAATAACAGCTTGAAAACATATTCTCCTAAATTTCTAATTATCTGGACTTAACGGGATACGTGACATATAATCCTCTTATATTTGGGTAATTAGGATTTCTGTGGCACATAAACTAGAATTGAACTTTATCCTCTAATTGGAATTGAGTGACCAAGGAATTGGCAGTTGATGAAAGTTAGAGTAGACTAAGAAGGTCTAAGCAATTAGGGCTTAGTCATATATAGTTTGCCATGAATTGAATCTTGCATAATTAAAATAGTTAGTAAGAAAAGTCAATCCGGAAAATAGATATCTCTGAAGCCTTAACTGTTTCTCTATACATATTTCACAACCTGTTTACTGCTTGCTTTATTATTTTTCTGAATTTACTGTTTCATGCTTCTGAGTTCTCAAACACCATTTTCTGTTAGTCTAACTAAGTAAATCACTTAACCATTGTTGCTTAGTCTATCAATCCTTGTGGGATCGACCCTCACTCACCTGAGGTATTACTTGGTACGACCCGGTGCACTTGCCGGTTAGTTTGTGGGTTAAAATTCCGTACCAGCATGACGGGCGGAAAATTGCCGGTTAAGAAATTTTTAATAGAAATAACGTTGCAAGTACAGTTCTTAACCGATGAATTTTCCACTCTCAATTTAAAAGGATGTCACAATTTAAAATAAAATAACTGGGAGTAGAATTCCCAGGTCATTTCCCAAAGAGTTGACACAAGCTGTAATTTATTGGATAGGAATTTTCTGAGTAAATTTTGGAGTTTGAAAATGGAAAAATAAATAACTAGAAATTAACGCAAGGAGCCATTAACAAGAGATGTTGTGTATTTGAAATAAAAAGCCTTGGCTAGGAGAAGATTAATTTGAGTTTCTATCCTTGTTGACTTTCTCAAGTATAATAGTAAAAGGTTATTGCTTCTACTTAGTTATCCTCTAACTAATAGAGTAAAGTCAAGTAGGTAATACCAGCTCTAATTCACAAGTCCCAATCACCTTCCAAGGAAGGATTAGAGTTAGTAAAAATTCAGTTGACAGCAATTTCCAATTACATATTAACACTTGAGTATTCCAACTCAAGGGTTTTCAATTAATCAACTCCCAAGCCAAGTTGGGAGTTTTAAATCATAAACATGAATGCCATTTTCACAAACATGTAATCAGAAGAAAGAGGAGACATGGTAATTAGAATAAATTTATAAAAGCAAAATTGGGACTGACAATTAATTAAAAGAAATTAACAAGCAATGGAATTAAATATAAAAATGCTTCATTGTATCAATAAATTCAACTTAACAAAATCCAAACATGAATTGGAGCAACTAAATGAAAAGCAAAAGAGTAGAGTGGTAGAAAAGCAAACTATAACGATGGAAACTTCAATCGAAGGTAGTAGCAACTCTCTCCAAATCCAGTCCAAAAGCAAAGCTAAGAAAATACCAAGAACCCTAGGAGAAGTAGTGTTTCTTTCTATAAATTTCAAAACTAAAACTAAAACTAAGTGAGAATGAATGTGTCTTCTGTCTCAACTTCACCCCTGCCTCTAATCTGGACTTTTGGGCCTGAAATTGGGGCAAAACGGGGCCTAGAAATCGCCCCCAGTGAATTCTGATATTTGCAGCACGTGGCGGAATATCACGCGTACGTGTCGCTGCACAATTTTCTATTCACGCGTACGCGTCGCTCCATGCGTGCGCGTTGCTGAACTTTCTCCTGGTCACGCGTAGGCATTGCTCCACGCGTGCGCGTCGCTGCTCGGCCATGAAATCCTTAATTCCTTGTGTTCCTTCCTCTTTTGCATGCTTCTTTTCTATCCTCTAAGCCATTCCTGTCCTATAAACCCCGAAAACACTTAACAAACACATCACGGCATCTAATGGTAATAAGAGAGGATTAAAAATAGCAAATTTAAAGCCAAAGAGGCATGTTTTCAATCAAAGCACCAAATTAGGAAGAAAAATGTAAAACCATGCATTTTATATGAATAAGTGTATGAAAGATTGACAAAATCCACTCAATTTAGCACAAGATAAACCATAAAATTGTGTCTGGCATTCTAGCTAGGCTGCTTGATATGCATCCAACCCCTCTGGGCTAGGTGGAAGATCCAATACTCTCTGAATGGCACCTTTGGAGACAGGGAAAGTTGGAGTAGAATTCAACTACCCAAGAGAGATTGGCCTTCCGCGGCTGCCTTCTTAAGAATCTCCACTATCTCCTTTCAATGCATGGCTCTACAAAGTCGACGAAGTGCGTCGGAAGGATGAGGAGGTGCTCGTTATTGTAGTTTATCTCTGCTAAGACGGGGAACATCCGCTCACAGTAACGGTTAATGAACCATGCGGAGTCCCGTGCGGGAAATGCCTTTTCCGCTTCATCAATTCGGATAGTCCTCTTTACACGCTTAGTAGGTGGCTTGACCTGTGTGGAAGGTTGTCTATTAGCCGGTGCTCTTTTAGTTCCTCTTTTCACCGGTGACTTGTTAGAAGCCTTCTCTTTTTCCTTCTTGGTGGCCATCCTGAAAAAGAAAGAAAGAAAAGGAATGTCAAATTTAAATAGCTAAAAATCGGAAGGAAAAAATTCCAAGTGATAATGAATGCCAAAGGAAAAGAGAGTGTCTTAAATACATGGTCGCGACAACATGCATATAGGACATCAATTAAAATCATGAAAGCATATCATAACAATTAGATGCAAGAGGGTTAAAAGCATGCAAGTAAGAAGCATGAGAAGCTTGGCTCAAACATCAATATCAACAATAATTATCACATGTAACAAAATAATGAGCACTTTCATGTTGAAAATTAATGACTAATATACTCAATACACATGGATTGCAAGGGTTGTGAAAAAGAGGCATTAAAGTGTAAGAATAAAATAGAAGAGAAATCAAAATGCCATGAGAGCTTTTTCACAAAAACTTGATGTGCAAATTAAATATAGGAAATAAGGTAATTAATCCAAGTATGTATGAGGCCCAAAATAGAATGTCAATTGTCAAAGCACTCCTCATAATATCTACAAGTTAAGATATAGCAAAATAATCACCCAAAGAAAATTCCAACACCAACATAAAAATGCAAAAATAGGGAGTAGAGGAGAGAAAGAAGAGAAATCTTAAGAAGAAGATGAGTGGGGGAAGAGGAGTGGTAAGAGAAGAAGAAAAGAAAAAAAATTGTAGTTGCCGGAGTTGGTGGTCTCCGGTGGTGGTGAGAGGAGGAGAGAGGAAAGAAGGAAGAAGTAGAAAGAATAAAGAAGAAAGAAGAAGAAGAATTAGGATTGTAGAAAGAAGAGAGGGATGAGAGAAAAGGGAATCTGGCGGCGCGCTGGGTTAATTGACACGATGCATATGCGTGCACGTGTCGCGCACGCGTCCGCGTGGGTGGGCATAAATAAGGCGACCCGTAGGCGTTGGTCACGCATACGCGTGACTACTGGTTGTGCTAGACGCACGACTCTAGCCTCCATCCCGCGCAACTCTTGGGTCAAAACACCATTTTACGCTGATTTTTCATCCACGCGTACGCTTGCAGGTGACGCACACGCGTTGTCCACACGTACGAGTGAGTTGACTCGTGCGCTAGGCACCCTTCCTGTGCAGTTCTAGCCTAACTCTCGGGTCATTTTTCATAAAATTGAACCTCCATCTGACGCGTACGCGTCATCAACGCTTACGCGTTGTTTGAACGTTTTTTTTTTAATAAAAATAAAGCAAAGTAAAGGAAAATATGCAGAACTGAAAATTAACACTAATATGAATGAAATGGAACTAATAAAAAGGGAAGATCATACCATTCCAACCTAACACTTTTCTTTAACGTCCTTAAGTTGGACGGTCCATAAGCTCAGTCCACTTCTTGTGCTGGATCCTTCAAGAAGAAGATCTCCAGCTCCTTGTTGTTCTTCATCTTCTCTACATGATATCGCTTCAACCGGTGGCCATTGACTTTGAAGAATGTGGGGCATGAAGAGTGACTCAGGTGGGAGACTCCATATGGCTCAGACTTTTCCACCCTATAGGGTCCTTCCCACCTTGATCTCAACTTGTCTGGCATGAATCTCAACCTTGAGTTATAGAGGAGGACTAAATCCCCAGCTTTAAACTCTCTTCTCTTGATGTTCTTGTCATGCACCGCCTTCACTTTTTCCTTGTAGAGCCTTGAGTTCTCATATGCTTCTAGTCGAAGGCACTCCAATTCATGTAGCTGTAATTTCCTTTCCATTCCGACTCCTCCCAATCCTAAGTTGCATTCTCTCAAAGCCCAAAAAGCTTTGTGTTCCACCTCTACCGGAAGGTGACAAGCCTTTCTGTAGACGAGGCGGAACGAACTCATGCCGATAGGTGTCTTGTATGCAGTCTGATAAACCCATAGCGCATCTGCAAGTCTAGCACTCCAATCCTTTCGATGAGGCTTCACGATCTTCTCGAGTATGCGCTTGATCTCTCTATTGGACACCTCGGCTTGTCCATTGGTCTGGGGATGGTAAGCCGTTGCCACCTTGTGAATAATGCCTTGTTTCTTCAGCAGACTTGTCATTCTCTTGTTGCAGAAATGAGAGCCTTGATCACTCACGATTGCTCATGGTGATCCAAAGCGACAAATAATATTATTTCAAACAAAAGAAACAACAACGTTAGCATCATCAGTACGGGTAGGAATTGCTTCCACCCATTTAGAAACATAGTCAACAGCTAACAAAATGTATAAGAAACCATTCGAATTTGGAAATGGACCCATGAAGTCAATACCCCAAACATAAAAAATTTCACAAAACAACATAAGTTGTTGGGGCATCTCATCCCTTTTGGATATATTTCCAAATCTTTGGCATTGGGGGCAAGAGTCACAGAAAATACTAGCATCCTTAAAAAGTGTGGGCCACCAAAATCTACAGTCTAAAATTTTTCTAGCAGTTCTTTGAGGGCCAAAGTATCCATCACTCTCAGAAGAGTGGCAGGCCTCCAAAATTGACTGGAATTCAGATTGTGGCACACACCTTCTAATTATTTGGTCAACACCACATCTCCACAAATATGGGTCATCCCATATATAATACTTGGACTCGCTTTTAAGCTTGTCCTTTTGATGCTTAGTAAAATTCGGAGGAAAGGTACGACTAACCAAATAATTAGCTACAAGTGCATACCAAGGAACTACCTTGGATATTGCTTGCAAGCTATCAAGTAGAAATACATCATTGATAGGAGTGGAATCGCTTTTAATATGTTCTAGGTGACTCAAGTGGTCCGTCACTAAATTTTGGAAACCACTTCTATCTTTGATCTCTAGATCAAACTCTTGCAACAACAATATCCAACGGATTAACCTTGGTTTTGACTTTTTCTTAGCCAACAGATATTTCAAGGCTGCATGGTTTGAATATACTACCACCATAGTTCCAAGTAAATAAGCTCGGAATTTATCCAAAGCAAAAATAATAGCTAACAGTTCTTTTTCAGTGGTAGTATAATTAGACTGGGTATCGTCTAAAGTCTTAGAGGCATAGGCAATAATATATGGGTCCTTACCTTCGCGTTGAGCCAGCGCCGCTCCTACCACATAGTTTGATGCGCGCACATGATCTCGAATGGCCTATTCAAGTCAGGCCCTCTCACAATAGGAGCTTGGGTCAAGGCAATCTTCAGCTTGTCAAATGCCTCCATGCAATCTTCGTTCAACTCAAACTCTACATCCTTATGCAGCAGACGAGACAAAGGCAGTGCAACCTTACTGAAGTCCTTGATGAAACGCCAGTAGAAACCTGCATGACCAAAAAACGAACGGACTTCCCTCACAGAAGAGGGGTAAGGTAAACCAAAAATAACATCTACCTTTGCAGGATCAACAGATATACCAGTATTAGAAACAACATGGCCTAGAACAATACCTTGCTTTACCATAAAATGACATTTTTCAAAATTAAGTACAAGTTTTGAACTAACACAGTTTTCTAATACTCTAGCTAAATTATCCAGACAAAGGTCAAAGGAATCACCATATACACTAAAGTCATCCATAAAAACTTCCATACAGTGCTCAAGGAGATTTGAGAAAATACTGATCATGCACCTTAGAAACGTAGCCGGTGCATTACATAAGCCAAAAGGCATTCTCTTATATGCAGACGTTCCAAAGGGACATGTAAAAGTAGTTTTCTCCTGATCTTCTATAGCAATATAGATTTGAAATAGCCATTATAACCATCTAGAAAACAGTAGTGTGATTTACCTGACAGGCGATCAAGCATTTGATCGATGAAAGGCAGTGGGTAGTGATCCTTGTGAGTAGCCTGGTTCAAGCGCCTGTAGTCAATGCACACCCTCCAGGAATTCTGCACTCTGGTAGCTATGAGTTCTCCATGCTCATTCTTCAATCTCGTGACACCAGACTTCTTTGGAACTACCTGTACTGGACTGACCCATTCACTATCCGAGATTGGATAGATGATGTCAGCTTCAAGCAGTCTGTTCACTTCCTTCTTCACAACTTCTAAAATGGTGGGATTCAACTGCTTTTGAGGTTGACGGATAGGTCTTGGTCCCTCTTCTAGAAAAATTCGGTGCTCACAGACTTAAGGGCTTATACCTACTATGTCTGCCAAACTCCACCCAATAGCTTTCTTGTGTTTTCTCAGCACACTAAGCAGCTGCTCCTCTTGTTGGGAAGTGAGTTCCCTTGCAATAATAACTGGGAGCTGTTGATTCTCTTCAAGATAAGCATACTTGAGGTGAGGTGGAAGGGGCTTCAACTCCATTTTCATCTCATGGCTTGGCGCTTGATCATTCAGAACCATTGGAGGTAGCAAGGTGTCTTCAGTATACTCAGAGGGCTTCCCCACACTTGCACCTTGCTCCATGGTCGTCTCTTCTACTGTCTCTTGGTGAATTTTAGCCACAACCTCATCAATAATGTCACACTGGAAGATGGAGTAGTCTTCCGGTGGGTGCTTCATAGCTTCATCTAGGTTGAAGCTCACTGCTCTGCCGTCTATCTCAAAAGAATAGGTACCCGAGAAGGCATCCAACTTGAACCACGAAGTCTTCAAGAATGGCCTTCCAAGCAAGATGGATGAAGGTCTTCCTGAGTCACTAGGGGGCATCTCTAGGATATATAAGTCAACAGGAAACGTTAACCCCTTAATACTCACTAGAACGTCTTCTGCAATGTCAACCACCGAGATTATACTCTTATCTGCCAAAACAAAACGTGCTGCCGACCTTTTCAAGGGTGGGAGCCTCAAGGCATCATATACAGATAATGGCATAATACTAACACATGCACCTAAATCATACATGCAGTCAATAAATTGAACACCCTCTATAGTGCAAGTAACCACGCATGGACTGGGATCCCTACATTTTTCCGGTATAGCACCCATTAAAATAGAAATAGAGCTACCCAAAGGAATAGTTTCTAACTCATTAATTTTATCCTTATGCATGGACAAATCTTTTAGAAACTGAGCATATTTAGGCACTTGGCGAATAGCATCAAAAAGGGCAATAGTTACCATAACCTTTTTGAAGATCTCCACCATCTTGGAGTCTAACTCTACTTGCTTCTTAGTCCTCTTAGCAAGGTGTGGGAATAAAATGGGAATGGCGTCTCTCATAGCACCATCTTCCATATATACTCCGCTCCTTGGTTGAGCAACTTCTTCTTCAACCGCATCTTATACCTCATCCTCTTCTTCAACATCTTCTACCTCTACCACATCCTCAACTTGCATATCTTCTCTTAAGCTTGGCTCCTCGGGACTCCTCTCTTGCAGTGTAGTGCCGGACCTCAAAGTGATGGCATTGATTTCACCCTTGGTGTTGGGTAAAGGTTGAGAAGGAAGTGCACTGGAGCTTGAAGGTTGACTGTTGGGGGGTAGGAGGTGGTTCCATACGGGTTATAAGAGCTTGTAAAGTGTAGGTAAGACCGGTAAGGCTAGAGGTAAGTGAATTTTAAGGCTCTTTTTATCCTTGAAGAATAGAACATAGTGTTTCATCTTGGTTGGAGGAAGGGGGAGGGTAGGTGATTTGAGGGGCTTGTGGTTGGGTGAATTGAGGTGCTTGGGCTTGTCTTTGGTGAGGTGCTTGGTATGGAGGATTCTGTTGATTCCGATTTTGTTGATAGTTATTATTCCACCTTTGATTTCCACCATTATCTCTACCTCCTTGGTTGTAGTTGTCCCTCCATTCTTGGTTGGAATTATCTCTCCATCCTTGGTTGGAATTGTCTCTCCATCCTTGGTTGGAATTGTCTTGCCAACCTTGATTGTAGTTACCACATTGGTTATAATTACTGCCTTGTTGATAGTACCCTTGATTCGGACGGTTGTAGTAAGCATTGGTAGTTGCCAAGGTGTTGTCCTCTTGGAGTTGTGGACACTCATCAGTGTAATGAGAGTAGCAAGTACAGATGCCACAGACTCTTTAAGGGACCAACTATTGACATGGCTACTGTAGAGGAGGTTGAGGTTGTTGTTGATTAAGCTGGAGCTGTTTGAGTATGTTGGTCATCTCTCCCAGAGTCTTGGTGAGAGCAGCGGTCTCACTACTAGTAGAAACTTCTGCAATAGCTTTAGGATGACTGGTCCTTTGGCTTGTATTTCGGGTAGACTCAGCTAGATCGGTGATCAGTTGCCACGCTTCTGTCACCGTCTTGTACTTAGTCAGAGTGCCATTACTCGCAACATCTAAGAGGGTCTTGTGTCCAGGCTTCATGCCTTGACTAAAATAGCTAAGCAACACCAACTGGTCAATCTTGTGGTGGGAGACATAAATCTAGGAGATTCCTGAAGCGTTCCCAGTACTCGTAAAGAGTCTCCGTTTCACCTTGAATGATACAGGAAATCTCCTTCCTCAGTCTATCTGTAACCTCTACTAGAAAGTACTTGTCCAGAAATTTCCTTCTGAGTAGATCCCAATTAGTAGCAACAGCTTCTGGTTGAGTGTAGAACCACTCCTTTGCCTTTCCCTCAAGAGAGAATGGGACCAGACGGCAGCCTCATCAGCACCCTGCCACCTAGTAGTCGAGCAAGCTGTCTGAAAATCCCTAAGGTGCTTGATAGGCTATTGGACAGGTAAGCCATGGAACTTAGGCAGTAGATTGATCAGAGCAGTCTTCAGTTTGAAGTCAGTAGTCAAGTTCGGATGACGCGCTTGATATGGTTGCAGTGTAAAACTCGGAGCCCCCGCTTCCTTAAGCGTAATTCTTTTGGGCTCTGCCATAGTATCTGCACTCAAATCAACAGAAGAGGCATCAATAGAATTTGCAGAAGAGGAACTTGTTTCTTCCTCAAATGACGCTTCAGACTCAACCTCAGATAAGACTGGTGAATTGGGTGCAACCCTTTCACCACCCTCAGAGGCTAACCGACGCCGAGCTCGCCTAATACGTGAAAGAGTCTTCTTAATTTTAGGATCAAATGCAGCTAAGCTCGGATCTGGTAACGAACGCGTCATTCAATAAAAGAAAAATATAGCACATGGTGATAAAATATACTAAGAAAAATGCAATTACGTAATTAAAATAAAAGAAAAACATATTTACACCAACCAATAATTTAGCACACTGTTGCAACTCTCCGGCAATGGCGACAAAAATTGACGGGCAAAAAATTGCCGGTTAAGAAATTTTTAATAGAAACAGCATTGCAAGTACAGTTCTTAACTGATAAAAATTTCACTCTCAATTTAAAAGGATGTCACAATTTAGAATAAAATAACTGGGAGTAGAATTCACAGGTCATTTCCCAAAGAGTTGACACAAGGTGCAATTTATTGGTTAGAAATTTTCTGAGTAATTTTTGGAGTTTGAAAATGGAAAAATAAATAACTAGAAATTAACGCAGGAGCAATTAACAAGAGATGTTGTGTATTTGAAATAAAAAGCCTTGGCTAGGAGAAGATTAATTGGAGTTTCTATCCTTGTTGACTTTCTCAAGTATAATAGTAAAAGGTTATTGCTTCTACTTAGTTATCCTCTAACTAATAGAGTAAAGTCAAGTAGATAATACCAGCTCTAATTCACAAATCCCAATCACCTCCCAAGGAAGGATTAGAGTTAGTAAAAATTTAGTTGACAGTAATTTCCAATTATATATTAACACTTGAGTATTCCAACTCAAGGGTTTCCAATTAATCAACTCCCAAGCCAAGTTGGGAGTTTTAAATCATAAACATGAATGCCATTTTCACAAACATGTAATCAGAAGAAAGAGGAGACATGGTAATTAGAATAAATTTATAAAAGCAAAATTGAGACTGACAATTAATTAAAAGAAATTAACAAGCAATGGAATTAAATATAAAAATTGTTCATTGTATTAATAAATTCAACTTAACAAAATCCAAACATGAATTAGAGCAAATAAATGGAAAGCAAAAGAGTAGAGTGATAGAAAAGCAAACTATAACGATGGAAACTTCAATCGAAGGTAGTAGCAACTCTTTCCAAATCCAGTCCAAAAGCAAAGCTAAGAAAATACCAAGAACTCTAGGAGAAGTAGTGTTTTTTCTATAAATTTCAAAACTAAAACTAAAACTAAGTGAGAATGAATGTGTCTTCTGTCTCAGCTTCACCCCTGCCTCTAATCTGGACTTTTGGGCCTGAAACTGGGGCAAAACGGGACCCAGAAATCGCCCCCAGCGAATTCTGATATCTGCAGCACGTGGCGGAATACACGCGTACGCGTCGCTACACAATTTTCTATTCACGCGTACGCGTCGCTCCAAGCGTGCGCATTGCTGAACTTTCTCCTGGTCACATGTACGCGTCGCTCCACGCGTGCGCGTCGCTGCTCGCCCATGAAATCCTTAATTTCTTGTGTTCCTTCCTCTTTTGCATGTTTTTTTCCATCCTCTAAGCCATTCCTGCCCTATAAACCATAAAAACACTTAACAAACACATCACGGCATCGAATGGTAATAAGAGAGGATTAAAAATAGCAAATTTAAAGCCAAAGATGCATGTTTTCAATCATAGCACCAAATTAAGAAGGAAAATGTAAAACCATGCATTTTATATGAATAAGTGTATGAAAGATTGTCAAAATCCACTCAATTTAGCACAAGATAAACCATAAAATAGTGTCTGGCGTTCTAACTGGGCCGCTTGATATGCATCCAACCCCTCTAGGCTAGGTGGAAGATCCAATACTCTCTGAATGGCGCCTTCGGAGACAGGGACATGCTTTTGACAAACATAGACAAACTGCAAGGTAGGCGAGTGAAAGTTGGAGTAGAATTCAACTACCCAAGAGAGATTGGCCTCCCGCGGCTGCCTTCTTAAGAATCCCCACTGTCTCCTTTCAATGCGTGGCTCCACAAAGTCGACGAAGTGCGTCGGAAGGATGAGGAGGTGCTCGTTATTGTAGTTTCTCTCTGCTAAGACCGGGAACATCCGCTCACAGTAACGGTTAGTGAACCGTGCGGAGTCCCGTGCGTGAAATGCCTTTTCCGCTTCATCAATTCGGATAGACCTCTTTACACACTTAGTAGGTGGCTTGTCTCGTGTGGAAGGTTGTGTATTAGCCGGTGCTCTTTTAGTTCCTCTTTTCACCGGTGACTTGTCAGAAGCCTTCTCTTTTCCCTTCTTGGTGGCCATCCTGAAAAAGGAAGAAAGAAAAGGAATGTCAAATTTAAATAGCTAAAAACCAGAAGGAAGAAAATCCAAGTGATAATAAATGCCAAAGGAAAAGAGAGAGTCTTAAATACATGGTCGCGACAAAATACATATAGGACATCAATTAAAATCATGAAAGCATATCATAACAATTAGATGCAAGAGGGTTAAAAGCATGCAAGTAAGAAGCATGAGAAGTGATAAACCCCTATTTTATGATTCAGCTTGTGCTCAAATAAGTGGTTTTATCAATTCTTTACCCACTTATTAATAAGATTTGCATGGTTTCATAATTCCTTCCTTATTTTATGATATATGTGAAAACATGTTTTCTATGCTTTAAAAATATTAATTTTTAATTATCCTTTATTACCATTCGATGCCGTGATTTGTGTGTTAAGTATTTTCAGGCTTCATAAGGCAGGAATGTCTTAGAGGACAGAAAGGAAATATACAAAAATGGAAGAAAAGCACAAAAATGGAGTTTTGAAGAAAAAGACAGCGACACATACGCGTGGACGACGCGGACGCGTGTCTAGCGCGAAATGGCAGTGACGCGTACACGTGGACGACGCGGACGCGTACCTAGAGCAGAACACAACTGACGCGTTTGCGTGACTGACGCGCACGCGTGACAAGGAAAAACTCCAAATGACGTGGACGCGTGACCCACGCGCACGCGTGACGGACGCTACGTGCAGAAAATTGCAGAAGTCGCCCCCAGCAATTTCTGGACCCTTTTTCGGCCCAAATCCAAGTCCAAAAACACAGAATAGAAGTCAGAGAATGGGGGAATCAACAAGGACAATTCATACAACATTCATAATACACAATTTTAGGTTTTAGATGTAGTTTTAGAGAGAGAGAGGCTCTCTCCTCTCTCTTAGGTTTTAGATGTTACTTGTTCCTTATTTCAAAAACCCAAAAAATATACAATTTCCATAACCAATAATAAATCATACTTCCCTGCAATTCCTTGAGAAGATGACCCGAGGTTTCAATACTTCGGTTATCAATTTTATTGGGTTTGCTAAAGTGACAAACAAGTTTTTGTATGAAAGAATTATTGTTTGGTTTAGAAACTATACTTGCAATGAGAATTTATTGTGAATTCTAAACCATCAATCTTCAAGTTCATCAAAATGGCGCCGTTGCCGGGGAATTGCAACTGTGTGCCTTATTATTGGTTATTGTAAATATTTTATTTTGCTTGTTTATTTGCTTTTATTTTTGTTTTTAATTTTTATTAGCTACTATGAACTCTCACCCCCGTCGCTTTGAGTTTAGTTCTGATATTGTTACAAGGAATGGGAGCTATAACAGGAACATGCATCAAGGTCAAAACAATCAAAGATGGAAGAAGGCACAAGGATCTGATAAACCCTTTCGGCAACAACACCTTCCAAGATACCATAGACAACGACCATTCTACAATGCATGCCAAGATAATAGTTATGGTGGAGCTCTTCGTGACAACCAATACCCACCAGTATACTATGGTCAAGAGCCATTCCGAGGTGCATATTAAGATGATAAATATGGTGGACCCCCTTGTAGTTACCAACAAGCCCCATCATATACCTATAAACTACCTCCTCACCATTCACCTCCATATGACCCTAACCCTTACCCACCCCAATTCCAATCCAATTACTCCCAAGAACCACCACTTCCATATGCACCATGTCTATATCCATCAACCCGAGAATCACAGGAACATCTCAAGGAAACAGTGAATAAATTTCATGCAACCCTTCATCAATTGGATCAAGCGATCAATCGATTAGCTTCCCGATGTTCAGATACTCAAGGAACCCCCATGGATTCATGTGGACAATCTAATGAAGAACGTAGCATGAAGGAGATACTCGAATCTCCAATGGACAGTACGGAGTATGACTTTGTACTGAAACAAGTGGAGGAAGCTGTAATTATCGAAGAAGAAGAATTGGTTGAAGACTTAGGAGATGCTGAACCTCCATGGGAATCAAGAATTGTGGAGAATTCCGCCAAGCAGTTTTCAATTGATGCTAAGGAGGATAGTGCACAACCCCAGAAGCATATATCTTATGAAGAATTGGACGGAACAGCTCAAGAAGCAAGTTCCCTTGGTAATTATCATCATGAATCAAGTTCTCCTAATAATGAACTTGCATCCGCAAGTGAATTCCTTGAGACTGAAGAATCTTCCCCAAGTGAATATGAAGAGGATGTGGAGGTAGACTTTTCTTAACCTCCAATTTATGACTTAAGTGATGAGAAAGATATCGAAGACTTTGATCAAGACGTGGTTGCTGTTAAAGAAGTTTGCAAAGAAGTGGAAGAATTCACAGAACAATACAAGAGAGTAGAGCTTGCAAAATCACTGGAAACACCTATCCCAAAGCCATTACCACCCAATACAAACTTCAAGTGGGTAAAATTCTTAGCCTTTATCTTTACTTTTTCACTTGAATATGGTTTGCTTGAAACAGATGGTCAGCTTAGAGCTCTTTGCAGCTTTAAGAGTAAGAGGGAAATAGCTCGCAATCAGAGCTGGTATGCAAGATTCAATAAAGCTCCACGCTTCAATTTGAGGTACAAGGATTGGTTTCAAGTTTGATTAAATGGGTCTCGGAAGATGTTTGGTCATCTTAGTGAGAATTCAAATTCTGCACTACCCGGCTGGAAAAATGTAGATCAAGACAAAGATGGGTACAGAAGCGAGGTTTGGGATCCTGGAATTTATCCTGATAGTCAACACCTGGAGTCTGAAAACCTGCTTTAATTTGCTCAAAGGCTTTACTTGCCTTGTTTGGGACCCCGGAGGATACTGGAATTGTAAACGTTGGTGGAGATTTTTGGATGAGTTTAAGCATAAGCCACCATAGCAAGAAGCTCATCAAAATGTCCAACTTAAGGACTTTAACCAAAAGTGCTAGGTGGGAGACAACCCACCATGGTATGATCGTTCCTTTTTCAATTTTAATTTTATTTCGTTTTGTTTGTTTTTCGTTTTATTTTTTTATAGTACCTGGATTTATTCATAACATCTGCATCTGCATTTTATATTCTGTATACTGCATATTGCATATTGCATAAAAAAAATGCACCCCACGCGTGCGCATGGGCCACGCGTGCGCATGGGCCACGCGTGGGCGTCGATTCGAAATCAATGTAACAATCCAACGCCCAGAAAGTTGGGCTGGAATCGTGCGGCTATCATGCGTTAGGCACAATTCGGGCCACGCGTACGCGTCAACGACGCGAACGCGTCACTTTCACTTCACACACATCACGCGAAAGCGTGGGCGACGCGTACGCGTCGCGTGGAAATTCTTGTCCCCTCAATGGAAACAGAGAGTTGTGCCAAAAAGACGCTGGAATTGTGCGTTTAGCACAATTCTGAGCTACGCGTACGCGTGCCTCTCGCGTACACGTCACTTTCGTTATACCTCACTCACACGATCGCGTCAATGACGCGTTCGCGTCATTTCCTTTCCACCCTAACCACGCGTTCGCGTGACCCACGCATCCGCGTGGATTTGAATCCACTAACCCAACCCACGCGAAACCCTAGCCCCCCCTGCGTCACCATTTTCCCTCCCCTCCCCCTCTGCATTCTCTCTTCTCCCCTCCCTAACCACCAAATAACCACCACCTCCCAATGCCCCGCCACCACCGTCGCCGACCAAGCCCGCCGCACCACCCTCGCCATACCCCCCTCTCTCCTTCTCCTTTCCCCCCTCTTCCCCTCCACTCCACTGCCCTTCTCCCTCCACTGCCGCACCACCACAGCACCTCCACCTGCTTCAGAGCCCATCTACCACCTGGTGTGCCGACTCTTCGAGCGCCTGGATCAGATGGAGCGCCGTAACAAGCGGCATTATGAGCATCTGAAGCTAATGATCCGGTCCGGACCCCTAACATCCCCTCTGAGCCTGACACACCATCAGAGCCATCTGAGGAGGAGGCGGATGATCATGCAGCAGAGGTACGTGAGGAGCATCAGCAGGCAGAGTCCCAGCATGAAGAGCCTCCACAGACACAGCCATCAGACCCACAGGCACCGATCCAGGCAGAGCCACAGGCACTATCCCTACCAGAGCCCACAGAGACACCAGCAGCACATCCTTTCGGAGATGCCACTTCTTCACACCCAGCTTGAAAGAGCATCGAGGACGATGATATTATTTAAGTGTGGGGAGGTCGCCATCTCCGGCGAACTTTATTTTTGGTGAACCACTTTCAGACTCTTTTTTTATCCTATTTTGTTTATTTTCTGTATTTTTATTTTATTTTATTTTATCTTATCTGTCTTTCAGTATTTGCACATTTTTTCTTTTGCTGTATTTTTACTTTATTTCTGCATTTTGCACTTTGGTTTATATATATATCTTAGATATTTAGTTTAGTTTGCACTTTTAGCTTATTAAGTTGTGATATAGAAAATATGGATTAATTATTTTAGTTTACCCTTTTAGCATACGATAGCTTGGTTTAATTGAAAATAAAAAAAGAGTAAACTAGAAACTTTTATTTTTTTTTCAGAATCACAACAATCCACACACCTTATATATATATATATATATATATATATATATATATATATATATATATATATATATAGCAATAAATGTTGGTTAATTGACAATATTTTTCAAGGAAAATACTTATTTTTATAAGAGCCATTCTAAGATTCACATTGAGTTGAATGGAAACTCTTGATTTCTACTTGCATGATGTACATGACTGATATATGATTTTTGAGCCAACGAACACACAATCCGTGAGTTTTTGAGCTTAATTGTATGGTTACACTTAACCATAAATTTCATTCTTGTGTGTTTCGCCCTTTTTTTCTATGCTTGCAATCTTTACTTTGTTTCAGTCTATATGTCCAATATAGAATGTAGTTACATTCTTGCATGTGATTGAGGCCATTACTTGTTTTTGCTCACTCATCCCAAATAAGCCTACCCTTTTATGTCACCCTTGTTAACCCCCTTAAGCCTTTTAATCCCTTTCTGTTCTATAACTACATTACTAGCCTTAAGCAGAAAAATAATTTAAAAATCCCAATTTGAATCTTTGGTTAGCTTAAGGTAGAGATTGTGAATCCACTAAGTGTGGGGAAACGTGGAAACATGGGTTGATAGGAAAGGATTAAATTAATAAAATAATCAGAAATTTGGGAGCATGGTCATGTGAAACCAATTTAAATTAAAATATCATGTGCATTGATATATGTTGTGTTTATGTTTCAGATTAAATAATAATAATAATAATAATAATAATTTTCTTAAATAAATAAGGGGACAAAATTACCCCAATAATGAGTTTAGTAAAGAAATCAATGCACATGGAGGTAAAATCAAAATAAAATTGGTACATGAGTATGTGATAAGAAAGTGGGAAAATTATGGGAAGACTAGGATAATTTTAAATTATATAGAGTATGTATATGTTAGGTGAGATCTTAGACTAATCAAAGATTCAATTTATAGCTCACTTAGCCTTATATATCCTCACCTTTACCTTGACCCCATTATAACGTTGAAAAGACCTCATGATGTTTGCATGTGTACATTATATATTTTTTGATTGGTTAGATGAAGAACAAAGTTTTAGAAAGCATGACTAGAAAAGGATAGATTGATTAACCCCAAACACTGAGTGATTAGAGAGTAAACACAAATCCAGTGAGGGTTCAATAGCTCATTTCCATATATCCATGTTTAATTATTAAATTGTCTTGCAAGTTTGTAAATTCTTTTAACTCAACTCAATTGTGAATGTGTTTTAATATGATTTGACCTTGGTAGTACATATATGATTCCTTGAAAATATGAATCAATTTAACCACATGTAAGCTCTATATATATAGGTGGATAATAATTAGAAATGCATGATTCATTTAGGTAGCTTGCATTTAGAATAGATTGCATTGCATAAGATTCCACCATTCTACCTTCACTCCTTTTTCTTAGATTTAGCATGAGGAAATGCTATTGTTTAAGTGTGGGGAGGTTGATAAACCCCTATTTTATTATTCAGCTTATGCTCAAATAAGTGTTTTTATCAATTCTTCACCCACTTATTCATAAGATTTGCATGGTTTCATAATTCCTTCCTTATTTTATGATATATGTGAAAACATGTTTCCTATGCTTTAAAAATATTAATTTTTAATAATCCTTTATTACCATTCGATGCCGTGATTTGTGTGTTAAGTATTTTCAGGCTTCATAGGGCAGGAATGGCTTAGAGGACAGAAAGGAAACATACAAAAATGGAAGGAAAGCACAAAAATAGAGTTTTGAAGAAAAAGACAGCGACGCGTACGCGTGGACGACGCAGACGCGTGTCTAGCGCGAAATGGTAGTGACGCGTACGCGTGACTGATGCGCACGCGTGACAAGAAAAAACTCCAAATGACGCGGACGCGTGACCCACGCGCACGCGTGACGGACGCCACGTGCAAAAAATTGCAGAAGTCACCCCCAGCGATTTCTGGACCCTTTTTCGGCCCAAATCCAAGTCCAGAAACACATAATAGAAGCCAGAGAATGGGGGAATCAACAAGGACAATTCATACAACATTCATAATACACAATTTTAGGTTTTAGATATAGTTTTAGAGAGAGAGAGGCTCTCTCCTCTCTCTTAGGATTTAGGATTAGGATTTAGGATATCTATTATGATTAGGCTACTTCTCTTCAATCACAGATTCAATGTTCCTTTAATTTATTTTCTACTTTATTTATTCTATTACTTTAATTGTTATTTATCTTTTCAATTTGGTTTATGAACTCCATGTTAGGATTGATTTTCTTAATTAATACATATTGAGGTATTTCAGATTTATGATTACTTTCTTTAATTTATGTTATTGATGCTTCTAATTAATCCAAATTATTTTCATTCGAGTAGATTTTCTTCTCTTTTGGCTTTGGTTAAGTAATTGGTGACACTTGAGTTATCAAACTCAGCAGTTGATTGGAAATTGGGATTGCTGATTGATTTGGATCCCTCTAAAGCTAGTCTTTCCATAGGAGTTGACTAGGACTTGAGGAATCAAGTTAATTAGTCCACTTGAATTTCCTTTATTTAGTAAGGGTTAACTAAGTGGGAGCAAAATCCAATTCTCATCACATCTGATAAAGATAACTAGGATAGGATTTCCAGTTCTCATACCTTGCCAAGAGATTTTTTAATTATTAATTTATTTTTCTTGCCATTTAAATTACTTGTTCCTTATTTCAAAAACCCAAAAAATATATAATTTCCATAACCAATAATAAATCATACTTCCCTGCAATTCCTTGAGAAGACGACCCGAGGTTTCAATACTTCGGTTATCAATTTTATTGGGTTTGCTAAAGTGACAAACAAGTTTTTGTATGAAAGGATTATTGCTTGGTTTAGAAACTATACTTGCAACGAGAATTTATTGTGAATTCTAAACCATCAATCTTCAAGTTCATCAACAAGCATGGCTCAAACATCAATATCAACAATAATTATCACATGTAACAAAATAATGAGCACTTTCATGTTGAAAATTAATGAGTAATATACTCAATACACATGGATTGCAAGGGTTGTGAAAAAGAGGCATTAAGTGTAAGAATAAAATAGAAGAGAAATCAAAATGCCATGAGAATTTTTTCACAAATACTTGGTGTGCAAATTAAACATAGGAAGTAAGGTAATTAATCCAAGTACGTATGAGGCCCAAAATAGAATGTCAATTATCAAAGCACTCTTCATAATATCTACAAGTTAAGATATATCAAAATAATCACCCAAATAAAACTCCAACACCAACATAAAAATGCAAAAATAGGGAGTAGAGGAGAGAAAGAAGAGAAATCTTAAGAAGAAGATGAGTGGGGGAAGAGGAGTGGTAAGAGAAGAAGAAAAGAAAAAGAAATTGTAGTTACCGGAGTTGGTGGTCTCCGGTGGTGGTGAGAGGAGGAGAGAGGAAAGAAGGAAGAAGTAGAAAGAATGAAGAAGAAAGAAGAAGAAGAATTAGGATTGTAGAAAGAAGAGAGGGATGAGAGAAAAGGGAATATGGCAGCGCGCTGGGTTAATTGACGCGGCACATATGACGCGCACATGTCGCCCACGCGTCCGCGTGGGTGGGCATAAATACAGGCGACGCGTAAGAGTCGGTCACGCGTACGCGTGACTACTGGTTGTGCTAGACGCACGACTCCAGCCTCCATCCCACGCAACTCTCGGGTCAAAACACCATTTTACGCCGATTTTTCATCCACGCGTACGCGTCGCTGACGTTTACGCGTGGATTGACCAAATTGCAGGTGACGCGCACGCGTTGCTCACGCGTACGCGTGGGTTGACTCGTGCGCTAGGCACCCTTCATGCGCAGTTCTAGCCTAACTCTCGAGTCATTTTTCATAAAATTGAACCTCCATCTGACGCGTACGCGTCATCGACGCTTACGCATCGTTTGAACGTTTTTTTAATAAAAATAAAGCAAAGTAAAGGGAAATATGCAGAACTGAAAATTAACACTAATATGAATGAAATGGAACTAATAAAAAGGGAAGATCGTACCATTCCCACCTAGCACTTTTCTTTAACGTCCTTAAGTTGGACGGTCCATAAGCTCTGTCCTCTTCTTGTGCTGGATCCTTCAAGAAGAAGATCTACAACTCCTTGTTGTTCTTCATCTTCTCACCATGATATCGCTTCAACCGGTGGCCATTGACTTTGAAGAAGGTGGGGCTTGAAGGATGACTCAGGTGGAAGACTCCATATGGCTCAGCCTTTTCCATAGGGTCCTTCCCACCTTAATCTCAACTTGCATAGCATGAATCTCAACCTTGATTTATAGAGGAGGACTAAATCCCCAGCTTTAAACTCTCTTCTCTTGATATTTTTGTCATGCACCGCCTTCACCTTTTCTTGTAGAGCCTTGAGTTCTCATATGCTTCTAGTCGAAGGCACTCCAATTCCTGTAGCTGTAATTTCCTTTCCATTCCGGCTCCTCCCAATCCTAAGTTGCATTCTCTCACAGCCCAAAAAGCTTTGTGTTCTACCCCTACCAGAAGGTGACAAGCCTTCCCATAGACGAGGCAGAATGAACTCATGCCAATAGGTGTCTTGTACGCAGTCCGATAAACCCATAGCGCATCTGCAAGTCTAGCACTCCAATCATTTCGATGAGGCTTCACGATCTTCTCGAGTATGCGCTTGATCTCTCTATTGGACACCTCGGCTTGTCCATTGGTCTAGGGATGGTAAGCTGTCGCCACCTTGTGAATAATGCCTTGTTCCTTCAGCAGACCTGTCATTCTCTTGTTGCAGAAATGAGAGCCTTGATCACTCACGATTGCTCATGGTGATCCAAAGCGACAAATAATATTATTTCGAACAAAATAAACAACAACGTTAGCATCATCAGTACGGGTAGGAATTGCTTCCACCCATTTAGAAACATAGTCAACAGTTAACAAAATGTATAAGAAACCATTCAAATTTGGAAATGGACCCATAAAGTCAATACCCCAAACATAAAAAATTTCACAAAACAACATAAGTTGTTGGGGCATCTCATCCCTTTTGGATATATTTCCAAACCTTTGGCATTAGGGGCAAGAGTCACAGAAAATACTAGCATCCTTAAAAAGTGTGGGCCACAAAAATCTACAGTCTAAAATTTTTCTAGCAGTTCTTTGAGGGCCAAAGTGTCCATCACTCTCAGAAGAGTGGTAGGCCTCCAAAATTGACTGGAATTCAGATTGTGGCACACGCCTAATTATTTGGTCAACACCACATCTCCACAAATATGGGTCATCCCATATATAATACTTGGACTCGCTTTTAAGTTTGTCCTTTTGATGCTTAGTAAAATTCGGAGGAAAGGTACGACTAACCAAATAATTAGCTACAAGTGCATACCAAGGAACCACCTTAGATATTGCTTGCAAGCTATCAAGTAGAAATGTATAATTGATAGGAGTGGAATCACTTTTAATATGTTCTAGGCGACTCAAGTGGTCCGCCACTAAATTTTGGGAACCACTCCTATCTTTGATCTCTAGATCAAACTCTTGCAACAACAATATCCAACGGATTAACCTTGGTTTTGACTCTTTCTTAGCTAACAGATATTTCAAGGCTGCATGGTCTGAATATACTACCACCTTAGTTCCAAGTAAATAAGCTTGGAATTTATCCAAAGCAAAAACAATAGCTAACAGTTCTTTTTCAGTGGTAGTATAATTAGACTGGGCACCGTCTAAAGTCTTAGAAGCATAGGCAATAATATATGGGTCCTTACCTTCGCGCTGAGCCAGCGCTGCTCCTACCGCATAATTTGATGCGCGCACATGATCTCGAATGGCCTACTCTAGTCAGGCCCTCTCACAATAGAAGCTTGGGTCAAGGCAATCTTCAGCTTGTCAAATGCCTCCATGCAATCTTCGTTCAACTCAAACTCTACATCCTTATGCAGCAGACGGGACAAAGGCAGTGCAACCTTACTGAAGTCCTTGATGAAACGCCGGTAGAAACCTGCATGACCAAGAAACGAACGGACTTCCCTCACAGAAGAAGGGTAAGGTAAACCAGAAATAACATCTACCTTTGCAGGATCAACAGATTTACCAGTATTAGAAACAACATGGCCTAGAACTAGGGGTGTCCATGGATCGGATCGTATCCGCAGATCCGCGGTAAATATCTGCATCCGATCCGAAAATTGCGGATACGATCTGATCCGCAAATTGATCGGATCGGATCGGATCGGATCCGCACCTTTTGTGGATCGGATCGCGGATATCTGCTCTACATCCGCGTATCCGATCCGCGGATCCGCAGATCCGCACTATAATAATTAAAAAATAAATAAATATATATGTTTGGTATTATATTTACTTATTTGTATGTTTTAATTAGTAATTATTATTCATATATTGTATTATTTTATTTTTGTTATTTAGAGAGTGTTTGATTAAAAATATTTTAGGAATAAATAAGTTTAAAAGTATGAAAGAAATATTTTTATCGAACTCTTTTACATAGAAATATGATTAAAAAGAGAATGTTTAATTATGCGGATATATCCGATATCCGATCCGCAAATGTGCGGATCGGATCGGATCGGATCCGGCACTAAAAAGTGCGGATATCATATCCGATCCGATCCGATGAAAATTGTGTGGATCGGATCGAATTTTCGGCCATATCCGATCCGCGGACACCCCTACCTAGAACAATACCTTGCTTTACCATAAAATGACATTTTTCAAAATTAAGTACAAGGTTTGAACTAACACATTTTTCTAATACTCTAGCTAAATTATCCAGACAAAGGTCAAAGGAATCACCATATACACTAAAGTCATCCATAAAAACTTCCATACAGTGCTCAAGGAGATTTGAGAAAATACTGATCATGTACCTTTGAAACGTAGCCGATGCATTACATAAGCCAAAAGGCATTCTCTTATATGCATACGTTCCAAAGGGACATGTAAAAGTAGTTTTCTCATGATCTTCTGGAGCAATATGGATTTAAAATAGCCAGTATAACCATCTAGAAAACAGTAGTGTGATTTACCTGACAGGCGATCAAGCATTTGATCGATGAAAGGTAGTGGGTAGTGATCCTTGCGAGTAGCCTGATTCAAGCGCCTGTAGTCAATGCACACCCTCTAGGAATTCTGCACTCTGGTAGCCATGAGTTCTCCTTGCTCATTCTTCAGTGTCGTGACACTAGACTTCTTTGGAACTACCTGTACTGGACTGTCCCATTCACTATCCGAGATTGGATAGATGATGTCAGCTTCAAGCAGTCTGGTCACTTCCTTCTTCACAACTTCTAAAATGGTGGGATTCAACCGCCTTTGAGATTGACGGATAGGCCTTGCTCCCTCTTCTAGAAAAATTCGGTACTCACAGACTTGAGGGCTTATACCTACTATGTCTGCCAAACTCCACCCAATAGCTTTCTTGTGTCTTCTCAACACACTAAGCAGCTGCTCCTCTTGTTGGAAAGTGAGTTCCCTTGCAATAATAACTGGGAGCTATTGATTCTCTTCAAGATAAGCATACTTGAGCTGAGGTGGAAGGGGCTTCAACTCCATTTTCATCTCATGGCTTGGCGCTTGATCATTCAGAACCATTGGAGGTAGCAAGCTGTCTTCAGTATACTCAGAGGGCTTCCCCACACTTGTACCTTGCTCCATGGTTGTCTCTTCTACTGCCTCTTGGTGAATTTTAGCCACAACTTCATCAATAATGTCACATTGAAAGATGGAGTAGTCTTCCGGTGGGTGCTTCATAGCTTCATCCAAGTTGAAGCTCACTGCTCTGCCGTCTATCTCAAAAGAATAGGTACCCGAGAAGGCATCCAACTTGAACCGCGAAGTCTTCAAGAATGGCTTTCCAAGCAAGATGGATGAAGGTCTTCCTGAGTCACTAGGGGGAATCTCTAGGATATATAAGTCAACAGAAAATGTCAACCCCTTAATAATCACAAGAACGTCTTCTGCAATGTCAACCACCGAGATTATGGTCTTATCTGCCAAAACAAAACGTGCTGCCGACCTTTTCAAGGGTGGGAGCCTCAACGCATCATATACAGATAATGGCATAATACTAACACATGCACCTAAATCACACATGCAGTCAATAAATTGAACACCCTCTATAGTGCAAGTAACCATGCATGGACTGGGATCCCCACATTTTTCCAGTATAGCACCCATTAAAACAGAAATAGAGCTACCCAAAGGAATAGTTTCTAACTCATTAATTTTATCCTTATGCATGCATAAATCTTTTAGAAACTGAGCATATTTAGGCACTTGGCGAATAGCATCAAAAAGGGTAATAGTTACCTCAACCTTTTTGAAGATCTCCACCATCTTGGGGTCTAACTCTACTTGCTTCTTTGTCCTCCTAGCAAGGTGTGGGAATGAAATGGGAATAGCGTCTCTCATAGCACCAACTTCCATAGATACTTCGCTCCTTGGTTGAGCAACTTCTTCTTCAACCGCGTCTTATACCTCATCCTTTTCTTCAACATCTTTGATGAGCGGATAATTTATACCCCTTTTGGCATTGTTTTTACATAGTTTTTAGTATGTTTTAGTTACTTTTTATTATATTTTTATTATTTTTTATGAAAAAATCAAATTTCTGGACTTTACTATGAATTTGTGTATATTTATATAATTTTAGGTATTTTCTGGCTGAAATTGAGGGACTTGAGCAAAAATCTGATTCAGAGGCTGAAAAAGGACTGCAGATGCTGTTGGATTCTGACCCTCCTGCACTCGAAGTAGATTTTCTGGAGTTAAAGAAACCCAATTGGCGTGCTCTCAATTGTGTTGGAAAGTACACATCTTGGGCTTTCCAGCAATATATAATAGTTCATACTTTGTCCGAGATTTGATGGCCCAAACTGGCGTTCAAACGCCCACCAAAGACCCTTTTCTAGAGTAAAACGCCAGAACTGGCACGAGAACTGGAGTTAAATGCGCAAACTGGCACCCAAGGTGGCATTTAACTCCAAGAATGGCCTATGCACGTGTAAAGCTCAATGCTCAGTCCAAGCACACACCAAGTGGGTCCCGGAAGTGGATTTCTACACTATCTGCACTTAGTTACTTATTTTCTGTAATCCCTAGTAACTAGTTTAGTATAAATAGCACTTTTTACTATTGTATTCGTATCTAGCTTATGCCATTATTCACGTTTGGAGGCTGGCCTCACGGCCATGCCTAAACTATTTTCACTTATATATTTTCTACGGTGGAGTTTCTACACCTCATAGATTAAGGTGTGGAGCTCTGCTGTTCTTCATGAATTAATGCAAGTACTATTGTTTCTCTTTCAATTCATGCCTACTTCTTCTCACAGATATACTCTCGTACTTAATTCAGTTAAGTCAGAATGAAGGGGTGACCCGTGACAATCACCCACAATCTTCGTTACTCGCTTAGCCAAGATCCGCGTGCCTGACAACCACAAAGCAGTCTACATGATGTTCAACGTAGTTATTGGATGACAGCCGGAGTATATTCTCTTGGGTATCTAATACACGGACCAAGTCCGTGAGATTAGGATCTTCGTGGTATAGGCTAGAACCATTAGCAGCCATTCCTGAGATCCGGAAAGTCTAAACCTTGTCTGTGGTATTCCGAGTAGGATCTGGGAAGGGATAACTATGACGAGCTTCAAACTTGTGAATGTTGGGTGCAGTAACAGTGTGAAAAAGGACAAAGGTCCTATTCCGATGCTAGGGGGAACCGACAGATGATTAGCCGTTGGTGCACGAAATTACAATCACACTTTTGCAACTCCGCACAACTAACCAGCAAGTGCACTGGGTCGTCCAAGTAATACCTTACGTGAGTAAGGGTCGATCCCACAGAGATTGTCGGCTTGAAGCAAGCTATGGTTATCTTGTAACTCTTAGTCAGGATATCAACAATTCTCATATTTAATTGTAAAAAGTAAAAGAACATGAAATAAATACTTGTTATGCAGTAATGAAGAACAGGTTAAGGCTTTAGAGATGCTTTGTCTTCTGAATCTCTGCTTTCCTACTATCTTCTTCTTCATGCACGCAAGGCTCCTTCCATGGCAAGCTTTATGTTGGGCATCACCGTTGTCAATGGCTACTTCCTGTCTTCTCAATGAAAATATTCCAAATGCGCTGTCACCGCACGGCTAATCATCTGTCGGTTCTCAATCATGCTGGAATAGGATCCATTGATCCTTTTGCGTCTGTCACACGCCCAATAATCGCGAGTTTAAAGCTCGTCACAGCTATCCCTTCCCAGATCCTACTCAGAATACCACAGACAAGGTTTAGACGTTCCGGATCTCAGGAATGGCCGCTAATAATTCTAGCTTATACCACGAAGACTCTGATCTGAATCATGAGGCTAAGAGATATGCATTCAATCTAAGGTAGAACGGAGGTGGTTGTCAGGCATGCGTTCATAGGTGAGAATGATGATGAGTGTCACGGATCATCACATTCATCAGGTTGAAGTGCGAATGAATATCTTAGAATAGAAGCAAGCGTGATAGAATGGAAAACAGTAGTAATTGCATTAATTCATGAAGAACAGCAGAGCTCCTCACCCCCAACAATGGGGTTTAGAGACTCATGCCGTAGAGAATACAATAAGAAACGTGTAAAGTATCATGAGGTACAAGATGAATCACTAAAAGTAGTTTTTATAGTAAACTAGTGACCTAGGGTTACAGAAAATGAGTAAGCTAGGGTGTTTAGTGTAAAAATCCATTTCCGGGGCCCACTTGGTGTGTGCTTGGGCTGAGCATTGAAGCTTTCAGGTGTAGAGACTTTTCTTGGAGTTAAACGCCAGCTTTTGTGCCAGTTTGGGCGTTTAACTCCAGCTTTTGTGCCAGTTCTGGAGTTAAACGCCAGAATTCTTGAGCTGATTTAGAATGCCTATTTGGGCCATCAAATCTCGGGCAAAGTATGAACTATTATATATTGCTGGAAAGCCCAGGATATCTACTTTCCAACGCAATTGAGAGCGCACCAATTGGAATTCTGTAGCTCCAGAAAATCCACTTTGAGTGCAGGGAGGTCAGAATCCAATAACATTTGCAGTCCTTTTTCAGCCTCTGAATCAGATTTTTGCTCAGGTCCCTCAATTTCAGCCAGAAAATACCTAAAATCACAGAAAAACACACAAACTCATAGTGAAGTCCAGAAAAATGAATTTTAAATAAAAACTAATAAAAATATAATAAAAACCAACTAAAATATACAAAAAATATACTAAAAACAGTGCCAAAAAGCGTATAAATTATCCACTCATCAGCCGTGCGGTAGCTGTACCTGGTATTTTTCATCCGAGACAAGAAATCTGACAGTTGATTAGCTGTGCAGAGATCGTACCTGGTATTTTTCATCCGAGAGGATCATACAGCTTGCCATGGAAGGGAGTACGCATGGTTGGAAGAAGACAATAGGAAAGTAGAGGTTCAGAAGCAACAAAGCATCTCCAAATGCTTAACTGAAATTCCCACCAATGAATTACATAAGTACCTTTATCTTATTTCATGTTTTATTCATATTTTAATTATCAAAACTCATAACCATTTGAATCCGCCTTACTGAGATTTACAAGATGACCATAGCTTGCTTCAAGCCGATAATCTCCGTGGGATCGACCCTTACTCATGTAAGGTATTACTTGGACGACCCAGTGCACTTGCTGGTTAGTTGTGCGGAGTTGTGAAAAGTGTGATCACAATTTCGTGCACCAATCTTCTACCTCTACCACATCCTCAACTTGCATATCTTCTCTTAAGCTTGGCTCCTCGGGACTCCTCTCTTGCAGTGTAGTGCCAGACCTCAAAGTGATGGCATTGATTCCACCCTTGGGATTGGGTAAAGGTTGAGAAGGAAGTGCACTGGAGCTTGAAGGTTGACTGTTGGGGGGTAGGAGGTGGTTCCATACGGGTTATAAGAGCTTGTAAAGTGGAGGTAAGACCGGTAAGGCTAGAGGTAAGTGAATTTTGAAGCTCTTTTTATCCTTGAAGGATAGAACATAGTGTTTCATCTTGGTTGGAGGAAGGGGGAGGGTAGGTGATTTGAGGGGCTTGTGGTTGGGTGAATTGAGGTGCTTGGGCTTGTCTTTGGTGAGGTGCTCGGTATAGAGGATTCTGTTGATTCTGATTTTGTTGATAGTTATTATTCCACCTTTGATTTCCACCATTATCTTTACCTCCTTGGTTGTAGTTGTCCCTCCATCCTTGGTTGGAATTATCTCTCCATCCTTGGTTGGAATTATCTCTCCATCCTTGGTTGGAGTTGTCTCTCCATCCTTGGTTGGAATTGTCTTGCCAACCTTGATTATAGTTACCACCTTGGTTATAATTACTGCCTTGTTGATAGTACCCTTGATTTGGACGGTTGTAGTAAGCATTGGTAGCCGCAAAGGTGTTGTCCTCTTGGAGTTGTGGACACTCATCATTGTAATAAGAGTAGCAAGCACAGATGCCACAGACTCTCTGAGGGACCAACTGTTGACATGGCTACTGTAGAGGAGGTTGAGGTTGTTGTTGATTAAGCTGGAGCTGCTTGAGTATGTTGGTCATCTCTCCCAGAGTCTTGGTGAGAGCAGCGGTCTCACTACTAGTAGAAACTTCTGCAATAGCTTTGGGATTACTGGTCCTTTGGCTTGCATTTCGGGTAGACTCAGCTAGATTGGTGATCAGTTGCCATACTTTTGTCGCCGTCTTGTACTTAGTCAGAGAGCCATTACTCGCAGCATCTAAGAGGATCTTGTCTCCAGGCTTCATGCCTTGACTAAAATAGCTAATCAACACTAACTGGTCAATCTTGTGGTGGGGACATGAATCTAGGAGATTCCTGAAGTGTTCCCAGAACTCGTAAAGAGTCTCTGCTTCACCTTGAATGATACAGGAAATCTTCTTCCTCAGTCTATCTGTAACCTCTGCTGGAAAGTACGTGTCTAGGAATTCCCTTCTGAGCAGATCCCAATTAGTAACAACAGCTTCTGGTTGAGTGTAGAACCACTCCTTTGCCTTTCCCTCAAGAGAGAATGGGAAGGCGTATAGCCAGACGGCAGCCTCATTAGCACCCTGCCGCCTAGTGGTCGAACAAGCTGTCTGAAAATCCCTAAGGTGCTTGATAGGCTATTGGGCAGGTAAGCCATGGAACTTAGGCAGTAGATTGATCAGAGCAGTCTTCAGTTCGAAGTCAGTAGTCAAGTTTGGATGACGCGCTTGATATGGTTGCAGTGTAAAATCCGGAGCCCCCGCTTCCTTAAGCGTAATTTTTCTGGGCTCTGCCATAGTATCTGCACTCAAATCAACAGAAGATGTGTCAATAGAATTTGAAGAAGAGGAACTAGTTTCTTCCTCAAATGACGCTTCAGACTCAACCTCAGATAAGACTGGTGAATTGGGTGCAACCCCTTCACCACCCTCAGAGGCTAACCGACGCCGAGCTCGCCTAATACGTGAAAGAGTCTTTTCAATTTCAGGATCAAATGCGGCTAAGCTCGGATCCGGTAACGAACACATCATTCAATAAAAGAAAAATATAGCTCATGGTGATAAAATATACTAAGAAAAATGAAATTACGTAATTAAAATAAAAGAAAAACATATTTACACCAACCAATAATTTAGCACACTGTTGCAACTCCTCGGCAATGGCGCCAAAAATTGATGGGCGAAAAATTACCGGTTAAGAAATTTTTAATAGAAACAGCATTGCAAGTACAGTTCTTAACCGATGAAAATTTCACTCTCAATTTAAAAGGATGTCACAATTTAGAATAAAATAACTGGGAGTAGAATTCCCAGGTCGTTTCCCAAAGAGTTGACACAAGGTGCAATTTATTAGTTAGGAATTTTCTGAGTAATTTTTGGAGTTTGAAAATGGAAAAATAAATAACTAGAAATTAACGCAAGGAGCAATTAACAAGAGATGTTGTGTATTTGAAATAAAAAGCCTTGGTTAGGAGAAGATTAATTGGAGTTTCTATCCTTGTTGACTTTCTCAAGTATAATAGTAAAAGGTTATTGCTTCTACTTAGTTATCCTCTAACTAATAGAGTAAAGTCAAGTAGATAATACCAGCTCTAATTCACAAGTCCCAATCACCACCCAAAGAAGGATTAGAGTTAGTAAAAATTTAGTTGACAGCAATTTCCAATTACATATTAACACTTGAGTATTCCAACTCAAGGGTTTCCAATTAATCAACTCCCAAGCCAAGTTAGGAGTTTTAAATCATAAACATGAATGCCATTTTCACATACATGTAATCAAAAGAAAGAGGAGACATGGTAATTAGAATAAATTTATAAAAGCAAAATTGAGACTGACAATTAATTAAAAGAAATTAACAAGCAATGGAATTAAATATAAAAATGGTTCATTGTATTAATAAATTCAACTTAACAAAATCCAAACATGAATTGGAGCAACTAAATGGAAAGCAAAAGAGTAGAGTGATAGAAAAGCAAACTATAACAATGGAAACTTCAATCGAAGGTAGTAACAACTCTCTCCAAATCCAGTCCAAAAGCAAAGCTAAGAAAATACCAAGAACCCTAGGAGAAGTAGTGTTTCTTTCTATAAATTTCAAAACTAAAACTAAAACTAAGTGAGAATGAATGTGTCTTCTGTCTCAGCTTCACCCCTGCCTCTAATATGGACTTTTGGGCCTGAAACTGGGGCAAAACGGGGCCTAGAAATTGCCCCCAGTGAATTCTGATATCTGCAGCACGTTGCGGAATATCACGCGTACGCGTCGCTGCACAATTTTCTATTTACGCGTACGCGTCGCTCCACGCGTGCACGTTGCTGAACTTTCTCCTGGTCACGCGTAGGCGTCGCTCCACGCGTGCGCGTCACTGCTCGCCCATGAAATCCTTAATTCCTTGTGTTCCTTCCTCTTTTGCATGCTTCTTTTCCATCCTCTAAGCCATTCCTGCCCTATAAACCCTGAAAACACTTAACAAACACATCACGGCATCGAATGGTAATAAGAGAGGATTAAAAGTAGCAAATTTAAAGTCAAAGAGGCATGTTTTCAATCATAGCACCAAATTAAGAAGGAAAATGTAAAACCATGCATTTTATATGAATAAGTGTATGAAAGATTGACAAAATCCACTCAATTTAGCACAAGATAAACCATAAAATAGTGGTTTATCAACGCACATGGCTAAAAATGGGTGGTCGCGTACCCAACCCCCTTGCTTGCATACGCGTGTGTTCCACCCCAAATGAACTTCTCGCGCCGCATGTGTTCCTCGCGTACGCGTGCTTAGTAGAAATCTCAAAAGCTGCTAAGTCCAGAATTTATGTTTTGCACACCAAACTTTGATCGCGCATAAATTTGTTATTTTAAAATATTTCTCCTCCATTTTTTGAACGGTGTAAATCTCTCGGACCAAATTTTCTTTCAAGGCAAGTTTGATAAAATTCGAAGGTCCAGAGGCCAAGTTAAGCTCCACCAAATTTGGCTAAAAATAAGAGTTTTCATAAAATTCGCAAACCTCAACTTTCAAAACATACACACTTCAAACCTTTTAAAACCAAACCAAATCTTACCATAACATCATCAAGCACTCTAAATTCATATTTTCAACCTCTTTATTCATCCCACAACCTACCAATTCTCCTTTTTCATCAATCTCAACTCAATAATTCGAATTCAAATAATATTCAAATTCACTAACTATTATACACATCAACCACTATCATATACAAGTTACATACATCATTAACAAGAACCTCAATCACAACCTCCAAAGCCATTAACCACATACATAATAATCAACCTCAACCAATCAACAACATCAACCATTTAATTCCTATCTTACAGTCACTAACCTACGTTTTCACGACACATTATATTTTAGATACGATAAACTGAAACCATACTTTGGCCGATTTTCCGATTAACCTGGAACACCTCAAGCATTCCCCGCACCACAAGCTATCAACTACAACCCCTCACCAACGAACCTAGCTTCCAAAATTGATCTCAAGCTTCCATTTCCTCAATTAAGTTCCAATTTCACAAATTCGTCCTCCAATTTGATATTCACCAACAATTTTCAATCTAATCCACATATCACTATAATTAATCTCTGAACTCAAAATCTCAACAAATCCACAAGAGGGGTAGGGTTTTCACCTTGCTCATAGCTCAAGTAAGCCAAACTCAACAAAATCCGCAAGCTAGTTCGACCCTAAACACCAAAATTACACAAGATTCAACATAATTACTGATTGAATTTTGAAATTGAGGGGATGAGTAGCTGGGATAGAAAACGTGACTTACCTTTTAAATTGTTTGGTGGGTTTTGTAGAGCTCGACGCTACGGACGCTGATAAACCACAATTTTATTGTTTATTGGTGCACAAAATTAGAACTCGCACAACTGAATCGGCAAGTGCACCGGGTCATCCAAGTAATATCTCAGGTGAGTGAGTGTCGATCCCACGAGGATTGTCGAATTGAGCAAGTTGTGGTTATCCTGTAGATCTTAGTCAGGCAAATAGAAAAGAGAGTTGTTGATGTATGTGCATAAAACGAAATAATAAAGAAAACAATACTGAATTGGTGTAGAAACAATAATGGAGAATCAGTTAAGGCCTCGGAGATGCTTGTTCTTCCGAATTAATACTTCTCACTGTCTACTTTAACAACGAATGATTCATTCAATGGCAAGGCTGTAAGTGATTAAAGCCAGGGTTAGTGGTCATTAATCTCCTCTGATCCACACCGAACGCTAGGGTCAGTGGTCATTCAATCTGGACGAGGGTGAAGCTCACGTAATTCAATCTCTGATGATCTTACTCAAAACGCCACAGACAAGGTTAGATCTTTTGGATTGGAGAATGAAGCTCTATGATTCTAGTCTTAGTGCCACAGAAACCTCATTTACCCATGACTAACGAGATTTCATGTCACATATCCAAATTAGCCCAGATACTTTATTGGAATCTGTGATACATTCTCAAGCTGTAGCTCAATACTATCCTGTCAGGGACTCGTAAGAACTCATGTAGAATAAGGGGTCATACTTCCGTTCCACCCCAGATTTATAAGGATGAAGAACAAAAATGTATCATAGAATATAATCAAACATATATTAAAGTATAAAAGCAATGATATTAATCCATGGTGATGAGCAAAGCTCCTATCCTTAACTTAGAAGGTTTAGTTGCTCATGCTTTACAAAAAAGAAAGTGCAAAGTAATGTGCCTGTGCTTCTCCCCTCTTGGGAGGCATAATCCTTAGGAGGAAGAAAGTCCCTTATTTATAATAAAAACTCTAAAACTAAACCTAAAATATATTTTTTTAATTTAAAATTACAAAAAAATAAGCTAAGAGGACAAACGTTAAAAAGCGAGGGAAAACTATGGAAATCAATGATAAATAAAAATTTACTAAAAGAAACTCAAACTAAAGAAAACTAAAATCAAAACAGAATTAAACTAATGGATACTTATAGTTGGATTGCTTCCCAACAAGCGCTTCTTTAATGTCATTAGCTTGACACTTGATTATTGACTTTCTTCCTCTTCTTCCAGTTGGTTAAAAGAAATGACTCCAAGGGAGAAGAGGAAAAGATTAGTGCCCTTGGACTTGAATTCCTCCTAACAAGCTTTCTTTTATAGTTATCAGCTTGATTCTCCTTGCTTGTTAGGGTGGGGGTTGGATTGCTTCTGGCTAACCTTCTCTTTTTCATGGATATCATCTTGTCTTATTTGATCACAATCCCCTTTTCAGTTCTTTCCTTGATTATCTTCACCACCATGGATTCAGGACTTGGGTGTTGGGTGATCAGTAGAGTATATCCTTCATCAAGAACTTCTTGAATTAGTGGTTCAAGAAACTTACCCTCTAAGCCATTCCCTATTTTATTGGAGTGGAAACTCCCATAATTATTTTCCTCCCTTGTCATTGGGATTTTATTTGGTACAGGGGCCTCTATTTCCAGCTCTGGCACTTCTAACTCTTCTTCTTTTGCAGGGGGTGAGCTCTTCATGAGTGCAGCAGAGAGAGGTCTTTGCTCCGAAACCTCAGCAAAAGGAATATTGATTTGCGACTTCTTAAAGATTTCCAAGAACTGTGAGTAGTGCTCGTCCTTGGTATCCTTTTGGGGCTTCTAGGGGTGTGGTACTTCAGGCTTTCTTCCCATAAGAGGGACGTGTAACAGTGTGCTTTCATCCTCTTCTTGAGCCTTTTCTTCATTTAGTCTCTCAACAATGTGTGCCACTTTAGTCTCAGTCTCCTTGGTCATGATGAGGGTCTTACACTCTTCTTCTGGATTCACCTCTGTGTCTCTAGGGAGAGTGTTAGTAGGTCTCTAAAGTTTCTGAGGGTATGGTAACTTGGGTCTATACTCTGGGGCCTTGGGTGATGCAGGATGAGTGTCCAGAGTAACTGAAAAGGGGTTGTCAGGGTGCTTGGGGCAAATGTCTTTTGAATTGATGTCTATTGCCCCCATCTCTGGGCGTTCAACTTCCATTCTGCCCCCTCCTGGGCATTTTACTTTTTTGCTGGCACTCTTTGCCTTTGCGGTCTCTACTTCCTGAGCTCCCTTTCTAACTGGAGTCTTCTCAAATGAGTATAAGTACTAGTTATTGGTAACCATCTCAATAATCTCATTTGCCTCTCCGGGTGTCTTTTGCATGTGCAGAGAATCACCTGCAGAGTGATCCAATGACCTCTTGGTCATCTCAGAGAGACCTTTATAGAAGATGTCTATCTTGACCCAATGTGTGAACATCTCGATGGGGCATCTTTTAATCATTAGTTTGTACCTCTCCTAAGCATCATAAAAGGATTCACTCTCCCCTTGCTTAAAGTTCTGAATATCTAGCCTCAACTCGGCTAACCTCCTTAGTGGAAAGTATTTAGTCAGAAACTTTTTTGCAACTTTACCCCCATGTGTTTAAGCTCTCTCTAGGTTGAGCTTCCAACCAGTCCTTTGCTTGATCTCTCACAGCGAACGGAAAGAGCATCAGCCTATAGACGTCAGGATCCACTCCAAAAGTATCACAAATCTATAGGAAATCAGATATGAATCTGATAGGATCTTCCTGTGGGAGTCCATGAAATTGGCAGTTTTGCTGCACTAGAATGATGAATTGTGGGTTGAGCTCAAAATGATCTACTCCAATAGGAGGTATATTAATGCTGCTTCCATAGAGATCATGGTTGAGAGCTGAGAAAAATCCTAGGGTTCTTCTGAGTTGTGCACCTCCATCTAGATACATAGTGATTCTAGTATTCCTGCACAGTCAAGAAACAAAGAAAGGTGGAGAGTCTCTATGTCAAAGTCTAGAGAATTCCCAGTGAGATATCCAAAAGAAATATTATTATTGTTTCTTTTTGAAAATAAATAAGAAAATAGAATACTAATTTGAAAATAAAAAAATAATACTTGAAAATTTCAAAAAATAAAAAAATTTGAAAGAAAGGGGTTTAAAAATTTTCAAAATTCAAAAAGAAAGAAAGGAAGAAAAACTAAAGAAATTCTAAACTTTAAAATTACAACAAGATAAAGCAAATAATTAATTAAAAGATTTGGAAATTAAAGATGAGATTTTCAAAAATTGGAGAGAGAAAGTTAAATAAAGATTTTGAAATTCAAATTAGAAAGAAAGAATCAAGAGAAAGAAACAAGATAAGATAAGAAGAGATTTCAAAATTTAATTTTTGAAAGAAAGAAAGACTAAAGAAGCACCAAATTTTAAAATTAAAACAAGATAAAACAAATAACTAACTAACAATATTTGAAAAATAAAAATTTGAATTTAAAGAAATTTGAAATTTAAATTGAAAAGTCAAATAAAGATTTTGAAATTCAAAATTTGAAAAGTCAAGAGAGAGAAACAAGATAAGATAAGATTTAAAAATTTAAAGATTTTGAAATTCAAATTTAAAAGAAAGAGAAACAAACAAAATACTAAACTTTTAAAATTTGAATTTAAGTTAAAGGTAAGATAAGTTTTAGAAATTTTTAAAATTCAAAATTTAAAAGAAAGCAAGACTAACAAGATACTAAAATTTAAAAATTTAAAATTTGAAATAGATAAGATAAAAAATTTTGAAAATAAAAGAAAAAGATAAATAAGAAAAACAAGATTACTAATCAAGATATCGAACTTTTAAAATTAAAATAAGATAAAACAAATAACTAACTAACAAGATTTGAAAATAAAATAAAAGATTTGATTTTGAAAATTTTTAAAATTTAAAAAGAAAGAGTCAATCAAAGATTTTAAAATTTAAATTTGGAAAGAAAAAGTCAAACAAGATAAGATAAGAATTTAAAAATTTAAGACAAAAGATTTGATTTTTTTGAAAAAAATTTGAAATTAAAAGGATTTGATTTTTTTAAAGATTTTGAAATTCAAATTTTAAAGAAAGAAAAACTAACAAAATACTAGGCTTTCAAAATTTTGAATTTAAAATAAATATAAGCTAACAAAATTTTGAAATTAAAGAAAAAGATATGATAAAGATTTAAAGATGAAAAAGATAACACAAGAAAATTAAATCAGAAGATTACCAATGTGACACCAAACTTAAAATTTTGAAATCAAATCTAAAAATTTTTGAAAATATGTTTAAAATATATAATAATTATTTTTTTCTCAAAAAATTAAAAAGGAAAGAAAAACACTAGACGAACACCAAACTTAAAAATTTTGAGATTAATCAAAAGAAAACACCAAGAAAAAATTCGAACAAAAAGAAAGGAAACAAGAACAATTTTCGAAAATTAAGAAAAGAAAAATCAAAGGGACACTAAATTTAAAAATTGACACCAGACTCAAACAGAAGAAAAAGATGACTAAAGATAAAAAGTTTTGAAAGTTTTTTAGAACTCGCACAATTGAACCGGCAAGTGCACCGGGTCGTCCAAGTAATACCTTAGGTGAGTGAGGGTCGATCCCACGAGGATTGTTGGATTGAGCAAGCTGTGGTTATCCTGCAGATCTTAGTCAGGCGAATAGAAAAGAGAGTTGTTGATGTATGTGCAACAAATGAAATAATTTAGGAAACAATACTGAATTGGTGTAGAAACGATGATGGAGAATCAATTAAGGCCTAGGAGATGCTTGTTCTTCCGGATTAATACTTCTCATTGTCTACTTTAACAATGAATGATTCATTCAATGGCAAGGCTGCAAGTGATTAAAGCCAGGGTCAATGGTCATTAATCTCCTCTTATCCACACCAAACGCCAGGGTCAGTGGTCATTCAATCTGGACGAGGGTGAAGCTCACGCAATTCAATCTCTGATGATCTTACTCAAAATGCCATAGACAATGTTAGATCTTTCGGATCAGAGAATAAAGCTCTATGATTCTAGCCTTAGCGCCACAGAAACCTCAATTACCCATGACTAACGAGATTTCATGTCACATATCCCAATTAGACCAGATACTCTATTGGAATCTGTGATGCATTCTCAAGCTGTAGCTCAATACTATCCTATCAGGAACTTGCAAGAACTCATGTAGAATAAGTTGTCATACTTCCGTTCTACCCCAGATTCATAAGGATAAAGAACAAAAATGTATCATAGAATAGAATCAAACATATATTAAAGTAGAAAAGCAATGATATTAATCCATGGGGATGAGCAGAGCTCCTATCCTTAACTTAGGAGGTTTAATTGCTCATGCTTTACAGAAAAGAAAATGCAAAGTAATGTGCCTGTACTTCTCCCCTCCTGGGAGGCATAATCCTTAGGAAGAAGGAAGTCCCTTATTTATAATAAAAACTCTAAGACTAAACCTAAAAGATGTTGTTTTTAATTTAAAATTACAAAAAAAAATAAAATAAGATGAGCTAAGAAGTGCTAAAATCTACTTTGGGGCCCACTTGGTGAGTGTTTGGGCTAATGCCTGGCGTCTAACTTGAGTTCTGGGCGTTCAACTTAGGAGGTTGGTCCTGTTTTGGCGTTGAACGCCAGAAATAGAGTAAGTTGGGTGTTCAACGCCCGTTTTGGGCAGTCCTTTCCAAAGTAAAGTATAAACTATTATATATTTCTGGAAAGCTTTGGAAGTATGCTTTTCAACGCCTTTTAGAGCACGTCAATTGGATCTCTGTAGCTCCAGAAATACTCAGTTGAATGCATGGAGGTCAGGATTTGACAGCATCTACTATCCTTTCTTTGCCTCTGAATCAGGCTTTGCCAAAACTTGCCAAATTCACCCAAAAATTACCTAAAATCATAAGAAAAACACAAAAACTCCAAGTAGCATCCAAAAAGTAATTTTTGCACTAAAACTTACTAGAACTTAGTAAATTATAACTAAAAATACTAAGAAAATAGTGCCAAAAAGGGTATAAAAATCCACTCATAATTTATCTTGTATTGAATTTGGTGGATTTTATCAATTTTTCTCACATTTATTCAACAAAATAGCATGGTTTTGTAATTCTCCCTAAATTGTGCTTAATGATTAAAAACATGTTTTTTAGGCCCTAAAATTGATAATTTAATTCACTTTAATTCCATTCGATGCCTTGATATGTATGTTGAGTGATTTCAGGCTTAGAAGGCAAAGATTGGATAGAAGGAATGAAGAGCATGTAAAAATGGAGAATTCATGAAGAAATAAAATTTTGTAAGTCTGCCATGCGAGGCGTACGCGTGACCTAGAAATCGCATATGACGCGTACGCGTGACCCACGCGTCCGCGTAACAAGCAGCACGTGACGTCATTAATGAAACACGCTGGGGGCGATTTCTGGAGAGCAATTAGGATAACTTAGTATCAAGCTTTAGGATATATTCTAGAGAGAGAATCTCTCTCTTCTTTCTAGAATTAAGCTAGATTTAGGTTAGAAATCCCTTAAGATTTAGGTTTAATTCTTGTTTTATGTTAGTTTTTCTTGCAATTTCTTGTTACTACATCCTTACTTTCTTAGTTTTATTTGTTATTTCCTTTATTTTGTCACTTTTATGTTCATGCACTATTGTTGGATTTTGATTCTCTTTAATGCAATTTATGCTTTCTTATTTCTTATTGTTTAATTGAGTTGTTATTGTCATTTTCTTGCTTTGACTAGTTGTAGAATTTATATTCTTGCAATTTTACCGTGCTTTCTTTTTATGCTTTCCAAGTGTTTGATAAAATGCTTGGTTGGATTTTAGAGTAGATTTTTTGTACTCTTGGCTTGTGATTGAGGACTTAGGTCCCTTGAGATTATTGATGTCCAATTTTTTTCGTGATTTAGGGTTGTTAATTGGTTCTAGGACCAATTATGTCAACTTGACTTTCCTTCAATTGTTAGAGGATAACTAAGTGGAATTAATCCTTTGTAATCACCATGTTGTGGTCAATGATCCAAGATAGGATACCTTGACTCTTGATCCTTGCCGCGAGTGATTTTTAGCATTTACATTTCTTAGTTGTTAGTTTTATTTTCTTGTTCCCAAACCAAAAACTCCAAAATATACATCCCATAACTAATAATATGCATAATTCCCTACAATTCCTTGAGAGATGACCCGAGGTTCAAATATTCTCAGTTTTTATTGTGTTTGCATTGTGACAAACAAATTAAACTTTGATTGAGAGTTATTTATCGGTTTGGAAATATACTTGCAACGTGGTTATTTTTGTGAAATTCTAAACCGACATTTATCCATCATCAAGTTTTTGGCGCCATTGCCGGAGAATTGCAATGTGTGTTTGTTATTGGTTATTGTCCAATGTTAGTTCTTGTGTGCTTAAGTGAGAATTCTACGCGGTTGCCACCCGAGTAGAATAATGATGATCAACTTGAAGACGGGTGTAGAAACAAGATTTGGGATCCCGGTATACATCATGGGGATCAATTTTGGGAGCTCATAGCTTGTGAAGAACTCCATCAAAGTTTGGTGCAATGGAATTGGAATCTTGGAGCATTTTGGAGATCCAAGCATTGGTGGAAGTTCAAGGGTGAATTCAAGTACAAGCCTCGTTGATTAGAGCCTCCCAAATGTCCAACTTAAGGACTATAAATAAAAGTTCTAGGTGGGAGACACCCCACCATGGTAAACTCTTTTCATTTTCCTCTTTTTGTATATTTTGGTAAATTAGTTTAATTTCATGTTTATTTTAGTTTGTTAAGTTTATTTGGTAGTTTAGTATGTTTAATAAGGTTTGGTGGTGCTTACATGACTGTTTGGATGTTTGGAATGTTTGGTTTCGTGCTAGAACCTGAAAAATTTTGAAAAACAGAGCACCTAGCCACGCGTACGCGTGACCCCAAGATTCCAACCACCCACGCGTACGCGTGACCCCTGAAAATCACCATACGGGAATGGTGCATGAGTGCTGCTGCTGCATGACTACAAACAGAGAGTTGTGCACGAAAGGTGCAGGAACTGTGCGTCTAGCACAAATTCTTCCCACGCGTACGCGTGACCCTCTATTTTCCCTTCCCACGCCTATGCGTCGCATTCCATTCTTCCACCCCACACTTACACATGACCCACGCATACTCGTGGGTACCCCTGTTTCATATATTCTTATTTTCTTCGCTTCTCTCCATTTTTTTCTTCTTTTTTCTTCTCCTCTCTTCTCCCCTTCTCCAACCATTATCTAGCACCACCATTTACCATCCACTATCATCTCCCTTATATTAGTTAGTTGTTAGTTGTTAGTAGTTAATTAGTTAGTTAGTTTAATTTTCTATTTTCATACTAAGTGTTGGATTATTAATCTTGTTTACTGTTTATTGCTGCTGATTATTGATAGGATACTATTTTGGCATCATTGCTGTTAATAGTCATTGTTGGATTTCATTGTTGAGGTTATACTTTGTTGCTTGATTCTTGCTTGGATGCTTTCATACTTATTTATCCCTTGTTGTTGTCTTAACCAACAAGGTTTTTTTAAAGCATCTCAAGCACACTAAAATGAGTGAAGTGCCTTCTTCTTTTGTGTAGTTGTGACACACTTAGTTCATTAATGTCACACACTTATTCACTCACTTCATTTTAGTGATTCATACCTCATTCCAACAATCCATGCTTCCTTGCTTTTGCATTTATTCGTCTTACTATCTTGTTGTCTATCTTTCAGAATGATACACTGTAAGCAAAAAGGGAAGCAGAAGAAAGAACATGCAATAGCTGGTTGATCTACAAGCTGAAGGTGGCAACCCAGAAAGTCGTCGTACCCCCTTACTCATCTTTGAATGAACAGAGGACGGTGCAAACTTTTAAGTGTGGGGAGGTCGTCCGACTGATCGGCGATTTTTAGGTGAAAATTTCTAATCCTAACACTTTCGCATTTTATTTTTTTCTATTATTTTTAGGTCTTTTAGAATTTTTAGTTGCATTTTCTTGGTTTGCATATATATAATAAGCTTACTCAAAATAATGAAATTTTCCGAGAAAACTCCTCTTATATAAGGCATTGACATCCCAATTGATTTGAGTAAAATTTTTCATGAAACTTGCTTGAATTATATATTGTGAAACATGTTTTGAGGTAAGAACACATAAGCATGTGAGTTTTGAGCCTAATTGTGTGGTTGCATCATATAACCACTATTTTCATTCTTGTATGTATTATTCTCTTTCTATGATTGTAATCTTTGATTTGTTTAATTTTTTGTGTCCATTATTTTGTGTATGAATGCGTTTATATGATTGAGGCCTACATTTATTTGATTGAGGCCTTCATTTCAAATAGCTCACTTACCCAAATGGCGTTACCCTTTTATCCACCTTTGTTAGCCAATTTTGAGCCTATTTTAACCCCTTTTGTTCATAAATTTAGCACATTACTAGCCTTAAAGCGGAAAATAATAAATATCCTTAATTTGGATCTTTGATTAGCTTAGGCTAGTGAGAATGTGTATCATTCAAGTGTGGGAAAGTTTGGAGACATTGGTTGAGATAAAAGTGCATTTTTGAATTTTCATTGAAGATCTTGGGAATTGGGTACATACTCATGCATTAAATGTTTAAACCATGTGCATTGATGTTCTTGTATATATTTTAGTTTGAAAAAAAAATGAGAAAAAGAAAAGAAAAATAAAAAAATAGAAAAAGAAAAAGAGAAAGAGAAAAAAAGAAAGAAATAAAAAGGGGACAAAATACCCCAAAGTAGAATAATAATAACAATACATATGGAATGTGAATTGAAGAGAATGCATGAATGTGTGAAAAAATGAAGAATGGGTAGTTAGGTTTACTTTGAATTGTGTAGGTTGTTGTATGTGTTAGGTGAGAGCTTAAGTTAATCAAAGATTTAAATTTCAAGCTCATTTAACCATATATATCCTTGCCTTGATCCTAGTCCCATTACAATCTATGGATAAGTACTCATGATATTTGTATGTATACATTGAATAATTGTTGATTGTTAGATGAAAAACAAATCTTGGAAAGCATGATTAGAGGAGCATTGAGAGAATCAACCCTATACACTTGAGTGATTAGAGAGGATACATATCCGGTGATGGTTCGGTTGCTCAATTCCATGTTTCCACCTATTATTATTTCTTATCTTGCAAGTTTGTAAATTCCTCTCAATAACTCAACTCAAATGTGAATTTGATTTTATTGTTATTGCCTTAGCCATATGTTCATATATGTAGTCTTGAAAATTGATTTATTTTGACAGAGTAGTTGCATACATTTAGATAGATTGCATATAGATAGTTTGCATTAAATAAAAGTTCATACCTCATTTCTTGTCTTTCTTGGTTTAACATGAGGACATGCTATTGTTTAAGTATGGGGAGATTGATAAACCACAATTTTATGGTTTATCTTGTATTGAATTTGGTGGATTTTATCAACTTTTCTCACATTTATTCAATGAAATAGCATGGTTTTGTAATTCTCCCTAAATTGTGCTTAATGATTAAAAACATGCTTTTTAGGCCCTAAAATTGATCATTTAATTCACTTTAATTCCATTCGATGCCTTGATATGTGTGTTGAGTGATTTCAAGCTTAGAAGGTAAAGATTGGATTGAAAAAATGAAGAAAAAGCATGTAAAAATGGAGAATTCATGAAGAAATGAAGTTTTGGAAGTCTGCCATGCGAGGTGTACGCGTGACCTGGAAATCGCAATATGACGCGTGAGCTGAGGGCAATTTCTGGGGCTGCAGAAACCCAATCTAACTCATTTCTGAAGCTATTTGATGCAGAATTTAAGAGGAACAAAGGGAGAGCAATTAGGATAGCTTAGTATCATGCTTTAGGATATATTCTAGAGAGAGAAGCTCTCTCTTCTCTCTAGAATCAGGTTAGATTTAGGATATAACTCCCTTAGATTTAGGTTTAATTCTTGTTTTATGTTAGTTTTTCTTGTAATTTCTTGTTACTACATCCTTGCTTTCTTAGTTTTATTTGTTAATTCCTTTATTTTGTCACTTTTGTGTTCATGCACTATTGTTGGATTTTGATTCCCTTTAATGTAATTTATGTTTTCTTATTGTTTAATTGAGTTGTTATTGTCATTTTCTTGCTTTGGATAGTTGTAGAATTTATATTCTTGCAATTTTACCATGCTTTCCTTTTTTGCCTTCCAAGTGTTTGATAAAATGTTTGGTTGGATTTTAGAGTAGATTTTTAGTACTCTTGACTTGTGATTGAGGACTTAGGTCCCTTGAGATTATTGATGTCCAATTCTATTGGTGATTTAGGGTTGTTAATTAGTTCTAGGACCAATTATGTCCACTTGACTTTTCTTCAATTGTTAGAGGATAACTAAGTGGCATTAATCCTTTGTAATCACCACATTATGGTCAATGATCCAAGATAGAATACCTTGACTCTTGATCCTTGCCTTGAGTGATTTTTAGCATTTATATTTCTTAGTTGTTAGTTTTATTTTCTTGTTCACAAACCCAAAACCCCAAAATATACATCCCATAACCAATAATATGCATACTTTCCTGTAATTCCTTGAAAGACGATCCGAGGTTTTAATATTCTCGATTTTTATTTGGTTTGCATTGTTACAAACAAATTAAACTTTGATTGAAGGTTGTTTTTTGGTTTGGATCTATACTTGCAACGTGATTATTTATGTGAAATTTTAAACCGACATTTATCCATCATCAGTCGCGTGGCTGCAAATGGTGTGGCGATCGGAGCTCCAGATCAAAAGTTATAAAGAATTAAAATTTGGGAGTGAGGGTTTCAGGTTTCCTCCTTGTTCTTCCCCCTTTCCCAGCATGATTTCTTGTGTTTGGAAAGCAAATGAGCTGAAGCTCATAAGTATTAATGAAATGGGTTGCGCCTTGGGCCCAATACGGGCCCAGTTTACCCCGTTTGGCCTAATCTTGAGAAAAATTTTTTAAAATTAGTATCAAAATTCTTATTTTAATTAGTTCTAGCTCACTAAACCATAAAATTCAATTTTCTAATTTATTTAATTAATAATTAATTTATTAGCTAATTATTCACTAATTTCGCCGGTTTTACATCCTACTCTCCTAACAAAAATTTTTGTCCTCAAAATATCGCTCTCAAATCTTCATATACACTCTCTTATATTCAACTGATCTCTATTCATTTTGCCATTCTCTGATATCAATGTAATATTGATGAGTCCATATTTTCTGGTATATTTTGGTTTGATTTAAATGGATTTCATCATATAAACCCATATTTATTCACCCAAATACCATGCTTTGGTGTTCTCTCCCTTAATTGTGCCTAAATGTGAAAACATACTATTTTGTGCTTATTTTAATCACTTTTATCCCACTTTTATTCTATTCGATGCCATGACATGATTGTTGAGTGATTTTAGGTCCTAAAGGCAAGTTTGGCAGGGCAAAAGTGGAAAGAAGCATGTACAAAAGGAGAAAGCATGAAGAAAAAAAGGAGAAGCACACATTAGAGTGTGCGTGCGCACAACCACCTGTGCGTACGCACAAAAGCCACAAAACCATGTGTGCGTACGCACGACCACCTGTGCATATGCACAAGAAGAAAATCAGCATGTGTGCGGACGCACACACCTGTGCGTCCGCACACGTCCCAGCGCGTGACTCATTTATTGCAAATCGCTGGGGTGATTTTTGGGCCTCCAAGGCCCAATTTTGGAACTTTCTGAAGCTGATTGAGTGCTATATGAAGGAAAGCCTTACTCCATGTGAAGGAGGGGAGAAATTAGGGTTAGATTAGCATTATGTAGGTTGTTCTCTAGAGAGAGAAGCTCCCCCCTCTCTCTAGAATTAGGTTCTTTAGTTTAATTTCTTGTAATTTCTACTTTTAATTCTTGTTTCTATTTACTTTTCCTTGTCATTTATTGTTATTACTTCTTTGTTCTTCTTCATTTCTCTTGTTATTTCTTCTATTTTGCCATTTTTATGTTTTATGACACTCTTGTTACATTTTACTTTCAATTAATGTAAATTTATGTTTTCATGTCATTTATTGCTTTCTTGAGTTGTTATTATCATTTCCTTGCTTTGGTAGTTTTAGAATTTATTTTAATGCAATTTAATATTATTTTATTTTCATGCACATCAAGTGTTTGATAAAATGCTTGGCTTAATTTTTACTTAGTTTTCCTCCACTCTTGGCTTGAAATTGTTGACTTTGGTGCTCCTTGAGCCCTTGATGTCCATTCTTGTTTGATATATTAGAGTAGTTAGTTGATTTGGTCTCCCTTGACTCTATGTGACCCCTTAGTGTTGACATAGGACTTAGGGATTGAAATCAACTATGCCTATTTGACTTATCTTCGATGTAAGGTTGACTAAGTAGGATTAACTCTTCATAATCATCATATGTTTGTGGTCAATGACTAGGATAGGTAGCCTTAGCCTTCAATTACTTGCCAAGAGGTTTCTTGAATTTTAAGTTTCCTTTCCTTGAATTTAATTGCTTTGACTTTTATTGCCTTGACTTTTAATTCCTTGCATGTTTATTTTATTGCTTTGATGTTTAATTTCTTGCATGTTTAGTTTTCACACTCTAGGTTGAGAAATTGGGTGTTTGGGTGGAATTGAGTTGTGGATGTCCATTCCGCATTGTGTGAGAATGGTTAATTGATTTGGTTTCCATTGACACTAGTCTTTCACTAAGTAATTAGTGAGTTGACTAGGATTTATGGATTGAGATCAATTACACCTTTTGACTAATTCTCAAGGAGGATTGACTAGTTTGGATTGCCTCCACACAATTGCCATGTTTGTGGTCCACAACTAGGATAGAAAACCTAGATTACCCACTCCTTGCCAAGAGTTGCCATTTACATTCCTTGCATGTTCATTTACTTTCTTGCTATTTACTTTCTTGCATGCTAAGTTCCCTTCTTGCACTTTAATTTCTTGCTATTTACATTTCATGCTCTCTTGCTTTCATTTCCAATCCCCCATGCTCTCTCTCATAGCCAATGACATTGCACTTAATTGCAACTCCTAGGAAAGACGACCCGGGAGCTAAATACTCTCGATTATAATTTTTTTTGTATTGGATTTAATATTTGATCTTGAGAATTCATTGTTGGTTTGGACTATGCTACCAACAAATTGATTCTTATTTTGATTGATTCTAAACCGGCAAAAATTCTCGTTATCAAATATCCTATTCTCAATTTAAGCCTAAGCTAAACCCGTTTGTCTCACTCTTAGCTTTGTCTAACTCTCTTAACGAGTACAAACTTCCTTACTCTTCAAGGGTTCTCTCTAAATGAAATCAATCTCAATTCTTTCTCAACTGTCTCAATCACTAAATAATTCCCCAATCTCTTATTCTAAGTCAATCTGTTATAACCTAAGCCACACATTCTCACTATCCATTCCTTGATCCTATGTTAATCCTTGAATCATTCTCATACCCCAAGATTTCTTCCTCCCATCATTACAACTCTAGATTCACCAAAAATCATTGCGCTTCCACAACGCCACTCTGATTCTAAACCATTAAGGACTTAATCACTCGTCTACTCTGCAGAATACTCCTTGAGTCTCTTTATCTCTCTAACTAGCACTATTGACCTTTACTCTAGCTGCACGAGTTCTAATCCTTAGTTTCATTCATCACCAGGCCCATTACCGCCTCTATCACCGTTCCTAGTTTGTTTGCTCCATCCCTTCAGCAAAAGTTTGAACAACAGCAGTCAGAGAATCAACCGTATTACCTCTTTTGCACCCACAAGACGCCATTTGGGTCTTGTCCACACCAGACAATTGATATTAAGGTGATAAGTCTTAATATATAAAGTCAAGTGCTTCAAATCTCCAAAGGTAATGCTCATGAACATTTATGCTATATATGTCAAGCAGACATCTTAAATAGCATGTACACACAACCAGAGTATGCTCAGAAGTATAGTCAGTCCATTCCCAGGCTCTATGGGAACAAACTGCTCTGATACCATAATGTAACACCCTACCACGCTTAATCTTATACTTAAGTCAACTGAGGTAGTGAGATATTACGACCTCTAAAAGTAAAATTATATATATAATATAGTTGAAAGGAAATTTTATCGAGGAGCCTTTGAAGAAAAGTTAAAATAAAATGTTAAACCGAAAAGCGCAACACTCACATAAACGTTAGCATAACCGAAGCAAGGTAAGAGTAAAAAAAAACATGGGTATATACAATGGAGTTCCAAGATATAGATAACAAAGCTTCTGACCCGGCTTGCGAAGTTAAAAATCGGATAGAGCATATCAACATATATACATATATATACATGAGACACCCAAAATACCCAAAATACTATTTACAAAACTTGTATCTCCAAGTCAACCTCTAGGAGGGACAAAACATAATATATACATAGTAGAGAGATAAGAGTATATATATATATATATATATATATATATATATATATATATATATATATATATATATATATATATATATACATAAACCCAAAACACAAAAATTCTTCGCTGACAGATGCTCCCAGAATGGTAACAGTGACCACATCAGTGAGGTGCCGCTTGACCTGCATCTGAAAAATAGCAATATTATATGTAATGAGAACCGGGGGTTCTCAGCATGGTAACAGTGACCACATCTCTAACATATAATATCTCGGGAAAGCCGAAGGCGATCCTAGAACTTCGACACTTAAATTATAAAACTTAAAGATAATAAATTGTAAACCATAAATAGGGTAGGTCATCTAAGGTTCTAAATCTTAACTAAACTCTAACTGAAACCCTCTGTCGTCTACTTTCCTCCAAAACCTCCAACTCTGGTAGAACCACATAGGCAAGCAAGCAGGCAATGGCAAACACAAGTAGAATACAATTATAACAGGTAGTAATTTTAGCAAGTAGGCATAATAATCACATAGGCAAGCCAATTAATGCAAAATCAAACAAGACACATAAATGCATATGATGCATGCCTGTCCTATGGCTGATGATATCATCTGTCGGTTATATAGCTAACCCGACACGTTCTGGTAGCTAATCATGGACAGAAACACCCATTGCAGAGCAAGTGGGTTTGAGCTACAACCCCTTTGGTACTACCCGCTTAACCCAGAGCGAGTGGAAGAACCACTACTACCGCTACTACCCAAGCAGGTGTTTAAAAGCTCAACCTGGAGTAAGTGGAATAATCCACTACTGCTGTTACTACCCAGGCATCACAATCACTGACCTAGAGCAAGCGGAACGAACCACAATCCTTGCTACTGCCCAGGTATCGCAAACATACATTCATCCAGTCTAAATCAATTATCATTATTATCAAATTTCAAACATTGACCAAGAGCAAACGGGACGAACCACCATCCTTGCTATTGCCCAGGTATCTCAAACATATATTCATTCAATCTTAATCAATTATCATTAATCTCACATTCAACATTTCCAGCACCCTTCAATAACAAATCTCTGCCTTACCTCTTTATTCACCAACAAGATATCTTTTCTAACTGTCTCAACCATACTCCACTACCCAAAATCTATCTACCAGGCTTTAAATAAGAGTTATAAAGGTTTTGAAAGATAAAGGAATAGTTTAAAAACACAAAAATTCATATTTTGGAAAAGTAGGGGCTGTGCGTACGCACACTCCTGCCGTGCGTACTCACACGGCTAAAAATGGATGGTCGCGTACGCGACCCCCTTGTTTGCGTACGGGAGTGTTCCACCCGAATGCACTGCTCACGTCGCATGTGTTCCTCGTGTACGCATGCTTATTATAAATCTCAAAAGCTGCTAAGTCCAGAATTTCTGTTTTGCACACCAAACTTTGATCGCACATAACTTTGTCGTTTTAAAACATTTTTCCTCCGTTCTTTGAATGGTGTAAACCTCTCGGACCAAATTTTCTTTCAAGAAAAGTTTGATAAAATTCGAAGAGGCCAAGTTATGCTCCACCAAAGTTGGCCAAAAATCAAGAGTTTTCATAAAATTCGCAAACCTCAACTTTCAAAACATACACACTTCAGACCTTTTAAAACCAAACTAAATCTTACCATAACAGCATCAAGTACTCCAAATTCATATTTTCAACCTCCTTATTCATCCCACAACCTATCAATTCTCATTTTTCATCAATCTCAACTCAATAATTCAAATTCAAACAATATTCAAATTCACTAACCATTATACGCATCAACCACTATCATATACAAGATACATACATCATTAACAAGAACCTCAATCACAACCTCCAAAGCCATTAACCACATAAATAATAATCAACCCGAACCAATTAACAACACAATCATTCAATTCCCATCTTACGATCATTAACCTACGTTTTTACGACATATTATATTTTAGATTCGAGAAACCGAAACCATACCTTAGCCGATTCTCCGATAAACCTGGAACACCTCAAGCATTCCCCGCACCACAAGCTATCAACCAAAGCCCCTCATCAATGAACCTAGCTTCCAAAATTGATCTCAAGCTTTCATTTCCTCAATTAAGTTCTAATTTCACATATTCGTCCTCCAATTTGATATTACACCAACAATATTCAATATAATCCACACATATAACTATAATTAATATCCAAACTTAAAATGTCAATAAATCCATAAGAGGGTTAGGGTTCTTACCTTTCTCACAGCTCAAGTGAGCCAAATCCAACAAAATTCACAAATTAATTCGACCCTAAACACCGAAATTACATAATATTCAACATAATTACTCATTGAATTTCGAAATTGAGGGGATGAGTAGTAGGGAAATAAAACGTGACTTACCTCTTAAATTGTTTGGTGAGTTTTGTAGAGCTCGACGCTACAGTCGCATGACCACAAACGGTGCAGCGATCGGAGCTCCGGATCCAAAATTATAAAGAATTGAAATTTGGGAGTGAGGGTTTTAGGTCTTCTCCTTGTTCTTCCCCCTTTCCCAAAGTGTGTGTTTGGAAAGCAAATGAGCCAAAGATCATGAGTATTAATGAAATGGGTTGGGCCTTGGGCCCAATACGGGCCCAGTTTGCCCAATTTGGCCCGTTCAGTCTAATCTTGGACCAAATTCTTTAAAATTAATGTCAAAATTCTTATTTTAAATAGTTCTACCTCAATAAACCATAAAATTCTATTTTCTAATTTATTAACTAATTATTCACTAATTTCGCGTGTTTTACATCCTACCCCACTAACAAAATTTCGTCCTCGAAAATTCGCTCTCAAATCTTCATATACACTCTCTCATATTCAACTGACCTCTATTCATTTTACCATTCTCCAACATCAATGTAATATCCTATTCTCAATTCAAGTCTAAGCTAAACTCGTTTGTCTCACTCTTAGCTTCGTCTAACTCTCTTAACGAGTACAAATTTCCTTACCATTCAAGGATTCTCTCTAAATGAAATCAATCTCAATTCTTTCTCATCTGTCTCAATCACTAAACAATTCCTCAATCTCTTATTCTAAGTCAATCTGTTATAACCTAATCCACACATTCTCACTCTCTATTCCTTGATCCTATGTTAATCCTCGAATTATTCTCATACCCCAAGACTTCTTCCTCCCATCATTACAACTCTAGAGTCACAAAAAATCTTTGTGCTTTCACAGCGCCACTCTGATTCTAAACCATTAAGGACTTAATCACTCGTCTACTCTACCAGATTACTCCTTGAGTCTCTTTATCTCTCTAACTAGCACTATTAACATTTACTCTAGCTGCGCGAGTTCTAATACCTTGGTTTCATTCATCACCAGGTTCATTACCGCCTCCATCATCGTTCCTAGTTTGTTCGCTCCATCCCTTTAGCAAAAGCTTGCACAGCAGCAGTCAGAGAATCAACCATATTACCTCACTGGCTCCCACGAGATGCCATTTGGATCTTATCCACACCGAACAATTGATATTAAGGTGATCAGTCTTAATATCTAAAGTCTAGTACTTCAAATCTCCAAAGGTAATGCTCATGAACATTTATGCTATATATGTCAAGCAGACATCCTATATAGCATGTACACACAGCCAGAGTATGCTCAGAAGCATAGTCAGTCCATTCCCAGGCTCTATGGGAACGAACTGCTCTGATATAATAATGAAACATCCTACCACACTTAATCTCATGCTTAAGTCATAAAACTGAGGTAGTGAGGTATTACGACCTCTAAAAGAAAAATTATATATATAATATAGTTGAAAGGAAATTTTATCGAGGAGCCTTTGAAGAAAAATTAAAACAAAACGTTAAATCGAAAAGCGCAACACTCACGTAAACATTAGCGTAACCTAAGCAAGGAAAGAATAAAACAAAACATGGGTATATACAATGGAGTTCCAATATATAGATAACAAAACTTCTGACCCAACTCGCGAAATTAAAAACCGAACAAAGCATATCAACATATATACATATATATACATGAGAAACCCAAAATACTATTTACAAAATTTGTTTCTCCAATTCAACCTCTAGGAGGGACAAAACATAATATATACATAGCAGAGAGATAAGAGTATCCGTATATATATAACATAACCAAAACATAAATCCAAAACACAAAAATCCTTCGCTGACAGATGCTTCCAAAATGCCTCAGCGAGGTACCGCTTGACCTGCATTTGAAAAACAGCAATATTGTATAGGATGAGAACCGGAAGTTCTCAGCATGGTAAGAGTGCCCACATCTCTAACATATAATATCCCGAGAAGCCGAAGGCGATCCTAGAACTTCGACACTTAGATTATAAAACTTAAAGAGAATAAATTGTAAACCATAAATAGGGTAGGTCATCTAAAGTTCTAAATCTTAACTAGACTCTAACTGAAACCCTCCGTAGTATACTTTTCTCCAAAACCTCCAACTCTGGTGAAACCACACAGACAAGCAAGCAGACAATGGCAAACACATGTAGAATACAATTACAACAAGTAGCAAATTTAGCAAGTAGGCATAATAATCATATAAGCAAGCCCAATTAATGCAAAATCAAACAAGACACACAAATGTATATGATGCATGCCTGTCCTATGGCTGATGATATCATCTGTCAGTTACATTACTTACATAGCCAATCTGACACGTTCTAGTAGCTAACCAGGGATAGAAACACCCATTGCGGAGCAAGTGGGTTTGAGCTACAACCCCCTTACTACTATCCGCTTAACCCATAGCAAGTGAAAGAACCCCTACTACTGCTGCTACTGCCCAAGCGTCATAATCACTGACCTGGAGCAAGCGGGACGAACCACAATCTTTTTTACTTCCTAAGTATCTCAAACATACATTCATCCAGTCTAAATCAATTATCATTATTATCAAATCTCAAACATTGACCCGAAACAAGTGGGATGAACCACCATCCTTGCGACTGCCCAGGTATCTCAAACATACATTCATTCAATCTTAATCAATTATCATTGTTCTCACATTCAATATTTTCAGCACCCTTCAATAACAAATCTCCACTCTACCTCTTTATTCACCAACAAGATATCTTCTTTAACAGTCTCAACCATACTCCACTACACAAAATCTATCAACTAGGCTTTAAATGAGAGTTATAAAGGTTTTGAAAGATAGAGAAATTGTTTAAAAACACAAAAAATCATATTTTAGAAAAACAGGGGCTGTGTGTGTACGCATACGGCTAAAAATGGGTGGTCGTGTACGCGAGTGTTCCACCCCGAACGGACTGCTCGCGTCGCTTGTGTTTCTCGCGTACGCATCCTTAGCAGAAATCTCAAAAGCTGCTAAGTCCAGAATTTATGTTTTGCACACCAAAATTTGATCGCACATAACTTTGTCATTTTAAAATATTTTTCCTTCGTTCTTTTAACGGTGTAAACCTCTTGGACCAAATTTTCTTTCAAGATAAGTTTGATAAAATTCAGAGGTTCGAAGACCAAGTTATGCTCCACCAAAGTTGGCCAAAAATCAGAGTTTTCATAAAATTCGCAAGCCTCAACTTTCAAAAAATGCACACTTCAAACTTTTTAAAACCAAACCAAAT